>NC_142781.1:17830888-18193388 GCF_988280905.1 Pimephales promelas | reverse complement strand
TTTACTCACTTTTTCCAGTTCAATCAATTTAAAAATTTAAGCCAACCTTTAAGGCAAAAATTCAAGGAAAAATTTCAAAGTTTAACTTACCAACCAAGTTACTTAATTTTTTAATTTCATTTTTCATTTCATTTTATGCAGGGGAATGTAAAAGAGAAATGATCATAATCATCATCATCATCATCAATAATAATAATATGTATGTCAGCAATTATTAATAAAAAAATTATACGTAATATATATATATATAGATATATAGATACATATTCTATTTATGTAATATTTATTCTATTTATATAATATTTGCATGGGAATATGGAAGAGAACACTGGCTGTAAAATATATTCTTAAGGTCATCCTGCATTGCTGCATATTGTGTTGTCAGTGTTATTTTTCCATTCCCACTCCCAAAATGTAAAAGATGTGTACATGTGTGAGCTGCAGTGCAATTTGTAGCTCTCCCTCACAGCTTAAGTATAAAGATAGACCATGGCGGTAAAACACTTCATATCAGATCATTGTCGAGTTTTTCGTCTATTGCAGACTAGACCTTCAGACATTACATCATCTGATGTCCAATTATTTCTGTCAACCATGCCATGCTGTATTATTTTCAGGGGGCTTAAGGACTCACATTCGTGCTATAGTTCACTTTTTTCATCTGTCTACTGAACACTTGGGACTATATTTCAGCTTTTTAAGTTTTGGAATAGTTTTTAGATACCTGCTCCAGATGAGCTTTAAAACACAAAACTAATTCCAGACATTTATTCAGCACCGTTTGACCAATTCCCATCTTTAATTGTGAGCTGTGTACCTTTTGTATGAAGAGAGAAAGAAATCCTCTGGAAATGGCACAGGACCTTTCACTGCCCTCACTAAAAACCCTCTGTTCCCAGAGGAGATTCAGGCCGTCGTTGCGGTCAGTCTCAAGTCGTCAGACGGGGTGAATGTAGCAGTCCTGCTGTCACACCCACACAGAAAGAGGCTAATTGTGAGTGTCAGTCTGTGTTCTAAGGTGGGTGATGTCATTGCCACTGGCAGGGAAGCCTGTGATAGTGATGATTTGGGACATGGCTGGTGTGCACACATACATACACCAGAGGGCAGTGTGCATGCTAACACATGTGCTTTGTTGCTTTATATTTTACACTATATCTAAAAACATTCGTTCTAACAAATTAACCTGGATGATAATTGATATATATATATATATATATATATATATATAGAAGCAAATCAGCACATTTCATAAGGATCATGTGACACTGAAGACTGGAGTGATGATACTAAAAATTCAGCTTTGCCATCACCGGAATAAATGACATTTTAAAATATATTCGGTAACACTTTACAATAAGGTTCATTATTAACATCAGTATTAACTAACATTAACTAACCATGAGCAATACATTTGTTACTGTATTTGTTCAGGTTTGGTAATGTTAGTTAATAAAAATGCAGCTGTTCATTGTTTGTTCATATTAGTTCACAGTACATTAACTAATGTTAACAAGATTTCAACAAAGTATTAGTAAATGTTGAAATTAGCATTAACTAAGATGAATAAATGCTGTAGAAGTGCAGTTCATTATTAGTTCATTAACCAACCTTATTGTAAAGTGTTACAATATATATTCAAATAGGAAACAGCTATTTTAAATGTGAATCATATTTTTAATTTTACTGATTTAAACAAATAAATGCAGTCTTGGTGAGCATAAGAGGTTTCTTTGCTCTTTTATTGGCTAAAAAAACATCTTGGCTGAGTCTCTTCTTTCATCTCAATCTAATCTGTGTTGAGACATTGATTGACTTCTGTTTTAAACCATCATCCACTGTCCACAAGTCTATCACTCTAAGAGCCAAGATACTGTATTTGACTGATTGAATATAACTGTATCATCAAAACTTCCTTCTTCCACCTCTATGACCTGCCTCCATCTCTATAGCATCAGTTAATGAAAGTTTTATTTAATCAAACAGATTGATTGTTTTAGAGAGAGAGAGAGAGAGAGAGAGAGAGAGACAAACCAATTAATACCACAAAACATCACAGACTTAATCAAATCCATTGCTTGCTTACTGATGTTTGTGCTGTGCCAAAATGATGTCACTTCCAGGAGGATAATGTCATGAAGGACCTTGCTTTTGTTAGTTAAATGGATATTAGTTGCATTGATCTCATGAAATCACGTCTGTTTGAATACATTTGGATCAAAGTAAGGACACAATGAAGGAACATGTGATATTTGGTAGTAAAATGACATTTCTTCATTCTTAATAACCTATTTTCACTTCTACTGGTCTTCTAAAGTGCTTCAGTTCAGTTTTCGGTGTTCAACCTCTATTTTATTTGCATGCCCCTTGAAAAAAAAAAAAAAACACAAAAAAATAAAATCTATTCTTATTGCAGTTGGAATGGGCAACAGTCTGTTCAGACAAAGGGAGCCAAGGGGAGTGTATGTGTGCATGAATGAGAAAGAGCGAACCCATTAGGCCTGTCCGCCTGTCTGTCTTACTGACTGACAGCAGCATGTCCTCAGGTGAACAGAGAGGTAAGAGTGTGCATTAAAAGCTTTATCTCTGACATTTCCTCCGCTGGCTCTTTTATGATTACTAACCATTATTCCCAACAATTTTTCAAAAACCTGCCTCTGCATTTGCCATGTTGTCTCAAGCACTTTTCTCTTGCCCCTTCATGGTCAAAAGTAGTTCTGAACCAACAGAAATGTTTGCTCTCATGTTGTACAGTCATTTGTGAGGTGTTTTACATTTACAGACGAATGTTAAATACAGTACATCAGGGTTTTTTTTTTCTGACTTTGCTTTTTAAATGGTTTTGGGCACTGTTTGCTTTTTCACCCTGTCATGAGGTGTATTTGACAAACAGACATTGGTCAGTCATGTCTGGCCTTTAGAAGTTTGTGTTCATGAGGGCACAGTTGACCTTTGCTCAGGTACAGCGAGTCCACAACAGACAGGCAAGCACCTCAAGGCCATCCGATCCCACTGTCACTGAGTGTGAGTAAGGTGAAGGAAAGGTCTAGAGATTGTTGAGACGTGGAAATAAAATAACTATGCTTTATTTATTTTTTTACTTACTGTCAGGTCAGTGAACTAATTCCCAGCATGCACCTCAGCATTTAAATATGACTACCTCAGACTCCATATCCCAGAATACACACACACACAGTGTTCTACCCACCTTATTTTTAAACACGGAAGAAAAGATGTTTTGTGTGAATGTGAAAGACTTCCGTGAAAACACCAGCGTGTTTAATTAAGACACCACATTAAAATAATTTGGTAAGAAATACCAGTTCGCAATATCAAGCAGCATAACGAGCTGTTATGTACGCTACAGCTAAAAGTAACAAGAAGCAAATGACACTGTGTCTGAAATCGCCTCCTTAAATAGGGCACTATACTTGACGGGACAGCTATTTGTAGTGGTGTCTGAAAGTGGATGCAAGTACACCCACAATGCACAACAAGGAGTGTACACCCAATGTACTCTCAGCCATAGATATCCATAATAAAGGCTAGATTTCTCCTCCGCGCTGCTGGCCAATGGAGCTGGTCCGCACCTGACGGCCATCTTGTCACAGGCAGCTCGCTCACATTGTGTTTCAATGGTGCGTGTACTTTTAAATAACCATAACTTCCTCAATTTTCTACCGATTTTCAAATGGTTTGGTTTGTTATAAAGGGGATGTAGTTATGACACGGCATACCTATAAATAATAAGTGTCACCCAGAATTATATAGCCACATTAATAACGTTTGGAAGAAACCAAACCGTTTGTAAATCTGTCAAGATTTCAGCGCGATAAGATTATTTGTGTTCGTGCTGATCACGTATCTTACATCAGGTACCACCATAGAAAGTAAAGAAAGGGTACCACAGAGCACGCCAGAAAACATACTCGGGTAACATAACCTCGATTCTCTCTAGAAGTGGGAACGAGTACAATCTTACGCTAGGGGAAAACCTCTTTTCCAAGAGATATTAAGGCCAAAAATTATCCTTAATTTTCAATAAAAGTAAAACGCGTTATGGCAGCGTGCAGACATAGGCAAGGCGGCTTGCGTGCCTATTGGCTGTCCTGCGGCAACTGCAGCAGCCTGTCGAGAGAGGCCCTTTGGTGACAGTCCAATAATTAGCTTATTGCATATTAGCTTCAAAGGCCAAATGGAATTTCCAGAATTTTAATTTGCCATTTGGTAAATTCTCTGAAAGTAAACTGTTGAACGTAATGTGGCCTTTTCTCCTTATTATATTTTGAAAGGTTTTAGAAATGAAGGCCAGACTACATTTAGATTTCTCATTATTAGCCATTTCACTGAGACCTTTTTTAATCTCTTTGCTTCAGCGTTTCTCAGATTAATGAAGAAGATTTTCTTCTGAAAGAGAAGGTGCATTTGGAGCAGCACTGAGTTGGAGGTCATGTTTATAAATGGCTCCTGACATCCTTTTACTAGTACTGACACTGACTGACCATGTTTCCACATCAAAGAGTTCTGTATTAATGTGGGACACGCCAGCTATTTAGAAAATGTAATTTTTCTTACTCCATTGACAGATTTTCTTTCTTGTTTTAAGCATTCTCATTTCATTTTTGACTAATTTATCAGCAAACAAAACTTCATTTCTTATATTATCTTGTTTGTATAGTAAATGTCTTGATTTAAAAATGTTTAGATATTTGAGGTGGGAAAAGGACCAGAAATAACAGAAACAGTAAATAACTTCAATTTCAGTCTAGCTTTGAATATATTAAATGGACAAACGTATAAGTAGCCAACCATCTTTACTGATCACAGCGCATTATCTGATGGGCTTACGGACAAAGAGCACGCAATAATATCCTGTTTTTGCGATCACACTCAATTATTCCCGGCTCTTCGGATGCTGACCACACCCACTGTCAGGCAATTCCCTACTGTCCCTCCACAATACTTTGCCAACACACCCGAGTAGTCTGAGAATGCGGGACTCTCGGTGGGGGACTGTAGATGCAGGCTCCGAGTCTGCAGCTTCATAATATTGACACACCCTACCGTTTCTCTGAAACGACACCGCAGTTCTCACTGTCACCAGCAGAGGGCGAGGCGAGCTCGCGCATTGATGGCACATAAATCAGAACGACGCTTACAAGACACATGATAAAAACGATACAATTTTAAGAATTAATTTGAATTTTAAGATAAAGTCTCTTGTCTCAAAAATCCATTACATTAGTGACTGTCTGTGTGAGTTTATAGGCCTACCTATGACATATTTGGACATACCATCGTCATATGAAATGTAGTGAAAGAAGTAGGTTACTATGTTTGATATAAGATTCACGTGGTGCTTGATAAATGATTGTGTCAAAGAAAACACATATGGTTGTGTTCCAGTCAATTGTGAAGTGATATAAAGGATCTTTAAGAAATTTATTGGTCCTTTACAGTTACCGTCTCCAAATAAATTCAAATATTAAATTGTATTAATAAACTCATGATTAAATATGACAGCATTTTTTTTTATCTCCAACCCAAAAATACAGGTTTATTCATCTGTATGTCGCACTGTTGAACAGTGCAGGAACTCTTGTTTTGTTCCCTTGTATACTGACATAATTCCCATTGGCACTGGGTCACATGCTGACACAGGGCACATATTTTCCAAATAATTTTACTCAGACTGCCACACTGAATTAACTGTCTTACTGTTGAAAACACGAAGCCTGGACTGATTTACCCAAGGCAAGTTTTGAAGCATGAAATTCAAACTATTCAAACTTCAAACTATTTGCTGTTAGATGGGATGAAATGGTGTGTGTGTGTGTGTGTGTGTGTGTACCTACCTATAACATATTTTGAGCAGATACAGATCCCGCTGTTTTCCAAGTTCGTCCCACCTGTTCCTGGAGCGAAACTGTAGCATTTGGACAATAGTCAGGTACACTGGGCACCTAGCAGTGCCAGCTGACAGATGGGTAGCGTCCTAATTCAAAAGAGTCATCTCCAATCTGCATTCATTATTCATATATGTACTGTAACACAACAAACATCACTGACAGGTCAATTTTTACACTTCCTGAGGCTACGCAAATGTTTTCTGCACTTCCTGTTAGCGTTGTCTAAATGTGCATGGCTGAAATGTTGCACCTTCCCCGGGCTGACCCGAATTAGGACGTCCATACAGGGAAACTGTATAGCAATATATAAGAGAATGCATATATAGGCCAAAATCCAACATTATATGAATAGCCTATTATAAAAATAGTATAAACATATTTTTACTATTATAGAAAAGAGACAAAATAAACAATTCTCATCATTTTTAGTTTAGTATTATTTATATAGGGATACTATTAGCATTATATTATTTATTCATATTTAAAATTAGCTTTTATTTTGATATTTAATTATTTATTTTTTTCGTTAGTTTTAGTAATTGTAAATTTAGTATTTGTAAATTATCCCCCCCAAATTATTTCATATATTTTAATAAATTATTTTTTATTTACAAAGTCAACAAGTTTCATTTAAGTATATGACTTAACGTATACGGTACTTTTAAAAAAAAAAAATTTAAAGACTCATTTTTTGAGTTATTATCTATGGTTATTTTAGACTAAATAAAAGCTAAGCTTATGTGACAACTGTTACTAGTTTATGTAAAATAAAAGTTTGAACATGTTTTCTGGGCTAATATTTGTTAATACATGATTAAATTTAGATTTGATAATTTGCACTTCTAAATTTTGTCTTTTGAATATACTCAATGGCTATAACAACTCTTTTTTTTCTCAGAAATTGGATGGAAAAAAATCGATTTAATGTCATTGGCATCATTGGTTAAGACCATATTTTAAGGTGAAAGATGCACCGTGAAACATGAAAAGTACATTTAAGAACATTTATTTTCGCATTCAGTATTGAGTACAGCTTAAGTGCAAATAGTTAAGAGTCAATGGCTAAAAGATGAACAACACTTAACAGTACAAAGATTGACAGATTCTAGCTGGCAATCACTCACAGAAGCTTCCTTCTCCTCCCTCTCTTTTGTTTAGTATCATTTTCAGGAACAAAAGGATAAATGACATCACAAAAAAAAAACAAAAAAACATGAATCTCTGTAGTGGAGTCCTACGAAAAAGAAACTGTAATACTGTAATGCTATAGTGAGCTGACCATATCTAATCAGAACATTGCTAAATAGTTGCGTTTGTGCCCATATACCATGAACCTCTGCAGATCCATGTGTCTAGCTGACAATGACGATTACTGCATGTTAACAATGTTTACAGCCCCCACCCAACGCCCTAGACACAAAGAAGCTTGTTTTGTTTTTTTTCAAGAAGAGAGTGTCACTGGAGAGCAATAAAGCTGGAGATCCTTCACATACTACAGAAATTTTCAGCACAGCTGAGAAAGCACATAAACCTCAAAGATAAAAAGAGAATTCATCAGCACTTAAGACTCTTGACTTCATGCACTTTATGAGCAACACATAAAACAAAAATCACATCTAGTCTTTTTGTCGGATTTGAATAATATGTTTCATGGTTACTTCTACAATTCATCAAGTAGTTGTACTTCTGACTAGATCCTGAATTGAGAAACAGCACGCTTAACTTTTTTTTCTTCATTTTTTCTATGATTACAAGGTGAGGATGGGACTTCTCCTGCACAGCTTTGTCATGGCTCTAGACTTCACAATGTGTACAAAGTAGAACTATGTTCCAGTGATGTTTATTTCTGATATGTGTGTGTTTGTGTATGTGTGTGTGTACAAAGAGGAACCCTTGATCATCATTCAGCTCTCCCTGCAATGGGTCGGTCTGGGGCTCAGAACCTCCTCCAAAAGGGGCCTATTCAGCCTTTCGTTTGGCACCAGGAATCTTCTCCTGGATCCTGTGCAAACAAAAACACAATTATATCACTGTATATTATATTCAGTATGACTTTTTGATTGATCAAAAGTGAAAGTAATGATGTATAATGTTACAAAACATTTCTATAATGCTTAAAGGGAGTACTTACTTTCCTACCACAGAGTTGACTTGGGTCCTTATTAGGTCCAGATACTGATCTATCTGTGCCTAGAGAGAAAGATTAAAAAAGTGAGTCATTGTAGTCATGGTGCTTATGAATTATACATGACGCTGTAGTCATGGTGACAAAGGTGTTTTTCTGACCTGGTATTTCTCGTAGACCACGGGCATGGAGAACATGGACACCACCACTGAAGCAAGATGCAAGGTAAATGTTAAAATGCAGAAGAGTGCATGATGAGTAAACACAGTAGTCTGTCATTTAAATCAAAGGTGTAACACCACTTTTTGCCAGGATCGATATTGTCCCCACCACTTTTTTGAAACATCTCACTGGACAAATATGCAAACGCAATACCTAATGCAAATGAAACATGTCAAGTTGAAGACAATTGGTCTTAAATAAGAGGCAATTTGGCGCTGGAATGTGTTTTTGAAATGATGCAGAGTGTTTGTTGCCACTGTTATCAGCAGCGGAACGTTCTCTTTGGGCTCGAGACCAGTCTTCACCCAGACGAGCGTTTTAATCTCTCTGTTCTTTCTGGTGAAATCACAAATGCACACAAATGTGTCCGAGCTCGAGATATAAAATCCCAGATGAACATCTTTTGATTTTAATTAAGAAAAATTAACCTATACAAGAGCGGATTAACCCGGGAACTACTTCTGACAAGATTAACAAAGGTTCTATCACCAGACCATTTGGGAACAAGAATGCTTGCGGACAATTGCGAATCTATGTATTTATTCACTAACATGAAGAATCTCGGGACTAACAATATATTGTATTATAGTAGGTTTAAAAATGAAACTATTGAGTTCTATGTCGATATATTAAACTATCGAAATACATTTCTAGACATCGTAATGTTCTTTTTTTACCAAACATTTACCATATCTGATATAGCATTGTATTAGCAACTCCCCTCACACATTCTTCTGTCTCACCCATTTTTGTTTCAAATTACAAATACATATGGAACTGAATAAACTGCTCACCCATAATAAGAAGAGTGAGACCATTGAAGAGGGCACCCACATAGGTCAGCAACCACATCAGCACTGCAAACTTGAGGCAAACAAAAACAACTAGCAGTTAAAACACACACGTACTGCATATGGTTTATGAATGCATCATAAACCATGTGATTTAGGGATCACATGGTTTATGATGCATTTCTGTGGCAGTAACAAAAGCATTATACACTCATATCGCAAGAATAAACCAATAAGGTGATAAACTGCTCTAATATTCTGTATACTAACTCTAGATTTCCTGAAAAAAACTTAAAAACCTAACTTGAAATTGTAAAATGAACATTCATATTCACTACTGGTTTAAAGTTTGAGGTCAGTACGATTCTTTTTTTCTAACAAGTAATTTTGGATGTATTAAATTGATCAAAAGTGACTGTAAAAACTAAAAAGTAATGTATACATTACATAAAAAATGCTGTTCTTTTGAACTTTCTATTCATCAAAGAATCCTAAAAAAACATCAGTGTTTCCACAAAAATATTAAGCAGAAATTTTTTTTTCCATAGAGCCCCTAATTTGACATGGTGATGAAAACAATTACGAGTCACAAAAAATAAAATAAAAAAAAATTAGATGTCAATGCTTTTGCGTTCGCTCACAAAATGTTTGCGGTCCTTGAGAAACTTAGCGTTAGCTTGTAAAACGTGTACGTTCCCACGAGAAACTTTTGAAACTCAAGAAGTTTTGCAAGGGACCGCAATGTTTCTTGGGGGAACAAAAAAGTTTTGTACGCAAATGCAAAAGCTTTGAAATCTATTTCTTCCCCCCATAATATATATTTTTCATCACCATGTCCTTTTAGGGGCTCCGTAGTTTTCAATATTGATAATGAAAATAAATGTTTTATAGATCAGCAAATTAGCATATTAGAAGGTTTTCGTAAGGATCATGTGACACTGAAGACTGGAGTAATGATGCTGAAAATTCAGCTTCGCCATCATAAATTACATTTTAAATTGTACAAATCTTTCTGTTTTTACTGTATTTATTATTATGAAATAAAAGCAGCCTGAGTGAGCCTAAGAGACTTGAACTTTGTGCAGTGTAAGCAAAAAGTTCACATCCTGATCACGTCCCATAATTTCTGTGCTTTCCTATCAAGTATAAATTTCAGAAAAAAAGTCAAAATCTGTCACTTGAAAGATAACTTTACAATCCTGGTGTATATTAAACTGTCCGAATGATCACCTTTAGTGAGTCCACCAGATCCTGCACCAGGAACAGTCTGCGCAGTTCTTTCAGTGAACTGTTGATATAATACTGGATATTTTCTGCATACTTCTGCATCTGATCATGGGACAGTGACATCTCCACATCCAGATAAGCTCTGCATCCAGGTGATAAAAACATTGTTAGTAACTTAATGTGCTACACAAGCAGGCACGCACGCATGCACACGCGTCTTACTTGAAGGGATGTCCCTCGTCTGTTTTCTGCACAGCCTGCAGCACGGACTTGTAGACCCTGAAGCTGATGGTGGCGGAGAGGGCAGCCAGGGCCAGATAGGCCACCACGCTGACCACACTGAACTGCGTCAGGGAGAAAAGCAGCAGCAGTAAACTGCCAAACACCAGCCCACTCTGCTTCAGGTTCCTCCAGTACAGCAGCTCCATCGCTGGATAGGAAGAGAGAGAGAAAAAGAAGATCAAAATCATGCACTTTTGGGATTGGTGGTGGTGGTTTACAGTATGCCACAAATCTGATTGTCATTGATTGAGGATCCTCAATTCAGCATTTAAGACCTACGGTGATGTAACCACAAGTGAATCACTCTGCACCAGCGCTGAGTCAGTGATAACACAATTAGAAAGGATTACACAAACAAAGAGGAGTATTTCAAAAAAAAAAAAAAATGCCTGGATTCAGTCCGCAGAATGAGTCGGAATACGTGTATGTCCCTGCTTCACAATATGCCAAAAGATGCATGTCAAAAAAGAAAGGATGTCTGAACAGCCATTAGTTGGCAAACAATCCATAAGGCCACGGGAGTTCACCCAAAGTTCACCCAAAAATGACATTTCTGAAACGGCTAGATTTGAATTTTGCTCTAAAAGTAAACAAATTAAACTATCAGTTTCTTCAGTTTTTGAAGCCTTGAGACCTCAAACTTAAAACTTTCTTGCAGTCATTTTTTTAAATGAGCATAATAATATGTATAAAGTAATAATGTAACCAGTAAGTTCCTACAAATCCTTAATAAACTATTCGTTTTCAGTTAATTCATTGTCATCTCTAATATTAATACTAGGCCATATACAAATAGTAAGTTCTTCATTAATTGTAATGAACAGAACTATTATTGTTTAATTAGCTCGTAGTAAAGGAAATGTTAATTGGTTATAAGGAGTAAATAGTTCTCACTTTAGATTAGGTTGAAGAAAATGGGACATTAATTGCATTCATATTCAGTGTTCCTTAAAATGTTTACAAATACATAAAACACACACACACACACACAGCATATGTTGTTTACGGGAACGCTCCGTAGGTGTAATTGTTTTTATACTGTACAAACTGTATATTCTATCCCCTTACACTATCCCAGACAGTTTGGTGCATATACACTGATATTTATACACTGATTTCAAAAATGTGGTTTCATTGATTTGGAATATGTAATTGCCATGCCAATAAATAAGTGCGGCAAATGATTCTGTTATTAATCCATTTTTTACATAGTCATATAGCATCAATCCACTGTTTCACACCCATTCCAAAGCTCTACTCACTGCCTTTTGTTTTTCACCCAATTTAAGACGATGCGAGACTGAACTCAAGAGATTCAAAATTAGGCACTTTATCTAGATTACAATTACAACCTAGCAGAAGTTCGCTCTAATCACAGATATGTGTCTGAGCTAAATGGAGCTTCATGGTCTAGACAGAGTCCTGCGATCATGTCCTTGGATGTACACTACAGTATGCCTGTCATACTCAGTGCCATTAAGAGCCTTATTTTTGGCTGTGCTGAATTAGAGCTTCTCCTAAACTAGCGCTACGGATCTCCACAAGAGCATCACGCTCAGTGGGATTCTTTGTTTGAGTTATGAAGGTGTGGCAGACACCCCTTTTTGCAATATACAAGGATTCCTGCATCATGTATAATTCATAAGCATATCATTATACTGCTCATTATAGTCAATGATCAATATAATGTCCTATTCTATTTATCAGAAGTGAATAAAAAAACATAGGTCTTCATTAAACCAAGGCAGTGTATTTCCTCTATTTTTTTTTTCGGTAGAAATCAAAAAACAATAGGACACTTGCTCATTTACGCCCACTTTTTTCCCATCATGCACTGACACAGGCTTGTTTAAGGGGTCATTACGGTGAGCTTCGTATAAAATGTGTGGGCCGTGAAGTCGGCAGTTGAGCTCTGAGATGAAGGGAGCGCGGTCGCCACGGAAACTGGAAAGATGGGCGCAGTGAAGTGAGCAGGGATGCAGTTGCCATAGTGATGGAGCTGCTCCCCCTCTCCCCTCCCTCACAAAGCGCTGCCTGCCAGACAGAGTAATAAGGTACTGATGAAATGATGGGGGAGGGGAACAGGAGGTAACACTGGTATGACAGACACACAAGCAAAGACCCTCTTGCTAAAACAGCCCATTGCTGACAACAACATGCCCCCTCGTTCATGAAAGACCTTTGCTTTTTATTAATCTTAAGCACAACAGCAAACAACAGTCCGGTCCTTGAGGGCAAGAATGGCTAAATATAGCTATTGCTGTGTGACTGCACTGAAAATCTTTGATTTTTTCTTTTTATGATTTTCAGTTTTTCTTTCTTGCTGTCCAGTCTATACTTGAGAAGTATCTAAAAGTGTGTACTAAGACTAGTTTTATCCAGTATATAATATATCCAGTATACACTATAAAGTATTGGCAAATTGGCTTTTTTGTCTTGTTTTAAGGATGTTTGTGCTTAAAACAAATCTTAATATCTTACTCAGTTTTGCTTGTCGAATAAATGTATCTTGTTTTGATGTTTAGGTAATTGTACTGGGAAAAAATACTGGTTAAAAAGTATTTTTTATAATTATTTTACAATGTGGTAAATAATTTAAATTACATTAATGTAATATCTTATCCGATTTTGCTTCTCAAGTGTTCTTAAGTCTCAAGTCAAAAGTTCACAAGTCTTATGATGTTTAGGTATTTTACTGAGAAAAAAAACAAACAAATAAAATCTAAATAAATATATAAAAAACATTAGAAGAAATCTATTAAATGTTTTGAGTAAATTATATTTTGCTTCTTAACCTGGTTTTAGCATTTGCTGTGTGAACACACACACACAAAATAATGGACATGATTTGAAAAGGTTAAATGGTCCAGGAAAAAATAGTAACAATTATATTGTTTGCGGTCAAAAATGGCCGCATTGGAAATGAATGGGAGAGGAATTTCATCTATTAGAAACATTGTTCCTGCACACAAACAAATTCTTACTGAAACCAAAATTGAACTTCAAATTTGCAACACAGCTTGCTTAGATTTATGGATTTGATTTTCTTACCAGTTTAGAGAAAAATATGTTTTGGAAATTCTATATGTCATAAAATTTCTTTTTATTTTTGAGCATTTTTCATAACAATAATCCAAGTTCACTTCACTTCAGCAATAATCTGCCAAGAGTTGTTTTTAAAAAGAGACCAAACAAACTTTAGTCTGTGCTCCAAAGTATTCAAAATACATGAATCTGGTTATATAAGTTATACAAGTTATATATATATATATATATATATATATATATATAAGTTGGAATTTTCAGGTCCATGCTCAAAAAGTGAATAAATGGATTAAATAATCCACTCCATAAATATAATTTTGTACCATAAAATACTCCTAAAAAAGTAAAAATATTAAATGTAAAATATAGTTCAAAAATTTCATCGTTCAATTTCAATTTTGTCGTTTTTGACCGGTTTAAGTACATTAATCTTGTTATAAGGATGTTTAGATATTAAATACAGGACACTGACAAAGATTTTGTTTGTTACTTACAGAAACTTTTTAAGAAAAATGTAACAATTATCCCCTAAAATTAAGTTTGAGATGTAGCAGAACAGTGATCTAAATCCAACCAAAGTGGGATACAAATAAAAACACATGGTCAAACAAACCATCCTTGAATAAATAGTCACAAATAGAGAATGTGTTTAACACAAACAATGTATGTGGTTGCTTTAGGTTTCTGTATACTGCAAAAATATTTTCATAAATGCAGATTGGATCATTATTTTAGAGTCATGCTCCATTGTAGACACATAGCCTGCTTCTGACATCAGTGGATCATACTCTTACAACAAAGAGATCACTTCAGGCAGCCCATGACTAACATTATTACAAACTAGACACTGATCTGGATGACAACAATCTTGGCATGGGACAGCCAGATGCAGTAAGGCACCAGGCAAAGAACATTCCTCTACTATCAATAATGAAAAAGCCCCACAGACAGCCTCCAGATAAACATAAAAACGGCTTGGCATGGCAATACAGTAAAGAAAACATCACAGATGCCACACTGAGAAAAAGATAGAAACTAAAAATTCAGCCGTAATTAATGGCTCTGTTTAATCACTCCTCTAGACTGGTTCATCTTACTGCCCTTTATGGCACAGCATAAGGGCATACATGTATACCCTTACAATTGTAATACAGGTTAGACTTGAGATATTAGGCAAACTTAAGTGATGTAATATATATATTCTTGCTTAAGCATCTGATGGCTAGCATGATAAAACACTGCTGTATAAGATCCTGTCCCAAATGAAGCTTTAAGTCCTTGCAGTCCTCCTCCAAATCCACTTTACTGATTTAATGCTGTATGTTATTTGGTAGCAGAGCCTGCCTCAGAAAAGCTCCTTCTGAAACCTAAAATGTCAAAGTTGCTTTGAAATGATTTGTATTGTGAAAAGCGCTGTACTAATAAATGTGAATTGAAAATTTATCATAAATGATTTATCCATGCACATCATACTTTTTTTTTATTCATGTGCCCTCATAATCTTTAATCAAAATAACTTTCTCTCCCTCTCGCAGCAAATTTACGAATTTAAAGGGATAGAAATCCACATAATGTCATCATTTACATGCCAAACCAAGACATTATTTCCTTTGCAGAACATAAAAGAAGATCTTTTGAAAAAAATAAGTCATAAGTCATGAGACTTATATATGTATAAGTCAAGGCATGAGCATGAGTAAATGATGACAGAATTTTCATTTTTGAATGATCACTTTAAGCAGTGTTGCTAAGAGACAAAGCACCACACATACATCTTGAACAATGAGCTTCTATATTATTATGGGATATTCTGACCCACAGCAATGACTACAAACAACTGAAGAGTCAACAATAACCATCTTTCATGGATTGCACCACACATTGATTCGTCTTGTAATTTGACCAAAAAAAAGCGGGTGGGGGGTGGGGACCTTTGACCTACATAACACTAACAAAAATGGCTGCTATGTCCTCCAACATCATGTTCTGATCACAATATTAAAGTTGATATGGATCCAGGATCAGTGAGAACATGACACTGTATTAAGCCTGGCTGACAAATGCCTCTTATATCCTCTATTGAATAACCACTAGTGTTTACCACACCTTGAATTCTAGGTTCGATATTTCCAGAGTCGGACTATACATTCTTGACTAGAGATCAATTATTGGGAGAATGTGAACTGAAAAAAACCCAGAGGGGTTGAGTTTGGGAATGTATTCCAGTATTATCTGGTCAAATCTGTAGCGTTCCAAGTTTTGATCAATTAGAATAGTGCTAGAACTAACACATTTGCCAGTGAGAAGTGATCAAATCTGTTTTATGATTTGCAGTTAAAGTAATGGAAGAACTGGAAGATATCATTTTGGACTAGTACCAAGTGACCATCAGGACAGTAAAAGCCAATGTGGCCCCTCACTCCACAGATTTGACTAAACTGCATACTTGAGAAAAGACTGTGAGAAGAAACAGAACTGCTGACTAAAGAGAAGCCAGCACCTTTGCGGCGGTTTGACTTTATAGCACTGAATCGATACCTATAGGACACAGATATTAGCAATCCTGAGCCAACATGCACGACTATAGAAGATGGCAAAAGAACACAGTCCCTGTGCTGACACCGGCACTTCATCTTCATTACTGTAAACAATACAACTTTAACCATTTAGTTTTTAACCAGTTTTTAACATCATCATATCTGTTGTATTTTGGTAATGGCTTCGTGTTGCGGTGAGTTTTTTCAATTCTAAAGAGGCACTAAATCCCACTAAAGCTAAAATGATCTTAATTAAGGCAATAATTATAAATTATAAATAACAATGGAAACAACATATGGCAGACAAACATAGATAGATGTTGCTGTTCATGATACCTAATACATTAAATAATTAATTCTTTTGTTAAAATGTGTTTCCAAAAATGTGAAATATAAAAGGAACAAAGACTGAATGACATTAATATTTAGAAACACTCATAAAATACCTATTTATGTTTATAAGCCCTTGAGCTGCCAGCAATGCGAAATGCTCAATATATAAATAGCCACAACTAGAAACCCTCCCTCTTAAATTGTTCCAGTTTTCTTCCTGACGATAGTCTCTCTAACGTGATAGTCTAGGCATTGGATTGATTGAAGTGATGGATGCATAGATGTCTTGAAGTGGATAGCAAATAAATGACAGCAATAGCTCATTTTTATTATACACATAAAACACGTGCATATATATCTACTATCCATTCTTTGACAGAACAAGCAAAAAGAGGGGTTTACATTTAGGCAAACACCACAAGCTATATCCAGGTAGCCACACCCTATACCTCTCTCTTTCTTCCTTTCTTTATTTCGCTTTCTGCTCCCTATGCAGCCTGAAGGCCTTTATGATCAACACAGCAGATGTAAAAATGTAAAGAATCACACAAAACAGCTCTTTGTGGAACTATCCGCAATCTAAATGCCCATCTGACCTGAAAATTAGGCAGTCATGCACATCATTGGCAATTCATTCTAATCAAAAACATCCAGGGTATATGAATTCAGTAAGGATCCACTAAGTACAATAAGAAGGGGGTAGAAGAAGGGCGTGCCCAGCTGTCTCAAGCCCCCCCAGTCTGTCGCTCATATGCCCATGATGGCGGTGGCCTCGATGCGGAAAAAAATGCGAAAGTGTGCACGAGCATCTTCCAGAATCCCACATGCACCTGCCCCTAAGAAAATCCAGCAGCCCTAATAAATCAAGCCCTTTCTGTCCAGACATGCACATGCATCTTCTTCACCCCGGACCCCCTTTCCTCCACACGCACTCACAGTACCCTTGCTCTTCCAGTTGCTCCAGAAACCTTCAGTCTTGGTCGAGTCTGCGGCTGCCATGGTGCTGGCCTGCATGCTAGGCTGGGTGAGGGGAAGGACTGCGAATCGCTTTCTGCTAACGCTACTGCTACAGCCTCTCCGCTCCTCGCTCCGTATCTGTCGTTATCCCTCTCTCCGCTTCTCTCTCGCTCACCGGTTCACATTAGTGCATGAATGACCCATAGGAGGAGGGGAGGGCATGCAGGGATGGAGGGGAGGCGGATTAGGAGTTTATGGTGATAGTGCTGCCCACTGGTGGACGAACTGATTTTGTTGAAGGCAGACATTTGAGGGAGGTGCAAAGCGTAATGATTGACAATCACTACTGACAATCTTTTCTTCCTTATTCTGACATATATCCGAGATAAATGGCTTCATAAAAAAGAAAAAATGTAGGACGGGACATGATTTGTCCATCAGGAATTGACTGAATCATTGTGGTTTGATACTGTTGAGATATTAATGTGAGTGACAGGTTCTCCCGCCCTCATGCCAGTAAATGCATCATCAGAGAAGAGAACAGATTTTGTAACAAAAGGGAGGAAAAGTTATTTTGAATTGCACATGGATTGAGTGCACATGGATTAAAAAAGAGAAAATTTTGATTTCATAGTGCCTTTAAATGAAATCAAGAAAAATGTGTGTGGATATATATATATATATATATAGCTACCATTGGCTTTCATTGTATGTAAAAGAAAAAAGCAGCCTATTGCTAAACATCTCTTTTTGTGTTTTATGTTAGAAAGAAAATCATACTGGTTTGGAATGACATGAGGGTAAATAAATGACCATATTTTTTGGGTCACTGTTTATTTAAGAATGCAGACAGACACTAAAGTGGATGGATGAAATATTTGTTTTCCTCTCTCTTTCTCACTTTCAGTCTTTTAGATTAATCCCAACTAATCCTCTAGGAAAGATTGAAATCTGGTGGTAAACATTGCTGCGCACTATTTTTCTCATTCAGAGCAAAGGCTCATTCTGTACTCATAGCATCATATCTGATGAATTTCACTCCAGACTGCTATAACAGTGAGTGTGTGTGTGTGTGTGTGTGTGTGTGAGGAAGGAGACAAGCCTCATGAGATATGGAGAATGACTCGGCACTCTCGGTTAAAGGAAACAGGATGAGCTCACTCACAGGCAAGCGGACAGTCCTGTCCAGTGGTCAGGGAAGGACTTGCCATATGACATTTTCAGATGGGTAACACTGACGTATTGGCATTTTGTGTGTGTGTGTGTGTGTGTTTGATTTTTAACAATTTAATTCAATTGTTTAATATTTTCTCTCTTTTGCATCAACACTGGATTCATTTAATCAAGAATACATTAAAAACAGTATATTGTGAAATATTACAATTTAAACTAACACTGTAAAAAAAAATATTGTTGGTTTAACTTAAAAAAAGTAAGTAACCTGGTTAACTTAAAATTTTAAGTTGATTGAACTGGAAAAAGTGAGTTAATACAATGAAGGAGATTAATTTAATCGTCAAAACTCAAAATAATAAGTTATCTCAACTAAATAAATTATTTAAGTTGATTTGACAAAAGAAAAAATGTTGGGATAACAAATCTTGAAAATATTTTTTTTACAGTGTGTTTTCTATATGAATATAATTTATTACCGTGATGGCAAAGCTGAATTTTTAGCATCATTATGCCAGTCTTCAGTGTCACATGATCCTCAAAATTGTTGTACAATATTTGTTCTATATATTCATTCAGTTAGATCTTGCCTAAACTACTCTCTTTCTGCAACAACCATTGTAACAAATGGCTGAAAAAGTCATAAATAACAAAAAAAATCTCCTAATTTTTCACATTATGAATTCAATAAACCTTGTAATATTACCAATGAGCCATTTTTCTTTAAAATCTCAGACTATATAAAGTCCTAGCTATAAATCACTTAATCATGGTCTCTGATTCTAGTCATAGTGGCAGACTGTAATGAGACACTTCAATGCACAGAGAACATCCACCATGATCCCATATGTCATGCATAGTAAGAGATAACAATAACTGTACCTAATTAATTCATCATACAAAAGAACAGCACATCATTGTGAATTATGTATTATCTTTGACATCTTTAACTCAAAGGTTTAGCATTTAATGCAAGACCAAACAAAGGAAATTGGCACACGGTATGAATAATGTCTGCGCCTCAGCTTCCAGTAAACACACATCACACATGAAATGCCAGGGGTGTTTAAAAGGTAAATAACTGATAGAGGCAGAATGAAGCATAAGATCTAGAACTAGAAAGACACATAAATAACTGCTTAACTGTTTCACTGTACTTTGAATCTTACCGACCCCTAACTTTTGAACGTTAATGCACACACAGTGAACTAGCAAACAGGAACACATACAGGCAAGAAAACACATCATTTATGATGTGTTATAGAGATCAAAATCTATATTTTATACAAGTACACACTATGAAAATGCTTCACAACCCCTCTCCAGTCTATGGGCTGACAGCGAGACAATGACTGCACATGGTAAACTGAGCCCTCTGCTGGAAGAAATTAGCAGTGATACCCATCCTCAGTTTGTGTACATGCGGTTACAAAAGCCATCTTATTTCTAGAGGCTTCTGTGAGACACTAAGATCAAGAGAGGAGGGGGAAAGGGGGGTGCGGTCAGACACAGACTGTGGCACCATACCTAATTTGCAGACTGCCATAGACACACACACATACAATGGTCTCCAGGCAACAACAGTAAAGTCAGTCTGCTTTTACAATACAAACAGTTCTCCTTGATTAAGGGTGTTGTAAAGAGAAAAATAGACTGAAAAGCATCATATGAAACATTGCTAAGAATCGATTAAAAGACAAACATAAAATTCACTATATTATCAATTTCCAATTACATTAGCACTGCATGGCAGGATGATTTAGAGCTGTCTGCCATCCACCGTGATACATATGATAGTCTGAACCCCAAATGAAACGCATTTCATGGTCTTTTTATCTCACTGGGATCTGTGCAACGCCTTCCCATCCCACTGCAGTGTGGCTATGTAATCACAAGACGGCAGCACCCATTGTTCACAAACGTAGCAGACACCAGAACTGACCTGAACCACCTCTTCAAACAACAGTCCAGCCCAAAGCATTGAAGGCGTAATGACTTCAACAGATACAAACAAAATTCACTAATACACTGAAGTCAATAATTCATTATTTAAAGACAAAACTAACATTAATCATTAAACATTCATAAAAAATTTGAAAAAAATGTTAATTGTTACTTTAATAATTATATAAACAATAATTCATTTTTAAAGCAATATTGTTTTTTTGTTCGTTGATTGTTTTCACATCTGAAAGTCCGCACCAAGGTCTGAAACAAAGTTAATGTTTTGATACATTTTATACTTTCAGAAAGTTTTGGTTTGGTTTCACACTGCAATAACGCGAGCGCACTAAAGAACTTTACGTGACATACTTACATCCTGTCGTCATCATCTATGTGGGCTGCACCTTGTCCTTGACATTGATTGGTTTAGTAAATGGACGTCCGTCTGACGTCAGCGTGTTGTCAATTTGCTGGGTAACTTTGACAACATGAATGAACAGACGCATATTGTTACAACTTTATTGTTATTTTTATGGCATAATTACCTGGAGCACCAACTATACACAAGGCTAGTTCAAATTCGCCAAATGAACGTCCTCGTTGTGCGAACATTTTATCGTTGACAGCAGGAAAGGAGGAGAAGACTGCAAGTTGACTTCTCATTATGTCATCAGACCACACTTCAATTAAAAACCTCGCCTCCTCCTCTCCCCATGTGCTACATGGCTTATTTTTCCTGCCACCTTCTGTTTTTTGGGCTTTTTTGGGAACCACCAGAACTTCCTGCAAAAGGTCTGAAAGTCCGAACCATACATAAATGCTTTCACACTATAAACGAACCAAACCTTTTGTCAGTTTGATCCAGACCGACTTTTCGTTGGACCAAATTTTATCTGTTTGGTCCGGACCGTGGTCCAGGGGAGGTTTCACACCTTAATTTTGATTCGGACCAAATTGAAAAGTCAGAAAGTCCGGACCAAACAAGGTAGGTGTGAAAGGGCCCTAAGTCTATAAGTGGGATGAGTTCCAATCACTAAAAGAAATCTGTGGGTTTTACAAATTTTTCAGTTCCACACAAGATATTTCGACTGAGTTCTGCCGAACCCTGAAGACACAACAGCAGATGCTGGGATCATTCAGGTGTGAAATAAAATCTAAAACATTAGTCGCCTAATTAAAGACAAAGGGGACAATGTGAGAAATGTGTGTTGTAAAATTGATATAGGCTAATATTTCATGTGCATGACCTTCTAGTGGTCTGAAGATGATTAGAAATGTTATATCACACTGTGCTGTATTTTTCTGGAACGATGCTGTTGGATGATGATGGATCTTAGTGAAAAAGCAGAATTGACCCATGAAGTAAACAGTTGAGTAGGATTGCCTCTATGAAACCTGAGTCCATTGTATTACTTTGAGTATTCTCACACATCAGAGGTGTTGAGTCACACAAAAACCGTCATTATCCTAAATTTAGAAATAACATCTCTACCTTCATCTCTACCTGGCTAGATCAACACTAATTATATTTACATGTATTTTAATTGAGCTCCAGGCTTCATCTGTCTGTCCAATATGCAGTGAATGTTTTAAGCATTACATTCAAATCATCACCTCTGACTTTCAGGACATGCACACAATGCTAAGGATAATGGTAGATACTGAGTGACGCTGAGCTGCAATCACATTATCTACTATATCAGATAATCACATTATCTGTTAGTCCTTTAGACTTGTAAGATTTATGCTGGACTAAAGCACTTATATTACATTTTAAGTACACAAACTATTGTTTTAGTCTGATTAAAATTAAACTTTTAAAATGCAAGTGAATGTACTGATATCTGAGAGAGCCTGCATGTTACAGTAAATACTACTATTCATTTATATAATGTTAGGAAAGTATTAGCTGTAAACTGTCAGCTGACCTGTGTATGCCCAGGATTGAGGCATTGAAATGTGTTTTTTCCTGCTTTTAAAGCCAAAGGGAGTTTCCTCCTAGCAAGGTGAGGCCAATGAGTGTGAGTCAGTTTTTTATTTTAATTTAAGCGCATCACAGACTTCTGGCCTTAAAGTGACAGGTACATTTAAATTCACCCACCATTTACTCTCCCGCATTCAAAACCTGTATGATTTTCTTTTTTCAGTGGAGTACTATTTTGAGAAATAGTATTTTTTTGGTACAAACAGGGCTGTTACTAGGGTGAAAGGTGGTTACGAATTCAACTATGGTTACTAAAATTCTTCAAAATACTCCACCGAAGAGTAAAAGTCATACATGGCAGAATTATCTTTTTTTTGGTGAACTATTTCTTTAATTTAAAAATTATTTGCATTTAAAGAGTAATTTGTGTAGTTTTAAATTAAAAGATGCCATTAAAACACTCAATACTTGTCTACGTGCATTTTTTAGAAGATTTACTATGTCATATAAGCGCTAATAAGGTGATCCCATTAGCAAAATGTTTTGGACAAAAAGGTTTACATTATTTATTTTCAATAGTGTAGTGATGAACGAAGCAACAACAATAGCAATAACAACGATAAATGTGACCATACATTTAGTCTGACTGAAATTGTTCCAGTCTGTTTTTGCAAAGTTGAACTAACAGATCTACACATTGCAACTGTAGGTTGGCCTCGTCCAGCATCTAACACATTAATCCGACAACAATTGGCTTCACATTGTGCACTTGCTCCGAAAGACAGAGGTGATGATGTGCATTTATCCTTTAAATATTCGATTACGCATTGTGTCATGCATACTCAGATAGAAGATAGAAGTTCAACTATGCAAAACCCTCTGTAGCTCAATAGCTGTGCACTTAAATGCAATATGGTGACTGTCAGAACTTGTGTGTTGAGGTGACCATTAGTGATTTGGGAACGTGTTTACCTTTCTCCCTGGATAGACCCTGGAAGACAACAGGTGGTACAGTCGTTCTTCCAGAGCCCCTGCGGCCTTGACTGGAGCGCCTTCTTTCTTTCTGGTGTACCTCCCCAGCAGGATGCTCTACCTTCAGCTCTGGCAGGCTGGGACTGGGGGTTGTGCTGCTGGGTTTAGGCTTCTCTTCCATGGTGGATGCCTTCTCTTTAGGAGCGCTGGTTGGGGCTGGAACGGTCGGAGTAGGTGTAGTGGGAGTCATAATGGGTTCTTTAGTTGGATTAGTCAGGGTTGTGGGTTTTTTGACCAGCTGTGGGCTCTCCTTGAAGCCCTTTGTGGAGTTGTGGGTCCATTTTTTGGGACTTTCCTCTCCGCAGGACTCCAGAGCCAGTTCACTGTCCAGCTCTGCTTCACGTTCCTCCCTCAAGATGCTGTACTGCATAGTAGGGTTTGGGGGAAACACAGGAGTAGAAGACGGGACAGGCGCTGTAGCTGTGGTAGATGGAGAGGTGCTGGGACTCTTACTGAAGCTCATGTAGCCAGAGCTGGGAGCTTGTGGACTAGGCTCTTCAGACACCATCTCAATCTCAGAGTTGCCAGATTCTGCGCTGCTACCACCGACATCCTGGGAGGAAAGAGGCATGCTGGGTTTTGGAGGAGAAGTCTTCAATTCAATTGAAGAACCGTCTTGCTTGGAAGCAGGTTGAGAGGGTGAGGTGGGTGACGTTTGAGTCTTGTCTTGGAAGGAGCTCATTATTTTAGTTTCACCAGCCAGGATATTTGGTTCTGATGGAGAATCAGAGTCTTCTATAAAGAAAGAGAGGGAGAGAGAAAGGAGAGGGAGTGTTTTTAAAAAGGTAAGGTGTCTTGTAGCCCTCTTCTCTGCCAAGGCACCCAACAGTGTAAGCAAATGTGTGATATATTGTTAAAAATGTGTAATGTACAACATGTACTATACTTGGATAGTATATCTGAAGCCTTGGGAACTTTTGAAAGAAACAGTAGAGTACTCTGAAAATATTATCAATGGTTCTCACCAGTTTCCTTTGAATTTTATGTTGTAAAGATGCTCATTTGTCAATCACTTTAGATAAAAGCGAAGCTAAATTAATAAACTGAATCAAATGTATGAAAGTTCCCAGATTGACAAGTACACCTACAAAGGGCCATAAGGTCAGCTAGAAGAGGGAATTAACGATGGTGTAGTGGATACATTGCAGTGAAGTGCTTGTGTGGGATGATGATGCTTACCTGTAGGGGGTGTAGATGACTCAGGGCTTTCATCCTCTGCCTCTGAGAGGGTGACGGTGGGCACTCCCTCCAGCCCAAGACTCAGGATACTCTCATTCTCTGACACTGTAAATGTGGGGCTGTGTTGGACTGTGGTGGGCGATACAGATGTAGGAGGCGTTTCTGTCAGAGTGATCTTTACTGGACTGGCACTGCTGCCTGTACCTGGAGATCTATAGGGCTGATAATCTGACAGTTCCTCATCAGATGGTTCCTCCACATATGGGAAGGTCTGAGAGTCCAGAACTTCTGCAGAGCCAATGTCCTCCACATCCACTTCTGCCGGTGATGGGCTCTTCTCCAGTTTAGTGTACTGGGTGGGCTCCGAGAGGCCGCTCATCCTCCAGTCCTCCAGGGGGTGTTGTGAGCTACAGGAGTCCTCTTTATGGCTGATGTCCATGTAGTTGTAAGAAGAGTCAAACGCTTTCTCAGAGTCATGTATCTTGTGAGAGCTGTCAGTCGGGTCTGCACTGGATTTGATCTCGATGCTGGAGTCTGAGGTCAACGTGAGGGAATGGGATCCAGAAATGAAGTCATCAGTGCGAGATGTATGTTTGTCACCAGATCTGCCCGTGCTGCCAGAAAAGTAGGAGGGGTCTTCATGTGAGCCATAGCTTTGATTGGACAAGAGGAAGGTGTACAGGTCATCCCCATCATCAGTAGATTTCTTCTGGAAGTTTGAATCGGATTTATCTGTATGAGAAAAGAGGAGCATGAGCAAGAGTTTTAAATAACATATTTTAACATAGGGTAAACCATGTTTAAACAATGATTATTCTATAAAATTAGTGTCAAAATTCTGGAGAACAAACAATTTTGTGAAAGAATGCAAAATTCTTTCTTTTGATTATTATATTGTTAAATAAATGCAGAATCCCATGAGAACTGCACAACCGAGAGTCAGTTTGACCGCTATTGCATATTGACCGCTATTGCATATTGATAAAATATTTCAGGATCAGGTGTGTTTCCCTCCACACTACAGATGTGTAACTGAGGATAATCCCATGACTTGTGTAAATCCCCATGCTAACGTGACCCCACTCCATCAGAGATCCTGTACCTCTGTCTCTGTACTGCCCTACTTTCACTAGGAAAAATGACTCCATTGGGACTCTATTTTTAACCATATAGCTAAGAAGTGAGAAGATCTATAAAATAAAGTGCAGAGAGAGAAGAGAGACACTAATTCTTCAAAAACAAAAACCATATCAACTTATATTAATCAGTGTGAAATCAACATTAATATTTACTTTTTTTAGCACACCAGGGTGAACTAAATTGTCTAGCTTGTTTCACAGGAGTTTAAATATGTGGAAACACAAAGGCCAAATTCCCTTAATCATCACTCACAATGAGCAAAACCAAAGAATATAGTTCTGATGTGCATCAAAAGATTGTTGAGCATCACAAAATTGATAGTTCTCCCCATTTTGACCATCAGGGCAATAATTACAAAGTTCCAATCAACTAAAGATGTTACGAATCTGCCAGGAAGAGGATCTGTGTCTATATTGTTTTAATGTATGGTGAGGAGGAAAGTTTGATTGGCCAAAGATGGTCAGATGAAACTATAAACAGGGATAAAACAGGGATAAAACGTACCCCATGCCTATGGTTAAATGGAGGTGCATCTTGTTCAGATACATGGTTTTATGGATTCTAGCAAATACCAACAGATAAAAAATCAAAACCTGACTGCCTCGGCTAGAAATCTTACAATGGGCCATGGTTAGATATTCCATCAGGACAAGGATCCAAAACAAACATCAAAATCAACATGTCCCAGTCCCCTAAACTGAACCCTATAAAATGATTGGGGTGAACTGAAGAGAAGAAGCACCAACATGAACGTGTGAATCTGAAGGATTTTTAGAGATTCTGTGTGAAGGAATGGTCTCTGATCTCTTGTCAGGGGATCTCATCAGGCATTATAGAAGAAGACTTATCTTGGCAAAAGGAAGTTGCAAAACATATTTAATAACAGGGAGCCAATAATTATGGCCAGTGTGCTTTGGAGAAAACATAATGTGATTTACCCCACACTTTCAAATCTTTTACTTCAATGAAAAGTTCGATTTTTGTGATCAAAAGGACAAACAGCCATTTTTGATCATATTTACCAGGGGTGACATTAATTCTGATCACAACTGTATAACAATAGGGTCATCTTAGCAACTGTCACAGGAATGTCACAGAAATGTTTCCGTATGCGAGGGCCGATCTGTGTTCACACCACACATCTCACCTCCAACATTTAACAGTGTGCAAGCCATGACTCATCCTCTCAAAAACACTACAATTGCGAGAACATGCTTAAGTGCTGATCTTCCATTCAGTCACTGTTACTAAAATGTGTTTCATCTGCACAAAGACAATGCTTTGACAATGCAATGATTTTGAAAAACAGCATTTAAAATTAGTTTCTCCTACCAAAGCCCATTACACTGATCTCTGACCTGTATTTATACACAAGCATTCATATGTTTCTCTGTTCTAAACTAGTCAAGAGAGAGGAACTGATCTTTACGATACACTACCATTCAAAAGTGTAGGACAGTAACATTTGTTTCATGTTTATTTTTTCATGTCTACTGCTTGCAAAAGCTCCATTTATTTGATCAAAGATACAGTAAAAACAGTAGAAAAATAATATTACAATTGAACTGTTTTCTATTCTGTAAATATATTAAAATGTAGACTTATTTGTCCCTCTGATGTCAAAAATGTATTTTCAGCATCATACTCCAGTCTTCAATGTCTCATGATGACACCCCCCCCCCCCCCCCCCTGCTGCAAGACTGCACAGTCAAAATCTGCTAAGGGGTAATAATGGAATAACAAAACATATATTTTTCACTATTATTTACAACGGGATCTGCATGTTTCATATATTTTATGTAATAATTTCCCAGTTGATCTCAAACATTAAGACAATATATTTTAAATACTTGTTTAATGGCATATTTTTATGAATGAAGGCCAGTATCTAGGCCAGATACTAATACAGCTACTGATGTCTCGATGAAAATGACCCCCAATTTGGCTCTCATATGCTGATGTAATATGTATTATAAACTTGACAGGTGATTTTTATAAAATGTATAGCTTGATCACTATCAAACTTTTAAAAGATAATAACAGAGAATAATAACATGTTGTGCAATTTTCCAAGATGATACATTTTTACATGATGTGTTACATTTGATTACCCGTTTTAGATTTTGACAATTTGAATTTTTAAATTACATATAATATTAAATACCAGGTTAAGCATAATTATTTTGATTTGGGCGGAACTATTCTCCTGACTGGCATTTGGCAAGAAGTGAATTTCTCTTTCCCTGAGCTGTGCAGCTCAGACCGTTTTAACTGCGCTTAGAAAGTAAGCTCAGTACATTGTGAGGACTTCCTTCCTGCAGTCTGAGCTATTTCTGTTTAGAGCCAGGTCTATCTCCACAGGAAGACACTGATTAAGCGACACATTTTTTGTTAATAAACAAGAGTGACAAAAAAGGACTGGGAGGTAAAGTGTGACAGGGGTTATGTTTCAAATCAACATAATTATTATGCCCCGCAATTACATCAGGATGCCACTGACGGGTTTGTGACATGTGATAAGGATTTGGAGCCAACTTCAATTCACTCCAGGGGCACTTTCACATAATTACTCTACGTGTAAGTATATCAACTGGATTTACTTCTACATCAGAACAGATACAGATGAGGATAGTTAAGTACCTCTCTTGAATCTGAAAATAAACTGCTGATGTCTGCAGGAATAATGGGATTATTAGAGTAAGGTTTTGTACATGTACATGTCCTACATTTTGTAGGACAAAGCAGAGTAATGTTTGTGGACTATCTTAATATTTAAGGAACAATATAGTAAATTACATAACATGTAATGCAAAATAAAGTGATCCAGACAACAGTGGTTTGAAACACCAGCAGCTTCTCAAGTCTGAGAAGTCTCAAGTCAAAGGAAGATATTTGGAAGAATGTTTTAATCAAACAGATCTCATTCCCCATAGTATGTATTTTTTCCTACTATGGGGAATGAGATCTGTTTGATTAAAATATTCTTCCAAATATATTCCTTTGTGTTCAGTAGAACAAACAAACACATAGAGGTTTGGAACAACATGAGGGTGAGTAATATACTGAGAGAATTTTCATTTTTGGGTGAACTAACCCATTAAAAGTGATCTCAACCAAACAATCAGGTTCATTTCATGTTAAAATCATGTAAAATGTTTGAACAGCTTAACAATGCACTCAAAATGTGATCTAATGACTAGTTATTAAAAGGGTATTTTCACATCCTTCAAGAGTCAGTATTGTGGTTCAATAAGCACTGGGTTAGGCTGCCATTCAGCTAATGAGAGATTCAGTCTGATGAGAAGGATTTTACCACAAGACTCAGATTTTTATCAGCTTGCCAATGTCAATCTGGTGATTCAGACACATGTTGTGTGACTCATTCATGAATCATGATGCATCTATAAATAAACTAACTTACAAGGTTTAAGATACTAATTTAAGTTAATTTATCAATGATATAGTCTATAACGGTTTAGATGCACAGATTAGGAGAATTTCCAACAGTGGCCACAAGAAACCTCACTGAACACTGAATTTATTGCAAAGTGAAAAATATTTAAAATGTCTTTTTGTTTGGTTGAACAAATAAGGAGATATTAGACTGTTCGTGCATCATTGATGATTTGATTTTTTTTTCCTTTCCAACTAATACCATTTCCCCATTAGCTGACTGTATTATAACTCATGGATACACAAGTGTTTATGGGATTTTTGTGTTGAGTGTTACCCAATAATAACCTCTCCATCTATCTGTGATACCCACAAGAAAGACTATTAACCTCACTCTCACTCACCAATCTACAGCATTAAGATCAAACAGGAAAAAAAAGCTAAAATTGAAAAGGAAAACATCTTTAGTTTCATGACAAAGATCTGGTTAAAGAAAATGGGAGCAAAGGTTCTCTAATTGGGCTCTTCAGCACTCATTGTTTTCTCCATTGTCTCATCTTCTTGTTTGCTCATCCTATAATAGCCTTTTTCTTTCTTTCATTCCCCTGCAAAGTCTTGTTTGGTGTAACACTGCAATTCCAAGCATTCTCCTGTTTTTTTCGAGCTTGGTTTCCTGTTTTTCTTGTGCCCCTATGACCCTGTTATTGTTTGGAATGATTACCCAATGTGTATGACCTTGACCTTTGTCTGTTTTCGACTACGATTTTGGATTACCCTTTAAATAAAACTGCATTTGGATCCTCAACCTCCAGAACGTGACAAAAGGAAACATCCTACCTCATATAGTAATTATCCTTACTTATGTCTTATATTTTCATCTGGTTGTAAAGACTATTTACAGACTGTGGCTTTATTGAAATGGAGCTCTATTTTATCTCGATAAAATAAAAACAATCTGAATTGCTCTGTCTTCACTTTATTTCTTTACAACCTAGCATAATGTCATATAGCTAACACAGAGTTTCGAGTTTCACAGGTCCAAGCCATGCAGTGAGATGTTCAAATTATGTCAAGTATTGATCTCTATGCAGTAAAGGACCTGTAAAGGTTACAAAATGTCTGATCTGAAAAGCAGCTGGGACACAATGGAATAATAACAACAGACAAAAATAGTTGAAGGAGGAAAAGTGTGAGTTATACAGCACCTCACAAACACGGTAAGCAGGTAGATAGGTCTCATTCATGACTTAATTTTAAAACAATTATAGGTATAGATTTATGGAGAATCAGAGGCCTCGGTTTTGTGATATTGGATGAATATTAGGCATATAATATTCAATAAATGTTTGATGTCATGGAGACAAAATGTCTTTCGCCTTGAGGATAAAGTCATACTAAATGCAAGTTTGTTTGTTTTTTGCAAGGATTGGGTTTAGGGGTAAGATTAGGGTTAGGGGATAGAGTATAAAATAATGTCTATGATGAGTCCCCATAAAACTGATGATGCTTTCTGATGTGTGAATTTGAATTTGAATTTATTGACAGGATAGCCCCTTGAGATGTAACATCTCATTTTCAAGGGGGTCCTAAAAACATAACCAATTTACAACACAGACAACATAAAACACAACAACATCACAAAACTACAAAAGAAAAGAAAAAGAACACTACAAAACGAAACCTTTTTGTATCTTTCTACCTTCCCAGGAAGTGCCACCCATACAAAAGTTTTGTTTGTTTGTTTTTTTTTCAAGTGAAAACATGGGTGGTTTTGTCAGAAGAACTGTTCTTTTAGAATCATAAACACTGAATTTTAGTCAACTAAAGCAGTCACTAAATTAACTGACTCATTTACTCATCAGCAATTGTGGTTTGTCCCACTCGAAATAAACAAGAGATTTAAAGCTCGTGAGATTTAAATCAATTGCTGACGGGTTGTTCATTGGACAATATTTGCCTACACATTAGCCTATTTTATTATAGTGGGTGATAATTCGGTTATTAGGTGTTTTACTTAAATGCCCAACCTCATTTTAGCAAAACATACTTCCACCCCATACAGAGCGATAAGCCAATGTATCTGCTACCTGATAACAAGGCCCCGGTCGACAAGTTAAGAAGTTAAGCACTAAGGTTGTTCAAAGCACTGCATAAAAGACGGTGTAGATCAAAATCCCAGTTACCTGTGGAAGAAGTCTCCATGACAACAGGGAGCGGTTGCCGGTCGCTTTCGGGATGGCTGGAAAACTGTTTCTCTTCACTTGACTCGTCCTCCCAGTCTCTCATCTGCCTCCCCTCTCCCAAGTCATCACGCCGGGCGGTAGTGGTACTCCCAAAGCGATCAATCTCCTCAAAATCATCCCCGTACCAGCTTCCCTCCGAACCTGTCTCCGGCTTCACAGACATTTGTAAGCGCGTGTATGTGCGATGCTTCTCAGAGAGACTCAGAGAGACGCGGTCACAGACGAAGGAGAAGCAAAAAAAAAAAAAAAAAAAAAAAACTCTTCGGATCAGACGCTGGGGTAACTAACTGTTATCAGAAGTGGTTTGGGCAGGCCGAGGACTCCAACAGGGGCTCAAGCTGCTGAAAATGTCTTGTTTAGTTCAGTGTTTCGGCGTTGACGTCACCGTGCCTCGAGCTCATAGTGTGGCTCGCGCAGTATTAAACACACAGAGCTGAAAATGGTCATAAAATAAAGCGACAACTGGTAATACAGTGACAAGGAATTGTTTACGCGAATAATCTCGCTCTTTAGATTAAATTTCGAATTAAATTCATTAAGAATATTGGGGCAACGACTGTGGATCTGGGCGCTGTTCTAAAAGTTACATTCGACTGTTATTGCGTTTAGTCATATGTCTTGTTCATTATTTAAGGAAATAGTGTCATCTAGTGGGTTCAGAGATATTCTGCAGTAGACTTTTTTTAGTAGGCCTAGTTAGACATATATTTCAGTAGTAGAGCACCCTGAATCTGACCCTATCTACCTACAAGCATTCAAATTCTGACCTGTAATAAAATTATACAATATTTTTTACATTGCCTCTGCCTACGTTGTTTTGATGTTAGCAAAAGGATTGCAATAATTGACAGTAAATCACAGGATCTTATGTTGAAGACCCATGAAATCCATTATGTGTTTATATGTTTACATGTGTTTGTTTATATGTCTACACTAATCTGGAATAAATTATCAGTGACAGTGTGGGAGTCTTTACAGTCTGTTTTTTTCTTTTCTTAGAATGTTCATATTTTTCATAACAAATAGACAAACTAAATAGACACTTACAATGAATAAACTCAGATTCTTTTTCCTTTGCTTACTTTTGTTTTGTATACTTGTCATAGTTGTTTGCAAACAGTGGAGTCTCTTGCACCATATAAATGCAATAATCCACAGTACTTTTTTCTGTTATAGTGGTAATGTGCAAAGATAATTTCTTTATTGTGGAAATAAAAGTGACTGACAAATAAATCTGCAAAAACAACCCCTTTCTGCTATTATTATTATTATGATGATGGCTATGACCGCTCCGTCAACATCTGTAACAGAACCATAATTATTGTAAGGTAAGAATAAGTTATTGTGTAATGTAGAAATAATAATGTAGCATACCCTTATACTATTAAGTGCTCATTTTAGTAATTACTCATTGTTGCTTGGAGCAATAGGCTATTTTCACCTTGCCTATAGCAGCAAGCCTGTTGCAAAGCCTGAGCTATCGGAGTGAATTGGCTTTTGTACTTGGAGTTCCTGCTTTGTCATTGCTGGTGGCTGCCACTTACTTTCTTTTTGTTGTTTATTTGGGTGATTAAAAGTTACATTAAACGTGTGACTGTTAAAGTCAGCTTTGTCATGTTCTTAGACCTCAGTGTCTAGCAGGGCCGGAAAGCCCGTAGCGTATGTATTTTGAAGCTGTATTTGTGTCTGATGGTGTGATATTGGTGATCTAAATAATAGTTAGAGCCAGCTTACAATTATTGAGATGCAAATTCTATCCTGTTTAAAGTTATACAAAAAAAAAACATTTTATGACAATGGATTGTTGAGATTTGACTGTTTACTGACTTGATGCATTATAGTACACTTTTCATAGTTGTTTATTTCTTTTTGATATATCATAATTTTATATTTATTTATATATGTTCTATAGGTTTTTTGTAAGGATTTATTATTTTTTACCTGTATAATAGGCTATGTGTGGCTTTTTAATCTAAAGAACATTTGTGCAGGTTCTTCATGGAAGAGCCATTAAAGATCCTTTCTTTTCTTATGAGCTTCTATTTCTTTTTATGAGAACATAAATGTAGGGTGGGACTTGATTTTGTCCGTCTGACATTTGATCGATGGAGGTTGTGGTTTGCTCTCACGCCAGGAAACATATCATCAGAGAAGAGATGTCATTGCATAAGGAGATCTTGTTTTGATAAGATTATGTGGACCACGTGAATTTAAAAAAAAAAAAGGTGTGCAAATAAATATTCCATAAAAAACAAGACTTGTCTATTTTAACTTCATGGTGACTTTAACACGTGTTTGTTTTATTATTTTTACCACAAGAGTAAAACGTTTGTAGAGATAGGTAAATAAGTAGGCTTAATATTTAATAGCAATAATATTTGAAAATAATTTTGTGCAATGCAATGTGCAATGCAATGTGCCTTGTATTTATGATCACTGTACATATATTCAAACTATATTCTAAATAATCAACTACAAAGCGAACTTTTATTTTGGCGTCATGTTGGAACCAGGAAATAACTTAGTAGGAAATGAATGACGTTTCATGAGTCGATTTTCATTGTAATAATTCGAAGGTAAATATGTTATTATATGGCCATTAGTAAAACCATATTACTATTTGTAAAAAATACTATTAATGCACATGAAAAGAATATTTAGAAGTTACAATCTCTGCGAATGATATTTTGTCAGATTAAGCATTGATAAATAAAGAATCACCTTTCTTTGAATGAAGTGACATAATTTTAACGTTTACTGCCATCCCATTGTCACTAGGTGGCATCAGCTACCCTTTGAAATAAAAAACATGACAAGGTGAAAAATAGATCGAGCCTATGCCAGTGTAATCAAAATAATATCTGAAAAATATGCATTTCCGTAATGTTGTACATTTCAACTAATGAAATGTTGTATAGTTAATCATGCACAAATGCACTGTCATAACAACTGCATCTGTCAAATTTAATACACACAAATAGCACTTAATAACATGGGCAGGTCAGCCATATCCATCAACAATAATTACACTTTATTTTCAGTAGTACGTGTACTTTATTTTTTTCTGCATTACTGGGCTGCCTATGGAAACTGCAGTGTGAGGAGTCAAGCCCTCTGATTTGCACTCCATTCTGATTATACAGCCCCACATAAGTTGGAGCAGATGGACAATCAAGTGAGAGAGTACTAAATTAATTCACATATGCATGCCTGCACATATCCAGTCCCAAGCTGACTATATGAACATGCCACTGAGCTACTGCTTTCCACTAATTTAAATTAAATTTGCATAAAGAGCATGAATAGTTCATCAGTTGCAGCAGCGGTGCTCCATTTCTTTTGCACTGAACACTCAGTGTTTTCTTTATGCCTGGTGTGCATGGATCTGCTATTCAAGAGGTCAGATTCTGATGTGTGACTGTTTACATCTACTACAGTATGTAGAAGTAACCAGAGAGGAAGAATGAGCAGACACAGTATAAACAGTTCATAAATTCTCTCTGCAATTTACAATTAACATTACAAAGTCAACATTCCAGTGGAAGACATTAGACAGGCAAAGTATAAAGTAGACCGGATAATACGGATTTTTCTATCTTTTTGTCTTTAACAGCTTTGCATTAAAATAACAATATGTGTTTCAATAATTCTCAGCAAAAGTGAAAAGATGTTTATTTGATAAAACTGATAAAACAGACTTCCCTCAAAGTGGATAAAACACACTCTTCGCTTGATGTTAGAGGGAATTTGTGCGGTGTCATATTTATGATTAAGGTGGTATTCATCATTTCAACATAGCAACCATAAATTATTGATATGTTTAGTCTTATAATTTAAATCAGTATTAGTAGGCTAATGAAACAGGATTATTCTCAATGTTATAATTTATCATGTAGCTGCACTTCTATTCATTTATACATATTTAATAAAATTAATTTTGGTGTATTTGTAGTTTTCTAATACAGACTTATAAAATAATAATAATAATTATATATATATATATATATATATATATATATATATATAAAATTTTAAACCCAAATGTATAACAATAAAATGTATCCTACGAAAAGCATTGTAGTGAAAATTAAATGAAAGACAGATTGTCTTTTTTTTCTTATTTAAATATATATATTAACCTGATACCAAACCCAAAAAAGACATATTGTCTTTAGCACTGGGAAAGAAGCACTACATTTTTTTAGTACAAACAATTTGGAAGTCACTTCAATTTAAATTACATTAAACTGACTTTAAATGATTTGAATATTGTAGAACTTAAAAAAGTTGAAAATTGTTTAACTTATTCTGATGAGTTAAAGCAATGTCAACATATTTTGTCACGATGACGTATCAATCATATACTTTTTTACAGTGCATGTACATTCCAGAGAGAGATGAGTAATAGGAGAGGTAAAGAAAGACAAAGAACAAAGGGTGTTAATCCACACAATTTATTGTCTTGTTGTTCTCATCTTTACAAAGAAATAAACTGCTGTCAACAGCAAGGTCAGCCTCCACTGCTCAAAGCACAAACCATCAAAACTCTCTGTGTCAGATTAGAATTGCAGCAAATAAGCAAGTGTAAAAATTAGGCCATGGATTTGTGTGTACTATTTCACTTGGACCCTATTACAGAGGAGCTCAGTCGGTATTGATAATCCACAGTGTCGTTAGATTGTAATCTGTTGTTGGAATTAAGGACACTGGAAAGGACTCTTACACAGAAATAAGACCAAAAATGAACTTATGTCATTAAGTCTACTAGATTTAATATTGTAGTTGTCCATTTGGTCGTCTCGCCAGGGTGCGACAACAAAGAGAGCTTAGATGTCTCATTTTGTTGTTTAAACCACACTGTAGAGAAAGAGAGGGGTCATGTGAAGATTGAATATGGAACATTAAACTCTAATCTTAATATTTAGTTTTGCAATATTAGCAAAACACTTTAAAATAATTGTTTTGGTGTTTTTTAACCACAGATCATCTGGATTTTAGTGATACTTTTTTTTTTTTTTAATAAAATAAATCATCTGTGTTGATCCTAAATTCCTAAATACCAACTGGGGAATTGTTTGTTGGGAATTTGGGAGAGGAGCGGAAGGACAGACAATACAATAACAATAATAATACATAATACGAAAATATAAAAAAATATATATGCAAAGCAAAAACATTGCCATGAGACACATAAAGTGTTGTTTTTTTGTTAAATAAAAATAACAGCTTCAGTGTGCAAACCAATGTGACTCCTTTGTCCTTGAGAAAAGGTGGAGTGCAGAAAAGATGAAAGGGGGAGATTGACAATAACATTTCAATTACTGCTTGGCAAAGAACATGGCAACAGCCCATCAGGTGCAGTTTTCATGATCTGAATGGAAGCTTGGAAGCACAAGACAGAGATCAAGTTTGTAGAAATTGTGTATCATGTTATTGATTGTACAGAAAATTACCACACAGTATTAATACTACAGTACGGCAGTGTTCGTCTTGTTGCGGCCCAGCTAACACAGCTAACATTCTTCTAACATAATATAATGTTTGTTCAACGTTATCTGGTCTTTAAAAACATAGGTCACTCAACAGCATGTACCCGACATCATGCATCTAACAATTTTTAATTGTGTTTGTTCAAAGAACATTTAAAAGTACCCCTAAATGTTTGCAAAATTATCAAATGAAATGTTCACATAATCAAGAAAAGAGGTTTTTAAAACATTTAGAATTAACATTAATATAACATTCTGAATTATAGTTAGCCTATAATAACATTTAACATTAGCATAGAAAAAACGTTCTTATTTTTTGTTCTCTGTTTGATGTTTTGTTCATTGTAATAGGCTAGACTATTTTTCTTAGTGGAATCTGTAAAATGATAAAGTAATTCCAAAACAAATTAATATTTAATGTCCATATATTTATTATATAAGCGGAATAATGTACTTTTCAGATCATTATCGCAAAATAAGCTGTACAAGCTGTCACCTAAAGATGTCCATTATACGAGAGCAGATGTTAAAACTTCATGCTGATTTGTACTCGGCTTTCGCCAAGATAAGCACAAACTAAGACGTAGCTTTACAGTAACCTATGCTTCTCCATCCATTTACACTTCTTTGTTCTTTCCATATGGTGATGTGACTCTCCTTCTATCTGGCGTTAACTGCTGCAGTGTACTTGGCGCGTCAGAACACACGACGGCTGCAACTACAGTGTGGTCTACCCAGTGGACCAGCACGACAACCGTCTGGATTGAGCCGAGTAGGGGACATCTGGGTCTTCAAGTGGGCACCTTCCATCCTCAGTGTTTCGTCGACAAGCCCACGACACCTCAAGAGGGCTCGACGGTGACTTTGGCGTCCCAGAGTCACCCCCCTCCGTCCCCCACTCAACTCAGCCCAGCTGACCTTTACATCCCTCCTGCTGCTGAGACCTACCACTCTTAAAAAAAAAGGGTTCTGTACATGTAGCATAGGGTTCTTTACTCAACTGCAAAGGACCTTTTATGTAAAAAAATGATGATAATGACAAAGAACCCTTTTGGCACAAAGGTTCTTTATAGGCTATTATTCATTTATATATTACATTATTCTGCAACATTTTGCAGTTGTAATTAAATTATTGTTTATCAAACTGTTATAATAACTTAATATCCCATTTTAATCATGCTGATTTTTGAAGGATAAAAACTGAAATGGCACTCTTTGTGTGATATTGATTAATTACATTTTTTAACCCCCATATCTTGAATTTTGTGATTTTTCATCCATTGCATTTTAGGGGTTCCAAATACATAGCGCTTTAGAATCTTTTGAGGTTCTATATAGAACCTTTTCTTCTAAGAGTGATCTCACACTCTCTCCGCAACCCAACCATACACGCAAACCTGTTTGACTAAGGCTGTCGAGCCCCACTGGTGCGTTAAAGCAGGTTCAGTGGTTGTTTTCAGTGCAACCCTCATTCACGCAATATACACAGGAACGTAACAACTGTAATTACTATGCAAACTATGAGCCCGATCTCATGAAAGTTCGTATCTATAGCATGAAATAAACAGAGGAGGACTCGAGGGGCTGATGGAGGACAGCGATGAATTATGAACTGGTTGAATGTTGAACAGGAGAGGGATGCTGGGCAGGAACACTGGAGAAACAGGAGATTCAGGCCTGAGCTGAATCAGTGGGAGTAGAGGTTCATCAAACAGTTGACAGAGTCCAGCATTGATTCACACTCTGTGATGGGAGGATGGACGCTACTGTCCATCTCCTCGTACTCCACAATGATGTTGTGGTCAGATGTCTCGTGAGATCCAGGCTCCGGAACGATGGGTCGCTCATCTGCTCCCTCTTGCATCAGCTTTTCCATTACGGCTGGCATTGGCTCTCCGTCTGCGGTAGGCTCAGGCATCATGTCCGCACAGGTGTAGGGATGGACTCTGAGTCGGGAGTGCGGCTGGTGATGTCCTCCTCAGGGCCTATCGTGAACTTCAATCCATTATTAACTAACACCCACCGCACATTGGGTGGTGAAATTCTCACTAGGACCGTTCGCTGAGGCCAGCATGGTAAAAACCACAGAGCGAATGGTCCTAGTAGTGTAAAAGGCACTGAAGATCTAAAAAGTCCCTGGTATATTCCTCCAGCAAACTATCCAGCTACTTCAGATACTTCCCTGCTTGTATGATATCCTCTGACAGAATGGTGTTTTTTAAAGAGTGATGGCACAGTAAACTGTGACTCACTTTGTTTGCCTCACACATCACCACTTACATGGCAGCTGTTGTTGTTACTGTTTAAGACAACACAGTCCAAACACTGTCTCGCATTTGGAAATAGGGCAACATTGTTGTGGCACTTAATTTGCTCCGGATACCTCACCTGGGGTTGGCGATTTGGCAGACAGTCTGACTTTTCAGTAGTTGGTGTTCATCCATCCTTTCCTCTGTCATTCATGACTCTATTCAAACCAACAACACACTGCCATTCTGTACATAACCTTCATACTTGTTTCATATCTGGCATGTTTCAAATGGTCAGAGAATCAAGAAGAGTGGCATTTTTGTAGTTTATTCCGGTGGATTTTACCTAGCAGGTCACAACCAAAAATGTTTTGCAGCAGGTCTGTTCTGATAAAATGCAGCTAATTAAGATAGCAACAAAAATATTTTTGTGCAGTGAATTATTGAAGAGCATGAAACATTAAAAAATGCAGTGCTGTTAAGAAACCAATTTGTCATTTTTCCCTGTTCAGCCGTCAGGGGCTGTTTGATTTCGTGTGCGGTTTGTGTCATTTTTGTATGGTAAACAATTTTGGTACTGTGTTGGGTCGACCACTTGATATTCAATGTAAAATATGGGTCTTGAGGCAAAACAATTGCTTCATTGTACTATCTACAGTCTGAAAATGTCAGCATAACAGTTTACACTGCAGTGCAGGAAAAGCCTGGCAATAGCTTTAGGGACATGTTTTGATATGTATTAAAAAAGCACAATTCAAAATCACTATGCCAAGCTGAAGGTTCCCTCATTCAGGTCTAATGCATTTGGATGTTTAGAGCAGGAAGCTACTAAGTGCACATCGCATTATGAGGAACACACTTAAATCACCCTGCAGACAGCAATGTAAGAAGCTTTTAATTTGGATTTTAAAGCCTGTATGAATTATTTACCCTGTTGTAAACTTTTTCTTCTAGAGTGTAGGAACTCAGAAGCGAAGACCAGGAGACTTGGTTGTATCTTCAGTAAAATTCTTCACTGAGAAACACAAGCTGTTGTTAGCTGCAGTCTTCATCAGGTCAAGTCTAAAGGGAACCTTACATTGCAGCTGATATACCTTTTTAAGGGGGAGGGGTTACATAGAGGTGGAGACACTCTGAAACAGAGCATGTACATGAGAGACATGGGCAGAGCTTCCTTGGGACAGGAACCCCAAAACAAATGGTCTCAGTAATAAAGGTGTTCAACATGCCCAGCATGAGTCTTCACCCGGTGAGACACAAGAACAGGAAAGACATGGCCTTCTCGTACTGAGACGGAAACTTACAAACACAAGGTGATGGTTTCAATTTAACTTGAAATTGAAAGATCAGGACAGGTTTGTGGTATTTACCTTAGTTAAAAAAAACACACACTAATAAACTTCTATATACTATAGTATGGGGAATCTAAATTAAACATTTAAATAAATTCTCAATCATTAGCATTGCAATGGCTCCAGTCATGATACCAAAGCATCACAACACTTCTGATCATAGTAACATGTTAACATTCCCCAAATCATTCCCTTTTCTATTTCTCTTGGGCATGTCATTAACAGATTGATTGCAGTTAACTAAATGTGGATATTCTATTGTAGCTCTATTAACTGATGCCTACACACTGTACACATCACTAAGAATACAATAAAAGCACAATGTTTAATGGCTAAAAAAGAGGCCACTCACATATTTGTGCTATTTGTGTTGCAGCTAAAACATGCACAATCCAGGGGCTTTTAGAAGGCTATAGAAGGCTGTAATTAGAGACTTCTCTGATTTATATAATTTAAGTAAAAGAAACACAAAACTGATTTGAGTGAGTTTATGAATACGATAATAAATTATGTAACATAAAAATAATATAACGGATACCAGTTTGCAATATCAAGCGCAGCATAATGAGAGCTGTTTGTACACAGTATATATATATATATATATATTGTAATGATTTATAAAATTGTTGTCTTTTGTCAAATCAATTTAGATAATTTATGTGGTTCAAATAATGTAATATTTTGAGCTTCTGTTGATTTCGTTGTATTAACTTCAATGTTCAAATGTTCTTGTTAAAGGGGGGATAACCATTGATGATTTATCACATTGATTGTGTCAAACTTTGACAGTCTGTTTTTCTTAATTGTGTAAGCATAGCCTACTGTATGTTAGCTTGACTGGCTGATCAGTTGAAATAGTCAAATGAACTAATTTGAGTTTACATTCCCACAATTCCATAAAACCTATTTTTTCATAATACATTTATATTTTTAGAGTTAAAATGTTGAAATTTATTTATAAATGTCATAATTTCTATTGGTTAACGGCCCTATAGTGACAATGTGTTATTTTGTAAACATATAAAGGCTATATAAGCCTCTCCAGCAAAAATCCAAAGCAGTTAAATGAACGGCAGGATTTTCGCTTATAACGTTCTCTCAATCTCTATTTCCAGCCCTCGATTGCGTGGCAGTAATGATGTAATAGCGAAGGGGACACGCACTGTCCACTGTAGGCTAGCATCCGGGTTCCAGACCAACCCATCCGCGCGGAGAGAGAGAGAGAGAGATGTTCTGAGCGAGAGAGGCTCCTGTAGCCCCCCCTCGGGAAAACAAAAACACCGGAGCCAGAAATGCCCTACCGCCCAGCTGCGGATTGCCTTAACAGGCTCATGTGACGATTTTCTTATGGTTATAATTTGTTTGAATTATTATTTTCGTAATCAATCTTTGGGCGTTTTGACGTTAGTTTACTGGCTAATTGGTTAGCCATCGATTGATGTGTGTTGTGGCTGTGAGCGCAGCGCTGGTGTTTGCTATCCGGCCCAAAATAGTGATAATAAGGCTCTTATCCGCGGCTTTTGTGCCTCGGGAGTTTCTTCATCCAGCAAAACTACGAAGAAACTGGGTAAGTGATATTATGTCACTCTGACGTACATACAAATGCTGGAGTTAGCCTCTTAATGCTATCCTGGCGTGCAGAATTTTGCACATGCTGATAAGGGTAACGTTAGGGGCTTCATCAGTAAACGCATCACAGTTGTTTTACATTATACACAGGTTCGTCTATTTTGCTGCGTTGGCGTCTGAAAAGATTTTAAAAGGAAGCTTAAATGTAAACAACAGCAGGTTTGGAGACAAATAAGTTTACTGCCTTGATGGGAAGATAAACATTTACCTAAACAGTTCACATGCTACTGGAAGCTTGCTGCACCTGTGGCTTATCATATACTGTAAATGGTCATGTCATATCCATCGCATGTTTGAATATGTTGTATGAACGAGAGTCACTTATGTCATAATGAAGCACCTTTACTCACTTTGTTTTCTGGTTCTGTTTGTGGTAGAGCAAAATAAGAAGAATGGGTGCGTTCTTAGACAAGCCAAAGATGGAGAAGCACAATGCTCACGGGGAGGGAAACAGCCTCCGCTATGGACTCAGCAGTATGCAGGGATGGCGTGTGGAGATGGAGGACGCACACACGGCTGTGATGGGGCTGCCTTATGGCCTCGGCCTTTGGTCCTTTTTTGCCGTTTACGATGGGCACGCAGGCTCTCAGGTTGCCCGTTACTGCTGTGAGCATCTGCTGGAGCATATTACCAGCAACCCAGACTTCAGGGGAGGGTGCTCAGGAGGTGCGGAGTTAGTTGGTTCCGGGCCCTCTGTGGAGAGTGTGAAGTGTGGAATCCGTACAGGCTTCCTGCAAATCGACGAGCACATGCGGGCCATGTCCGAACGCAAGCACGGGGCGGACCGCAGTGGCTCCACGGCGGTGGGTGTGATGATTTCCCCTCATCATTTCTACTTCATCAACTGTGGTGACTCCAGAGCCTTACTGAGCCGCAAGGGTCGCGTTCACTTCTTCACTCAGGACCACAAGCCAAGTAACCCTCTGGAAAAGGAGAGAATCCAGAACGCAGGTGGTTCTGTTATGATCCAGAGGGTCAACGGCTCTCTCGCCGTCTCCCGTGCTCTCGGTGACTTCGACTATAAGTGCGTGCATGGAAAAGGCCCCACTGAGCAGCTGGTGTCCCCGGAGCCAGAAGTGTATGAGATCGAACGCTCTGAGGCCGACGATGAATTTGTGGTGCTGGCCTGCGATGGGATATGGGACGTCATGGCCAACGAAGAACTGTGTGATTTTGTGCGCTCACGCTTGGAAGTGACCGACGACCTGGAGAGAGTCTGTAATGAGATTGTGGACACCTGTTTGTACAAGGTGAGGACAGTTATAAACATTGTGAGTTGGATGCTAATGGGTCATTGACTCACAAATCCGCTACCCCTCACATAAAGCTAAATTTAGTTGTTTTCTGCATCTTATAATGCACTTAAATAGTCAGATACACACAAAAAAGTATCATTCAGGAAACGATACCGAAGTCAAGGTATCGGATATAAATTTTTGAATGATATCCAGCCCTAAAGATAGAGAGTTTTCCCCACATGGTATCAATGTCAATCAATGTGGCCAGTGAAAATGGTGAGTGGCTAGTAACTAGAAAACCACTAGCCACAGTGGCTGATAAGCAAAAAAAAGTTAATGTCAAGCCCTACTTATAAATATGAAATGTGCATACTTCTGTGTATGAGTCATTGATCTAACTTAAACGTTCCTTCTGTGATTATTTGTTTATCAACAGGGAAGTCGAGACAACATGAGTGTGGTGCTGGTATGTTTTCCTGGTGCCCCCAAAGTCAACCCAGAAGCCGTGAAGCGAGAGGCGGAGCTAGATAAGTACCTGCAGAACAGAGAGGGTGGAGCATGTAAAAAGGCGAATAAATAAAAAGTATTAAAGACGAAGAGAGAGAGTTATAGAAAGTGAACATTCTTACTTAATTAGGTGAGTTTGTTAGATGGCAGTATGCGTTACAGTTAACGTAAAGTTTCCAATTAACGAATCCCCATATTGGAGAGGAAAGACTCACTGGTACTGTATTAGCACAGTTAGGACTATTCAGGATCAATTTTACCAGAGAGAAACACAACAGTGTGAATTTATTTGAGCTTGTATTGATAATTAGAGGCCTTTGATTATTTATTGCCAATATTGAAAAGCACTTAACCAATTTAGAGGTAGCCCGTCGCTTTACCAGAGATTTTATTGTAGCGTACCCAAAAATCCTCCGCTCCAGTGTGTATTAAACGTCTGTATTGGCGTATTATTAGCTACTAAGTGATGGTAAGTGCAATTGTAGATTAGGAAAAAGGAATGACAAAACCCAATAATTGGTTCTGCACTTTGTCATTAAACGCTGCTATATTTTAAAGGCATCTTCTAATAATAAGAGAGAGACCAAATTCGAAACCTCAGTTAGAATACAGTATGTTTATGTGTCCGAACAGAATTAATACAAAGTGTAGTTTTGCGTTCTATTCGTGACAGTTTGTTATTTGGATAGTTGTATTCATCAACTCGAGCATGTGTTTAAGTCTAGCACCCGTTTCATTTGCATCTTTCTGAAAAGTCGTTCTAGATGAGTGTATGTCAGGCCTCCACTGCTGATTCCCTGAAATTGTAGCTGACACTACTGTACATGGCCTGATGGTGCAGTTTTGCGTCTACAGCAGTGGTCATGAGCATTTTAATCTGCATGATTCCTGTTCTGTAATATGGAACATTGTTGCCTTAGTCCTAATTTACAGCGAGTACCTTGATTAGAATCGATCGGTAAGTTAGCATTCGGTACCCAACTCCCAACTGCTTGGAAGAGTAATATTAAATCCAATGACACATGGTACTGAAAGCATGCACAGTACGGATAGCACGATAAGTTGTGTACACCTCCTGCATGGAAAAAAACAAGGAAAGGTCTTATTTAGGGTTAAGTTGGTCTGACAGAAGTTTTATACTTTGTACAGTATACATTTGTAACCCCCGAGGAACAGCTTCCGTGTGAACTGAGCATAGTATTTGAAAGATTGTGTCAATGTTTTACAATCCTCTCAGAGTTGTTTACTACTTGTTGCCTCAAACTGACACTTTGTCAATCCTCTGGTTTGTCTATATAACTATTAAGAAAAAAAAATGTAGTTAGGAAATTCTAGGTACATAGAGTGGGATTCAGGCTGTCCGCACTTTCTGAGATCCTCGTCGGTACAATGATTTAATATTTATAGTGCGTAATACTCTTTAAAACCTACAAGATTTAGCTTTGAATTCTCTTCCTGTACCTAAGATCTTGCAAGCGTTTCATTTAATTTTTTATTTTTAAACCCCCTGGACTTGTCCTAACATGGTGCGACACATTAAGATTTCAATGCCAAGCAATTTGTCTATCGTTGAAAGGGATAGTTCACCTAAAATTGAAAATTCTTTCATCATTTAACTCGCCCTCATGTTGTGCCAAGCTCATAGAAACTCGTTGAAAGCTTTGGATCCCATTTAATTTCACAATATGGACAGAAATTCAGTAAAACATTTCACTTGAATTCGTTGAGCGCAGAAGAAAGAAAACCAACTCTTTAGTGGTTGGAGTAAACGATGACAGAATTTTTATTTTTGGCAGAACTAAAAATGGGGCGTGATGCAAAACTCAGCCAATCAGAACAGTTCCTGGAACAGTATTGCTCTTTCACTCTGTCAAAGAATATGTGATGATTCTAACTTCCACAACCAGTTTCTCCTCATCCATTATACTTGACCAGTACTTCAGTCAAGTGAATTTTGAGTGTGGACTAGGCAACTGGCACAGAAAAAGATACCATGCTATCAGCAAAATTTTGCGTTTCATCTCGTCGCACCTGGTTAGGACACGGAAAAAGAACAGAATTTGATTTTCTTGGCTTGCATTGGTAAAGGACGGGGTGTTCTGTTTATTCATCTAAATTTCCCCTTAAAGCCAAAAGATCCCAAATGTTTTTAGCCCATGTTGGTGTTTTACCAGAATATATATTTTAGCTTTAAGATGTGTTTAACTGAATGAAAAACAGTGTGCCTGCTCTGAGAGAACTCTTGAGATTAAAATGTTAAAATGATTGTAGGTCATTCCTTTACCTTATCAATTTCACACTGCTTGGTTTGCTGTTGTATCTCCTCACTGTTTGACATGGCTTGATTCACCTGCCGATAATCCACTGTTCATCAAATTAGCCTTAATTATTTTCTTCCATAATAGCACACCTGAGGGATCTGTATGCTTTGAGACACGTCACATACCCACAAAGAGTGACTAGGTCCTTCTAGAAGAGCCTTTAATTGTGCCTACGAGTGAGTCTACGGCCAGTTGTAGCATTTAAATGAACTTTTGAGAGTGAAAGTCTTTTGAGGTGTTTGTTTTGTAACATTATAGTCCACTCGTGCATGATTTAAGCATAATCGCATTGGCGAGTACACTCGGCCCCTTACAAAAAGTGTCATGCGAGTGATTTAAACCATTCACCTGAGAGTATCGCAAAAGCACAACCCAAATCCTTTGAGTCAAACATTGGGTGGGACTCTTAGCGGAAATATTGCCTTACTGAAAAACAAAGCAGGTGTTAAATGGGCCATAAAGTATCGTATAAGACATTGCCTTGATTTGTAACACTGTTGTACCATGAAATTGAGATGTAGACATTTTCTTTCCCTATACACGACTGTCCATCTCCAAAGTTCATTGGATTTTCAGTGAAGCAACCGACTGCAAATAAAATAGTCCTTTGTAACACAGGATCATTTCAAAATGTATCTTCTGGAGTGTTAAACTAGGGCAAACAGAGCCCGTTTATTGTCATGTACTTGCGCTGTGTCACTTCTGTCTTTACCTCTCAGGTCCAAACTTGACAAGCAACAGAGGACACTATTTATTTGAATTATTTATTGTCTTTATTGTATTTTACCTCTTTTGAATGAAACTGTCCATGCATTCCATTTTATTTAGCCAAATAAGCACTACTAATGCAATGAAAAGCTTCTATTCTGTTTTCCTTGTATTTATTGTTATACTTCCGTGTCATGAGTGTAGTCCACTTGAACTGAAAGTTATGGGAGTTAAAAATGCATCATGTCTTGGGTTCATCTACACAAAGTAGTTTCTTCTCATAATGTTCATGCTTTTCACTATTCTGTCAGAGTAGATCGGTCCAAGGTTGAGGATGTGTAAGGGTTACAATCTATGATCGGCCCTTTCTTGACCCAGCAGACTGTTTGTGTCTGTGTTTGTTCAATTTTACCTCTCAGAAGGTAACAGTTTTATAAAGCTCATTTTGAAAGATTTTTCAAATACAGTTTCATAGAAAAGTATTTCAATATTAGAGGGTGAGCACCCAGTATTTTCTTTCTTTAGTTTTTATTTTTGTACATTAGCACTCGGGTTTTAGCAATGTAGAGAAACTGTGATCTTGTCATTCTTGGCTGTCAAAGATGAATCAAATAAAATTATTTACGGAAACCCTGAATTTGTGTTTTTTTTTAAAGAATTCAGAGAGATCTGTTATTCAGTAAAATTGTATGAAAATGAAAGTACACCAGATTTGCCTTAAAGTACTGTTTTTAATGAAAAATTGTGGTCAGTCTCGGGTGTAATGGACGTGTTCAATGGTCACTCCCAGTCCAAATCTGTACATTAATCTTACATTTGAAGATATTTTTTTCTAGGAAAATTTACAGTAAAAAAAATTTAGTTAAATTTAGAAAATGTAGTAGCAATATTTTAAGACTTAAATTTACAGTATTTTTGTATATTTGATTAACTACGTGTTAATTAACCAAATTATTGGTTAAACACTGACAACCATTTTTAAAACAGATGGTAAAGAGAAAGTTAATCACAAGTAGTTTTACACAAGCTGAAGTAAATACAATGTTCTATCATCATGGTGCAGGCTGATAGGTCCTTAATGCAATCGCGTCATTCTCTATAGGGCACAGCTGATTGGTTTTTTCTGTATCAGTAGCCAATGAGCTCGCTGCTTAACCTTCAAATATGGTCAGCATTTGCTGTAGCTGTTGTAGCGTGCTTTCAGAAACCCTCCACCTTCCCCAGCTCCACCTGCATAGATCTGCTACGGGTAATTCATGTATTCTATATTGTACAACAGCAGCTTGTCTTACTTGTATTGCTCTGCAGCACAGCAATAACAGCAGTAGCAGATCTATTTTTTCAAAACCAAAAATATATCAACATTATCCTATCCATTACTATGCCAAACACTAAAAATACTAAACTGTAGAAATACCTAAATATAGAAGGTGTCATAAAAATACAAAACAACATCATGGTAACACAACACTAAAATAATGCAATAAGCATTCATTTTAACATATGAGATGTTACATAAAACCTTAATGTTAAGTGGGGCAGCGATGATGTCAAATTCCAGAAGACTAATTTGCCAATGGTTCCCTCAAGATTTGTGGCATTCAATTTATAGTAGTAAAATAAGGTTTGTGGTAAAGAAAAACTTGACGAAACCTTAAATGTTTTGCTTTACAACGTAATTTACACACCCATATTGAAAACGTAAATTTTGAAAGAGTATTTTTTATTTATTTAAAAATCGTATGTTTCCAACAAGTAGATAAGTGCATTTTATGTTGTAGAACAAAACGTCTTAAGTATCGTCAAGTTTATCTTCATATTACTACAGGCTTTATTTTACTAATCTCGAGGGAAGCAGTGGTGGTGAGTTAGTCTTACGATTTTGATGGTATCCCTGCACCACTATATTATAAATTTTAAAGTTGAATTGTTCTTTTTTACTTCCAAAATCTGTACATTTAACAGTATTAGTCAAATATTTAAGAAAAATTACATAAAATGTCTCATTAGATGTATAGGCTATTAGTTTTCCACCATATACAATAAGGGAACTCACCGTTAACCAATTGAATGTTTTTTATTAGAGCATTTTTACTTTTGCCGTTAAAATTACAATATTGCCAAGTTAATTGCCAAATCTGAATGAAAAGGGTTATGGCCAAAAGACTTAGTACAGTTCACCCATTTAAAAAATGTCATTAATTACTCACCCTCAAGACATTTCAAACCCGTCAGACTTTTGTTCATCTTCTAAACACAAAATTAAGCTATTTTTGATGAAATCCGAGAGGTTTCTGAGCCATAGACAGCAATGTCATTGCTATTTTTAAGGTCCAGAAAAATAGTAAAGACATTGTTACAATGGTGGTTCAACCTTAATGTTATGAAGTGACAATTATTATTGAGTGCAATAATAATGACTTTATTCAATAATTTCTTCTCTTCTGTGCAGACAGCACCCATTGACTTCCATAGTTGGAAAAAAATACTATGAAAAGTCAATGTGCCTTCAACTGTGACTTAATCTGGTTACCAACATTCCTTAAGATATCTTATTTTGTGGTCAACAGCAGAAAGAAAATCATACAGGTTTGAAACAAAAACAAATGATGACAGAATTTTCATTTTTGGGTGAACTATCGCTTTCAATCACTGCCACTACAGACATTATTTCAGCACTTATACTGATACACATTTAACAAAACCATGAGTAAGCTGGAGAGATACTGACTGAAGAGTGCAACAAACAAGGGCGCTAATATGTGAGTCACCACTCTGCGTTGCAGGAAGCCATGACTCATATACTCTTGACTAAAATAAAGCATGTTTTTCATTCAGATTTTGTGTTGGACTTGTAAAATATTGTAATTTTAACAATGAAAGACTAAAAATGCTACATTAAAAACCTATTAATTGGTTAACGGTAAGTTCCCTTACTCTGTATATGGTGAAAAACTGTAATATCCTACATCTAAAGAGACATTACATGTAATTTTCCTCCAAAATATACTTTACAAATACTGTTAAATGTGCAGGTTTTGGAAGTAAAAATAGCTAAAATAGTCATGAGTCACTATTTGCTGAGAAGATATTCATCAATGACTCTTCCCAATGAGTTTTAAATTCTCACTGGCTGATTATATATAACTGGGATTTTTGATTAAACTGTCATTATTTACAATGTCTAAAAAATACATAATGTATGTATTAAAGGAGTAGTTCACTTTTTAAAAAAACTTTTGCTGATAATTTATTCACCCCAATGTCATCCAAGATGCCCATGTCTTTCTTTCTTCAGTCGAAAAGAAATTAAGGTTTTTGATAAAAAAATTCAAGCATTTTTCTCCATATAATGCACTTCAATGGGAACCAAAAGGTTCAAGGTCCAAAAGACAGTTTCAGTGCAAACTGTTCAAAGGGCTTTAAACGATTCAAGGCGATGAATAAGGGTCTCATCAAACGAAACTCATTTAAAAAAAAATAAATAAAGTTTAAGTTTTATAATCTCAAATGGTCGCCTTGCTCTGTTTTGTGATGCGCGTTCGTGATTCTCCTGTTCGAACTTGTTTATCAAAATGAACAAATCTTTTTCCGAGTCATTTCGTTCGTTGAATCAACCAAATGACACGAGAAAAGATTTGTTCATTTTGATAAACGAGTTCGAACAGGAGAGTCACGAACGTGTGTCACAGAACAGAGCAAGGCGACCATTTGAGCTTATAAAACTTAAACTTTGTTGTTTTTTTTAAATGAGCGATCGTTTCGCTTGATAAGACCCTTATTCATCGTCTGGAATCGTTTAAAGCCATTTTAACTGTTTGCAGTTTGTACTGAAACTGTCTTTTGGACCTTGAACCGTTTGGTTCCCATTGAAAGTCCATTATATGGAGAGAAAATCCTGGAATGTTTTCATCAAAAACCTTAATTTCTTTTCGACTAAAGAAAGAATGACATGGATATTTTGGATGACATAATTATCAGCAAAAGTTTTTTTTTAAAAGTGAACTACTCCTTTAAATACCATTCACTCACACTGTATTACTGAGACTAACCAAGTGTAATGTAGATTCTTTTTGATATATTGTGACCTGTAGAGGGTTCACTCAAGCTCTGATTTTATGTAAACACCTTGAAAAATTCTAGGGATGCATGATTTATATGTACCATATCGATGATGTGTACCATAACAATATTACTTTTTTTTTCAGTATCAGTCAGTATTATTTTTTAGTGGATGCTTATTTTCTCCATTTTAACATTTAGATTATCTTTCCTGTCATCTAACGCTTACTAAAAATGAATCTTTAACCACTTAACTGTCACCGTCCCACAGGTGGGACGTTTGCCACTATATTTTTAAAACAATAATATCTTAGTAAATACCTTAAATAATATTGACAAACTATATATCATTTGAAAGCTTACAATCTCTAGTTTCCATATTTGGTGACTGATTTTCAAAATATATTACAGAGGAGCCATAATTTATCAATATAAAACAAGAATATTTTCATACTCATTAGGCGTGTTCAGACCTTTATTTTAAAATAGCAGTAAACATGAAAAATCATGAAAAAATGTTAGATACCTCAGTTTGTTTTCATGCCAAAAGTTCAAAAGATAGAATCCATTCAATTATTTTGGAAAAAAAGGTCTGAAAAGTTTGAAATATCAAGAAAAAAATAATAAATTCACCATTTGTGACGTGGCAGCTGGCTATGACTTACATGCGTGTTCTTTGTATGTGTTTCTTAGAGGTTCAATTCATATCAAAATCTGCCAAACTTCCCATGCTACTTCTGAATAGGATCTCTACTTCAGAAATTGTATGAAAATTGTGAAAATAATGGTTCATATCACTCAAAACACGAATGGAAATGCAGGCGCCCTTATATGGGCAGTAATGGAGTCTGATTGTGCCCTAGTGAAAAAGTTTGGTACTGCGCTCAAACAAAATCTTACTGAAAGCTCATTTTTTGAGATATCAACCTAAAATTTGAAACACAACTTGTTCAGATTTTTGGCTTTGATCTTTCTGCCATTTTAGAGTAGCCCAGGTTTTGAAAATATATATTTTATGTAAAATATGAATAATTAATATTTTTACATTGTACATTTCCATAAACTCAAACTTCTATAACTTTTTTTCTGTTTCACTTTCTTAATTTATTTCACTTCTACAAAAATCTGCCAAATGTCTTCTTTAAAACAAGACCAATCATATGTCTATATTCCAAAGCATTCTTGAATTACAACCATTTAAGTTCGAAATGTGCATTTTCATGTCTATTCAAAAAAGGGAGGGTGACAGTTAACAGGTTAAACAGCTTTAGCAAATAGAATATATCTATTCAGTGCTGTTTTTGCTGAGATAAAGAGAAAAAAAGAGAAAGGAACGTACAGGCAGACTCTTGGCCTTGCTCCTGCATGTTGTCGAACCTTCCACAGACCAGTTATGCAGTGATTTACTGTATAGCCAGAGACTGAACAATAAATGAGCAACTGACTACCTTTAGACCTCCCTATTCATGCTGCAACGTCCGGCTGCATCGGTTAGTTGATAATTCAACACATTGTGACCAGCTGAATCATTTAAACTTTGACTTTGACTTATTGACCCTCTATTTCTTTTATAACATGACGAGAAGAGAACCAATCAATATATGAAGCGCCTAACAGAATCCAGGTAAGATATAAAACCATTTATTCTAAGAGTGCTTATGCATAATAATGTTTTTGTTGTTTTTTCCATTCAATGGGAACTTATCAAAAGGGTGACGGGTATGGATGATTTTATTTTAAATTTTTTTTATCTTGATCCAGTTTTTGGCCAATTTACATTCTACATTTTATATAACAGTTTCTACTTCCTAGAGTTATACTAACATTGATCAGTAACTGCTGGCTATACCTCTTCAGATTTGTTGAGTGCTGGTCAGTTCAGAGCATCATAGGCATCATCCTGCATTTGTTTGCTGACCCTTTTGCTTTGAGGATCAAAGGAGGGGTCTCTGGCACAGAGAACAGAAAATAGAAACAGCTTTGCTTTGAATGTGTGCTGGAGATGTACACGTCTGTCTGAGGCTTAATACTGCACACAGCCTTTAGGAAATATGTAATATACGTCATACATAACATACAGTCATTTAGTTAAAATATTAATTACATTTGCTAGGAATTGTGGAAAATTAGAGCTACTTTTTGTGTGTGCAATGCATGTGTGTAATGTTAATTCCCTGCAGGTGCACTGTCTTAACATCAACAGGATTTGGCATTGGCTGTTGAATTGCAGCCCAAAGATTGGTTTGGCATGCTCTGTCCCTTATTTGGCTGTCTGTATAGGGCCTTCCTTTTTGTTTGGATTCCAGCGAAGCTCTTGTTTACTGCCTGACACTGGGGAGCAAGAATCAGTCAATCAGCTGTGTCCTTGAATATTATGGTTTTTTCTGACTAGCACATTTTCAGCATTGCACGCACTGCCACGCTTCATAAATGTATACATATACTTTATGGTGACATTATTATTATTTAATCATTATTACTTACAACAAAACACTATTTATTTATCTACAGGAGTCATCATGAGGGATTACACTGCTGAAAAACAAACCAATAATATTGCTAATAATGTGCAACATTACATCATTTCCTGAAACCGGTGCTTTTGTGAACTATTGAATTCCTCTTGATAGATTTAAATAGGCTATTTTAAGTGTATTTCATGACCATTACATTTTATTTTATGTAGAATAAAAAAAAAAAATCATGACTCAATTTTTTACATTATGCATTTAAGAAATGCTGCTGTTAAGCTGCTTTGATATTTTTACAATTATATTTATCGGACTGGCATCAGATATTAAGAGAATATTGGTCAAAAAAGGTAAGTTTCTCATACGGTGTTTATCGGTATTGCACATTATTACACATACACAGTTCAAAGTTCTGTTTTTTTAAAAGAAATTAATATTTAGCAACAACACATTAAATTGATAAAGTAAAAAGCAAAGATGATTCATAAATGATTCCTTTAAAAAAAATGTCTCATGGTTATTGTTGTCACAAAGCACATGCTAGATAATTTTAGTATAGCTTTTTTGCACCAATCATCAACCCTAATATATTTTGAATTACATTTAATTCTAAATATAACAAATTGTGTATTTAATCAGCTTTAAAATATCTCATTTTTATTTTTGATGCTAAAAGAGCTAAATATCTAAATAGTTTGTCAATAAAATAGTCACAAACTGTTTTCCAAGAGGCAACTATTCTCAGAACTTCATGTAATATTAAAACCTGACTGCAGGTTGAAAATCAATGTGTTTTATGAGGCCTAATATTGTTTGGATCCTTACTTTCTCTTCTGCATGGTGTCTCCTGTCAAGTTTTATTAGCACAGAGCCAACTGTTCACCCAAACAAAAAAGTAACTGTTTAAAGTCTTTAGACATTGATGACCTTCCATTATTCCTAATTTGCTGTGTATAATATGTAAATGGGGCCCCTGGGTGAGGTGCTGTTCCCTAAAGACCCCTTTGTTTTCAGTATCACTAATGAGGATAAGATCATCAGGAGTCTCAACCACGCGGATCAGCTGACCTGGCCGTGCCTGTCTAATTACAGCATTAGCAGCTTCACCGATCGCTCATGCATGATATGCTGTGCTATCTGGAGCTCTGAGCTCCCAGGCAGCCATATGGCGGCCTACTAGTGAAGGGTGGTTAGCTAGACTCGGCACTCCCCTGAAGCGATCGGAAAGGGAGAGAGAGAGAGCAAACAAACTCGCACAAACACATCTGGTGGCGTTGAAGAATGTGAACAGGCCTTGAGATTTTATTACTGCAGATCGCTTTAGATTTTCATCTGATTATGTGTAAATGGAACAGAAATACACATTAATACAGAATAAAATAATATAAATTGATTTTTTTTATTTACTTACAGGCCTAATGTATTCAAGCCTATAACACAGTAAGCAGAAACCCACATTTCTCCTCTTAAACAGACTTTAGGAACAGCACTATCATCTACTCTGGCTAGAGGGCGCCAGAGATTTTCTCATCCCTGCGGTGCCTTTTCTTTTCACCCTGGCTCCTGTTGTTAAATTGCCATTTGCCTCTCTCTGTGTCACTATTTCGATTTATTTTACTTTCTCATTGACACATGAAAGTGTGTTATTTTACCTGGAGTACCATTTCATTTTCTTTCCTTCAGAAATATCATGGCTTGGTGTCATTCAATAGGCTATATATGTTTTATGCCTACTTAGATGTGTTCAGCCTTTTATAAGCGCACTATTATTGAAGACTGCTACAGTAACACCTCAATGCCTTCTACACAAATCAGCTATTAGTCACATGGATGACTGCGAGACGGGGTGCAGACAATAAAAGCATGTTTACATTTCGCATAAAGCCTTAATACAAAAAAAAAAAAAAATCCAGACATTACATTACTGCCATTTTTTTTGCTAGAGGTAACATTGGGATTGAGAGGGAAAGACTCAAATTAGATTAGTTAAGGCTAGCACTCATTACACTGAACCGCTGTTTAAGAGAGTGGGCGAGAGAGGCTAATGCGTTATAATTGATGTTTACTCTACACTGTTGCTGTTATATACTGGCCACATAGGTTCTTCATTAGTTGCAGTACATTTTGGGAAAATGGAGGTTAAGACTCCCTTACCCATATTGGATCTATGGAATGGCACTTTTGAACACAAAGCTCTTGAGGAGAGAGCTTAGCAATGTTTTTTTTGCATTTTTTTTGTCTGGTTTACCCTTTTAAATGTCTGTATACCCAAACAACATTCAACCTTTTTAATCACATTTACCCAGCTTAATGTTTTTTTTTATAAACACTTTTTGTTATACTGGTTAAAACTTTCACATCTTGATAGCAATCAATAATGTTAGTGCATGGTGTAAATATTAAACAATGTATACATATCTTTTGTAGAAGTCGCAGGAGCAAAAAATGTTGGTCCAATCATTGCATTCGGTCCAAATCATAGGTTGTCCTATACCAGCCTCTCAATCTATCCATTTCCATTCCTCCGCACACCCTGCTCGCGCAGACGTCATCAGTGCCTTCCATCACTGTAAAAAATGATATGATCAATAAGTTATAACATATGTTTTTATAAGTCAACATGTCATATGTTTTAACAACATTGCTTTAACTCATCAGTCAGTTTAATGCAATTTAAGTTGAAAAGACAAACATCCAAGTTAATAGTACTTAAAAATTTAAGGCAGCAACTTTTAAGGCTAAGAAGTTATACATAGTCACCAAAAACAAACAGCAGCCATCTTTTACAGTTCCTCCTGAACCAAAACAACAAGCTTATGCAGAGTTCACGCCATGTCGTATTTACCGTAATTAAAAGATGGCAACCCTTGACGCTATACTCAGAGCTTTTCACATCCTCGAAAATAAGCATTTGCAACACTATCAATGGTGAAAAGAATCTGCAGCAGTCAGGTGTTACAAGTCAGAGCTCTTTGTTGCTAACATTCATTATTATTGTAATGTTATGTGCTTTTAGACATGAGATAATTGAATGCTTTGATAATGATGCATTTGCAGACTCTGCTCTGACTGCGCATTCATGCATTTTGAAGAAGGAAGAATTGGTTTCTTATGCTTTCAAAGCTAGCTTGCTATTGCTAGCCTCTCCAAAATTGCCAACCTTACTTTTAATTGTCTTATTTTGTTTCTGCACGTAAAAGTGTTTGCTTTTAAACACTGCACACATTCTTAAATGGTTAGTTCGCCCAAGTGGGCTGAGACAAGTGAAGCTTGTTTTTTTTACCACTTCCGTTCCTGACGCGCAGACTCAAACCGACTCAAACCGAGCTTGACGACGTAGATGTGACGTGAGCAACCCGTCTGTCTTCTAGTGGCTGTGGCATAAGAAATCTGAATCATTCCCTTCCGAAACTTGCAGAGGCGGAGAGTGTGAGTAGGAGCTGTCCATAGGAGCAGGAGAAACTTTTGCTAGGTATTCTGATTAATTATTTTGTCATTTTGCCTCCACGTTTGTTTCCCCGATTGCTTCTCCTACTGTCCATACGGTAATCTCTCTACTGTGCGACAGTCGCTTATGACGCAATCGTTAGCCTACTTTTACAAAAAAAAACTGCTTCTACGGGGCCATAACATAAGCTACAAGGTAATGGAGCATTTTGTCATGTTTCTTTAGAAACAAATAATGGACAAATGGGGTCTTCAAACGCCTCAGATGTAAAGTTATTCGCTGTCAAAGTGACTTCAAAATGAATGGGAGTCAATGGAAATGCTAACGCAAGTGAAGTTCTGCTACAAGATGGCAGCTACCGCGAGGCTTCAACTTCCAGTCGATGGATTACCCCCTTGAGTTCACCCAAAACTGAAAATTCTGTCATTTATTACTCACCCTCATGTCGTTCCAAACCTGTAAGACATTCGCTCATCTTCGGAACACAAATGAAGATCTTTTTAATGAAATCTGAGAGCTTTCTGTCCCTCCATTGACAGCCTACGCAACTACCACTTTCAAGCCTCAGAAAGGTAAAAACATCAATAAACCTCACTTTTATGAAACAACATGATTGCTTTAGTTGCACAAAAAACAACAACCTAATGTACCATTTTATTTACAAAATATTAATCTCCTATACTTTCTACTGCACAACTGCTTAGGACAGTCAAAGTTTGGTGGGGTGATCCTTCCCTGCACCGCACTCAAACCAGCCATATCAGCCTTGCTGGGGCTGCATGTGTTATTTAGCCCATGTCATCATGCTCTGTTTATCTCGCTGAGGCCATTAAGTGTGACTAACGCGGCCATGCAGCAGTTAGCCTGCTCCACCCCGAGGCCCAGGGATCTGATGTCAGCCCTCTCTCCTGCAGTTTACTTCCAGTCTTGGGATACATTATATCATTTTAATGGAGGGTAGGATGAATGTGTGTGTGTGTGTTGTTGCCTATATGTATATAAATACGCTTCTGAGTCCAGTCCACTGCCTATTGATTGACGTTCAACTGTTACCCCGCCTTGAAGTCAAACGTTATCAAGGACAAATTCAAGGTCAACAGTAAAAAATGTATAATTGCACCCAAATATGACCTTTTAATCAGGGGTGACCAGTTGACTTGCAGTGCACGCTTGCTCTGCTCAACAACATGCATGTATATCCCACATGGGAATGTCTTCAATAATGTGACAAAGACAGTCAAACTATAGCTGGCGGGGATCTCTGCTTCTGCTAATGTTTCTCTTTACAGGCATTTTCGATGCAACTGCCACATCCCAGCCTGCGGCTTCACCCAGATTGTTTAAATTGCCCAGTTCATATCTGATGTCAGTTGACCTCATTTTGCTGAGCAGGAACATAGGCTGCGTTTCTCACAGTCTAGCACTGCGTTCTTCTCTTTGATCGTTTACATTCACTTCGGCTTCCTCCGCTCATGATTTGTCTATTTAATTTTTGACTGTAGGCTAGCAACAGCTATTGTTCCGGATGATGGCCCCTATTCCTCGACAAGGCTGAAAGTAGTCAAGCACATTGACTTCAGTTTTTCTTTCCCTCTCTCATATTTTCCTGTGAAGGAATTTGATGAAATATTCCTGTCAGGGTAAGATGTGACTTTCGCTCATGATTCAGGTACCTCTCACTGTGCTCTCTATATCTGATGATGACAGAGGCTGCTGCTGCAGTACTTGCTGGGTAAAAGAGCTTGCTCCATGTTTCCTCTGAGTCACCGGGGTGCCATTAAGAGCCCTCCTCACGCACGAGAGAGAGAAGAGAGAGCGGCTTGCGTAATATGCGGCAGATCTGCAATGCAGGCAGCTGACGAGGGCAGTTTGTCCATGCTCCACTGAACCACAGCTGCGGTCCATCTGGAGCTGGGCTAGCATTGTCTGCTCTGCCTGCCTTGGCCCGCTTGAGCCGGGCTGTGATTGACAGGACACGTAAGGGTTAAAGGCCGCCTTACTGAGCATGCTGACGACCTGGAGATGAGCAACAAATATTGCGGTTAGCTGCAGGTCCTATTGAGTAACATTGCACGGGGCACATAACATGTTGTACCCATCCTCTGATGGCTACTTCCAATAGGACCATGCACCATGTCACAAAGCTCGAATCATTTCAAATTGGTTTCTTGAACATGACAATGAGTTCACTGTACTAAAATGGCCCACAGTCACTAGATCTCAACCCAATAGAGCATCTTTGGGATGTGGTGGAACAGGATCTTCGTGCCCTGGATGTGCATCCCACAAATCTCCACCAACTGCAAGATGCTATCCTATCAATATGATCCAACATTTCTAAAGAATGCTTTCAGCACCTTGTTGAATCAATGCCACGTAGAATTAAGGCAGTTCTGAAGGTGAAAGGGGGTTAAACACAGTATTAGTATGGTGTTTCTAATAATCCTTTAGGTGAGTGTATATATGGTTTAGGGCTAGAAGAATTTGGCTAAAATAATAATCTCGATTAATCTAACAATTTACCTCGATTACGATTATTGAACGATTATTTAATTTTTTTTCTTTCTCATGTCACTGCCAAGGCTTCTACTGTAAATATGTATATTTTCTAATGAACGAGTGCATAATCCTATCTTTGTGATTCTAAGAAACACACATATAGCTTTTAATGCTTATTAAATATTTTAAAATATTTAAAAAAATGTAGAAAATAGTTATTTTGTAAACAAAATAAATTATTGTAAATATCGCCAATGCCAATTTAAAAGTAAAATAAAACTTGTATAAAACTAAAAAACTAATCCATTTCATATTGTGTAGCATTTGTAAATATTTGTGTTATTGAAAGCTTCTTTGTGGAGTGAAGGCACTTGTTTCTGGGTGTTTGTCAGTCTCTCTCTCTTTTTCGCTTGTTGCCGAGTTGACTCGATATTTGAGGAATGAGAGAGTGCAATCACACACAACCCGCAAAGACACTTGACGTGTCTCAGCGGCGTCTATAGTTTGCTTATGAGCTGCGATTTCTTTCTCGAGAAACCACGCTTGTGCATTTTTTTTCTCTGATTCGATCATAAACTAACGTGTTTCACGCTGGCAAACGATTCTGGCTTAAGCGCAATCATTACAACACGGCATTGATTACGGCTTTTGTTCACACAGCGCTTGTTCCAGGACTGAACACGGCAATGTTACTCTGTCCCCAATCTGGCATAAATCCCGGGTTGTGTTTGCATTCACACAGAAGGTGTTTGTTCTGGCAATTTCCTGGGATCAACGCGCTGTGTTAAAGGGGTTCATGTTGCTTCAACAGCCGCGGTTCCACCGCAATTACCAGGAACTATTTGTCCCAGGAACTTTTTTTCACAGGAACTTTTTTTTCACCCAGACCGCTTGCTTACTGCGTTTACACCGCGTACTAAAGTACCGGTCCAGGGTGGGAAGATTATTTAGTGACGTTGAACTGCGTGCGACTGCTCTTCCTAGCCTGCGCGTTTGTTTTGAGTTTTGTATGGAGGAGATTCAAGCTTTGCTGCTTTTGTGTGCGATTAGTTTACTAACGAGGTAATTAACAAAACGGTGAGACAAGCACCCAAAGCGTATTCAGAAAGCTCATAATGCTAGATATAAAAGTATACGTTTGTTATCAGTGGACATTGACCGTGAGATGGATAGGATGAACGCGCGCCATCGGGCAGAAACAATAGCGTGGTAAGAACCAACAGAGCCCATCTAACGGAGAGCCTTGGCACTTCCTATAGACCATTTCACAAGATGTAAACAACACTGGTCCAGAAGCACTTCCTGTTTCAGTTTGTAACTGTTCTTTATTTTACATGTAAAGAAAACATCTTAAAGATGTTTGTTTAACTTTTTGATTCAGTTTTATATGTTCTGTTGGTTGTATTTTATCCCAGCTTTTATGTAGTGTTAAAAAACTGAAACAGGAAGTGCTTCTGGACCAGTGTTGTTTACATCTTGTGAAATGGTCTATTAGCCCCGTTGTGTATTATCTTGGTTGCAGTTCCATTAGAATTCCACTGGAGGTGATCGCGGCCGAGTGCAGAATGAATGGGAGTCTATGGGGCTAAACGGCTAAATGTGTCTCTTTAAATCAAAATAGATTTTATTGTTCTCTCTCTCTTGTTTTATTTAGCGAATCGTAGGCTTCTCATTCAATTTCTTTTTTAATCAAACTGCTTTATAGCTCGTCGATACAACACATGAATAGTCCATTTAATATTTGTAAAGATAGTTTGTAACAAAATTTGAGCCATTAATGTTTTCCGCCCTGTGTTTGCTGCCCCGGGTAAAACGAGACCACCCTCATGTTTCTATGATACTTCTATCCAGAGATAGACTATCCCTTTTATCTCTTTCAATGGAAGTCAATGTAACTTGTTGCTAAGGTGCTCTAAATGGTTGCTAGGGCGTGGCTTAATAGCTTCACAATAATCCCGAGAGACTGATTGGTCATCTGAGTAAAATGAGTCTATCTAATCTATGACAACCCTTGTCTCTATGACACTGTGATCCAGAGCTATGTTCAATACAAAATCCCTATGCAATGTGTATGACGGCCCATACACCATAGTAAATCACTGGGGCAACTTTTGGGCAGGTCCTGGATATTTTTAACTGAATATTTGCAGTATAATAATAATAATAATAATAATAATAATAATAATAATAATAAACTTTATTACAGACTCACCGGTCCAGATAATAAAAAATTCAGAGAAAAAAAAAACTAGCTGTTTGAAAATACCTCTATAAAATTCAGCCATAAAAACATTTTAATTTGTTAAATTCCAAATGTTCAATATTGGGTTACAAAATCTAATTGAAAACTATTTAAACTATTACCTAAAATTAAATTTTGTTACACTTGCAAATAATTCAAATTTATACAATTCAAATTCAAATCATTTTGTCATATTATTAGCTCCATTGGAAATGGAATCGTTTTGATAAATCAGACAGCAATCCAATCTGAGAAAACGCATGAAGTGGCCAGATTTAAACAGCTCCCAATGTACCTGAATTCAGTTTGGAACCGTGACTAAGCTGCACTGAAGAATCCTCAGGAAATCTTCCTCCGTGTTACTTAGCGCCCTCTGAATATGGGCAAACGACTCCTCTGCACAGTTGTAGGCCTCAGGGATATCGTCCACCGGTGCGCGTGCGGCAGCGCTCTCTCTAAACACGCCACAGCCTCCTCTGTCGCGGCCGGCAGACTCCGGATTCGCACGTTGAAACTGAGCACTGAAAACTATCTTCTCTTGTCCCCCTAGAACAACCAGTTACACAAAACCAGGGAACGACGTCATTACGTCACTGTGTACGTCGCCATACGTCTTAGCTAGAAACACTTGCAAGTACAACATTACTTTGGGATTATCTCTAACTTGTGTACCGAGAAGGCTTTAAAAACAATTGAAATTTGTAATCTTTTCTGATAAGTTATGTACCCCTGTCTTGTGTCTTTTTTTCTTTCCATTAATTTGTTCTATATTGTGACTGTTTTCTTCTTTGCTTATAATGTCTTCAATAAAAAAAATATAAAAAAATAGAAACGCTTGCGTTAACTTCAAGCATAACAATTACAAAGGCGGACTCCATCGTGTTTCTGCAAATGTTTCTCTTGGCTTTGCGATCCTTTATTATGGTCAGAAAAGATGTTTAGAACACATCTAAACCCGCCCCAGCCCCCGACGTACTGTAAGCATGACGTGTTAAAAGAACGGTTCTAGTCCAGCAAAGAGTTGGTGCCGCTTTGGAACCAGTTCTCTTGGCCGAGAACCGGTTCTTTGGCTGTCGAAACACAAAGAACTGGTTTGCGCACAGGCACCGGCTCCAAACCGGCTCTCAAAATGCTTTGGTGGAAAAGGGGCTACACACACATATCAGTTTATTTGACCGCCTTGTGAAAGATCAGTATACTATACACAGTATTCGCAAACACCAGAAGCTAACCGCGGCTATATTGTTGACATGACAACTTTCCTGTCCCTAGCTAGCCGGGTGCAGATTTGAGTTGAGGGGAGCAGTAACGTTAGCCGAATGGATTTGTCTTGTCGGTATCAAGAGAAGATAAGCTTGATTGGTGTGGACCCATATCAAATAGACCCAATAGCCTTAAGTAAAGATATTTATAACTATCTTGTTCATACAGTATCCGCATACACTTCGCAGTAGCTGAAGGCGCTGTAACAAAATAACACATCATACAAGCACTAATTCCCTACCTAGTATCAATGCCAGTCTTATATGTTCATAGGTAAGCTACTGTAACTACTAACTGCAAATCACTGCATGATACTGATGTCTGATCATGCCTGAAAACATATAGCACATACCCACTGGTGTAGCTCAACCAGAAGAGTTTTATGAACGCCCTGCCTTTTGTAACAACTCTCAAATGCACAAGCGGCGCTCGGGGAAAGGTAAGTCTAAACGCTATTGCGCGGGCACGGGACTTACATATCAATTTTATGCTGGATCGCTTTGGATAGGTAGCGTTTTATGAACGCCCTGCCTTTTGTGACAACTCCCAAATGAACAGGTGGCGCTCGGGGAGAGGTATGTATTAGTAAGCGTGAGCGCTCGTGGGTGGGCACATGACTTACGTTTAAACCATTAACCATCACAGAGAGGCACCTCTGGTTGACGCTTGCTGACATGAGGGAATCAGAGCATGCCACCTACCTCAATGCGCCACTTTCCCCTACTGGTCTCTTCGGCCAAGCAGCGGTGAGCATGACAGTCGACCGCTTCTCCGAGGTACAAAAGACCATGCAGGTCATGAAAATTTCCCTGCCTCAACACTCAAGTTCCATTACAGGCCACTCCTGTAACCAGCTGCCTGCACAAGCCACCACTCAGCATCCAACACAGCCTAACCAGCCTTCACTGAGACGTCAGGGTGGCCGCCCTAGGTCATGCTCGGACAGCCGTCACAGACCGCCTCCCTCCAGAGGCCCTGGGAAAAAGTTTGCGCTGAAGCCTGAGCACGCAAATCTTCCTAGTAGCAGTAGTAAAAAGGAAAAGACAGTCCACCCCTTCGAACAGGTTACTGCAGTGGTTCAAAGCAACGTGGAGAATGGTGGATTCCACAAATTTGCCACTTCCGTGTGGAGTTCCGGCAGAAACAGGGCGGCCCTGGCTGCAGGCTCTTGACGGAGACGAATCTGAAGAAAGCAGCCATCGAGTCTGTTCGGTGCAGACTCCATCGGCGACGACCACTTGAGCCCGAGTCAACAGCCTGAGACAGGAGGCGCATCAGCTCAGCGTCCACTCCAGCACGGGTCTGGCTGGATTTCTGGATCGAGGAGGAGGAGGAATGATGAGATCCCGACCACTCCTCGCTGTCCGATGCCAGGATAGAACAGCAGTCCCTTGTGGTGTTTCCTTCAGCCTCGTCATCAGAAATGACGGCAGTGCAGCTCGTGGGTGGCAGCTGCGCATCTGTGAGGGGAGGCGAATAAGGTGAGAGGAGCAGCGAGGCTCGAGGGAGGGAATCCGGCGAGCGTGTCGCAGTGGCCTCAGGCTCCGGTGGCCTTTGAGAATGGCGCTTCTTTTTGCGCAGTCCTGCAAAGGGCAGAGTGTGAGGGTTGAACACTTTGAGCCAAGCCCACAGGGTCGACATCAGAAGTGCATCACAGAGCTTGCAATTCCCTGATGAGACGGTGAGGTTATAGAGACAGCCAGTTCAGGAGCCTGAAACATACTAGCAGGAACCTGAACTGACTGTTTTTGAACCCCCCTCAGAGGGCGCGAGTCTGACGCAATGTCAAGTTGACACTACGCCAAAGGCTCACTGGAGACCGCTGCGCCCCGAAGCACCAAGGGTGGCGGAGTTGGCACAATGTTCCTGTGAGGACACCGAGAAGGAATGGGCACCATATTCTGAGGTGTACACCAGTCCACTTTGATTGGGGCTGCCCCTCTTTTTTGAGCCGAAGCCTTCCTAGCCTGAAGAACGGTCCTCAGATCTGGCTTCGACTGAGAGTGTTGCATCTGCTTCCAGTGTTTGTGTAGAGGTGCACAAGATGAAACACTCTCTTTCTGTTGTGCACAATATGAGGAGCTAGACGGCTGAGGCTGCTCACGCCCAGTAGCCCCAGGGGGGAAAGATATGGCAAGGGAGAAACTTTTTAAAAGCCTGTTTTTTGGCCTCCTGGAATCAATCGACGAAGGAATTCACTGGGTTGCCGAAGAGACCAGAAGGCTCAACCGGAGCATCAAGGAGGAAAGCTCTGCATGTCCTTCTCCATAATCTCTGCAAGATTCAGCAAGAGGTGTCTCTTAGTAGCTACAAGGGCTGCCATAGGCCGCCCAATTGCTCTGGCGGTCTCCATAGCAGCCCTGAGAAGTTTGCGAACCTCTCGTTTTTCCTCCTGCGTTAAAAAAAAAATCAGAAAATATGAAAAATATGAAAACGCAAAAACACACTATCAAGCGCTGTCAAGAGCATGCCACACCAGCAGGCGGCGATGTAACCCTAACTGTAAAGCCACGTTGGCCAATCAGAAGCCCAACAAAAAGTTATTACCAGTTCTAGTAGGCAGATAACGGTGCACAATCTGACGCCAAACACAGCGGATAATGGGCTATATGCACGCATATGTTCTGTAGATTGTGTTGTGTAGATTAAAGCGGAGGAAAACCGGAGAAAACGGGATTATGGCAGAGTCTTCAATATTTACTGTCCTCCCGTCTTTGAAACGAAACGTACATACGTTTAGATGTAATTTTATATATAGTTATGTTTATTTAATATAATTTTAAAAAGAAGCATAAACACAATGAGGGGTGTCTGTTTTATCTGTTTTTGTGACTAACGTTTCATTAGTATAACCATGGAGTATAAAATTCAATATAAATTCTCGGTATTGCATTGGACTCTATGATCGGCGGAAGTTATCGAGCATCCTTAATCCTTCACCGGAAATAACGCTGTGCATAGAGCCCATGGCGCACACTCTGACTTTGCAAGGCAAAACCCCCAGTACTGTCTACACGACAACACTATAACCGACATTTCTGAAAATCCTCACCCTGGCAGGGGTTTTCAAAAATGTTCAGTTTTAGTGACCTGATACTGCATTTCCGTGTGGACGAATGGTCGAACCACGTAAAAAAAAAAAAAAAAGTCACGGTTATAAAAATACCCATGTCCGTGTTGACAAAGCCTTAGAGTGGCCTTTTATTGTGGCCAGCCTAAGGCACACCTGTGCAATAATCATGATGTCTAATCAGCATCTTGATATGCCACACCGGTGAGGTGAATGGATAATCTCGGCAGAGGAGAAGTGCTCACAAACACAGATTTAGACAGATTTGTGAACAATATTTGAGAGAAATAGGCCTTTTGTGCACATAGAAAAAGTCTTAGATCTTTGAGTTCAGCTCATGAAAAATGGGTGAAAAAACAAAATTGTTGCGTTTATAATTTTGTTCAGATACACATACTTACAGGCCAGGACACAGCTGTGCAAGAGTGTGTTCCCATTCAGTGTTGTTTTGAGAAATAAATTGTATGGAAGCATAGCCATGGCGAATGTTCCATTAAAACCACAATGGGAGATAAAGTGACTGGCTGATTGGGCAGATTCTTGCTGTATTTGTGGGAAATAAATGCGTTTGTGCCAAAGGTCACCGAAAGCATTAATGAGATTAATTTTGAAAAAGTAAAATATGAACAATAAATAAATTTTAAATCTTTTTCAAATTTTTATTCATGGGTGACTAAAAAGTAACCAAATTAATGTGCTGTGATTCCTTTCATGTTGATGCAGCAAGGTCAGTAATGTTTCGTACCTTTTTCTTTTCTGCACCATATATTAGAAAAGACTCGAATATTTGCCTCAGCTGTGATCATTAAACACACTCTCTAACCTTGGATGTACAAACAAACCAAATTAGCATGATCTTATTTAATAGATATGTCATTGAAAATGTAAAGACCTCAAAGCATGCAGCCTCTATTTGTTTGCTCGTCATTGGAAAGACTGCTAATGCCCAAATACGTTGGTGATTTTGTATAATGTATAATTTTTTTAAATTATTTTATCATTATCTATGTATATTTTAATATTTTTTGTTATATGTTACTATAAAATTCTATTATACATTGTTCTATTTTAGTATTGTCAGTAGAAGTTATTTTATGACAAAATACTTTTATTAAACTACTTTTATAAATGCAGTCTTTTTAATTATTACACTGTAAAAAAAAATATTTTCATGATTTGTTATCATACAACATTTTTTCTTTTGTCAAATCAACAATTTATGTGAGAATTTTTGAGTTCTGCTCATTAAACAAATTCATTTCAATGAATTTAAAATTTTAAGGGAACCAGGTGTCACCAACAATGATTTTTACAGTGAAAAATCAATTAGATCAATCAGCCTTAGAAACAATAAACTGAAAATTTCTACTTTTAGAATAATTAATGCAGTAATTCAGTTCATTGAAATGGAAAAAATGTGTTAATGCAATGAAGGAGATTGATTTAAACTCAAAATATTATGGTATCTGAACTACATAATTTATTTAAGATTTGACAAAAGAAAAAATATTGTGATAACACATCATGAAAATATTTTTTACAGTGCAACGGAGCATGAACACGAAGTATCATTACAGGCCTAATATGCACTTAATTTTTTTAAGCCTTTTTAAATATTTACACAGTTAAATTAGTAGTAAAATTCTATGAAATTGAATTGAATGATCCTTACATATTTTAATTGAATAATCAAACAATATAAATTAAAAAATTTAAATATCATTCAATTCAATTTGATGGAAGTTTTCTATTAATTACATTTAGATTGAGTAAATAAAAATAAAAATTATCATGGTTGTCAATATTTTAAAGCAAAATGTTTTCATTTTGACTTAGATTTCAATTTCAACCCCTGAAAAAAAGTCTGCTTAGCCTTAAAGCATAATGACTGTTGGTTGCCTATGTTGAGATTGGCAAAGGGTCTACTTCAGTCACCTTATGCCTTCCTTCAATTTGTAATAGGAAAATAAATGATAGCTGAATACTCACACATTCCACCAAATTTGATTTGAGCTATAGTTTTGCAATCCAATTTCTTGGAAAATTACATCTACTAACTTTCCCTCAAACAAAGCAGTATTTAAGCCTGCACAAATGCAGCTTTTATAGAATAGGTAACCCTCAACCTATTTCACAGACATCAAGTCAGTTGGATACTGTCAAAACAGTAGCCAACACCCCCCAACACGAGTTTCTCTGCACCTGTTCCTCATCCTCAAAGACACACACATACACAAACCTCCTCTGCACCTGCTTCTCAGGGTATCGTGATGATTCCGGTGGTGTAGCAGAAAAACTCTTCACTCAATGATTGGGGAAAAGAGGTTGGTGGGTGGGCTTGACTTCTGCAGCTGGTCAGTTACTCCTCAGTGAAGGGCAGAAAGACAGACAAAGAGCTGAGCTGCCTAAAATCGCCAAACAAATCAACAGCATCTTATGAATTCTCATGTAGAATAAAGACTGGAGTCTTTGCTGCCATAACTAAGCATTTTATTCACCCTTGGTTCCTGATTTTAAGAACTCCCTGACCTCTTTTTTTAAATCGTGAAAAAGGTGTATGACATTCCTCTGACAAAACCATTGCCATAAAAACAGTTATTATGCTCTGCTGTGGATTTCAATTTGACAAAACGACAGTAGTGTGACTGAATCTAACAGAATGGAATTTTTAAGAGCGGAGAACGAAACATCTCACAGAGCTGAATCATAAAGCTTACAATAACAAAAAAAGGCGAATAAAATAAATAAATAAATGGCAGCAGATTCACAGCAATGAATTCTTACATGAACCTTGTTTGTAAATGTCATGTACAGCATCTTTCATATCTGTTTTTGATGTAGTTTTCACTTTTTGTATGAAATAGGGGAGATGGGGTCTAGTTGTCTCACAGGAAAGGCGTGAATTTTCGCATATGCTTTAAATGTGATACATTTAAATGCATGCAATATTTGTTTAAAAAAAAAAAAACCATTGGTTTGATACTTTGTAAGTTTTCTTTAAAATTATCTTCAAAATTCCAAGGTATATGTATGCCTATAAGTAAATTGATTGGAATATTCACTTGAATAATAAGTGTGACATCTTGCCTCAGTCATTTATACTGATTCAAAAAAAAAATATACACCAACCAACTAAAACAAAAAGCATTCAGTTGCCTTTAATTGGCCTTGTACAACTTTCACTTTGGATAGTTAATGGAATAGTTCACTCAAAATGGAAATGTTGTCATCAGTCTGACTCTGACCAAATTTTCTTTTCTTTTCTTATTATGTGACAAAAAATAAGATCTTAATCAGAAAAAAAAATTACAATATTAAGTTTTGAACAACAAACGTATCAGGAAGAGGAAGCTAAAACCACCCAGACCTTTCCAACAAAAGCTGGTCCACGAAGCTCTCTCAAGCTGTCTGAGCGGGGACACAGAGAGCTAAAGAATCACTCTGAATGAGCTCAGAGTTCACTGGCTGAGAATAAAGGTCAACCAATCAAGAGCTCTTCATATTGCTTGAATTGGAGTGTGACACCCAGAAAAAGTGTCAATGTATATTTCAGTTATTTTTCTTACAGAAAATGCATGAAAAATACCAGAACCAATCTCCAAATAAAAGGATTGATTAAGGTTCTAAAGACCTTGCCTAGATTTCTGTTGATTACACCATTTACCATTAGATCCAAAAACTTATTTTGATTGTGGCCTCATGTGACAAAAATAAACGTATACCACTACGAGCAACATTCACACATATTATTATTCTAATACTCTGTGTCTGATGTAATTCAGACACTGGCCTGTGGGTACTGACGTTTTGAGTGGTGAAAACACTCTTAAGAGGCCACTTGAAAGTCTTGGAGGTCATGCCCTCCCTGCTTGGCATCTGGTAACCTTGTCAGATAAGATCACCAGCGTGGAGGACTTCAGCTTTCCTTGTAAACTGAGATGTAATCTCTTTAATTGGTGTCAGCTTAGAGTCTCTGCAGCCGAGAGACACATCAAGGAGTTTTGGGAGGACAGCCAGTCTTCGTGACCTTTTTTTACCCAAACCACTATTGCTATGCTAAGAGGGCATCCATGACTGGGCCTTCCTTTCTGGATCTTGCCTTGCCGTGATGAGTCGCTGCTCTTTGTCACATCATTTAAAAACTGAAGGTGACGTGAATTGTGAATTGCCTGGGAACTCACATCCTTGCTATGTTGGAAAACACAGTCATACCCAAACTCAAGCTCATTATTTCAAGATGGCAGCAATCCCAGAATAGACTCATGAAGCATTTAAAATGTACATGTAATGGTAGTACAAAAACATCCAATTTTGTTAATTAATTGTATATTAAATTTTGTGATTTTTGCCTGTGCAAAAACGGTCCACACACCAACAAAATCGGATTTTAATATTGCAGCCATTTATATGCCATGTGTGTCTGTCTGCACACAATTAATACAATTAATTGCTTTGATCTTTTGGACATAATATTAAGAGAGTGGCATCATATTTATTTTTTTACAAACAAAGTAAAGTATATTTTACATTTTGTAAATTAATATTTATTTAACATATTTTAATATTTAACATATTTAATTAACACCTCCCTTGCCAAATTCAACTTTGCTTTGGAAGAAAAAAAATCTGATTTTTCACAGAAAAAAAAATGTGTTTTTGGCAAAAAAGCATAATCATTTTTTTTTTTTTATGTAAATGTGGTTTGGTGCAATGTTATTTTCCAGCATAAGTCATTATTAGACAGTTTTTTTTCTACCTAAAAAAGAAAAAAAAAAAAAAGGATGAAGGTCAACATTTTTCAATTTCCAGGTGAAAAAGTAATGGCTTTAGCTGGATTTACGAATTGGGAGTTAATTTATTAAATTAAATTATTCAAAAAAGAAAATTCAGGCACAAATGGCACCATTTACTGAGACTGATCTATAGACCATATGCACCAGAAAACAAAGGACGCCGCCATCTTTCGAATATTGTCTTTGAACTTCCGTTTTTGCGGTCGCTTTGTATATCTAATGCTGCGTTCAAGTCATCTCGTTTAGATCGTAATTACGAGTTGAACGCACTTGAACGCCACTACAATGTCATAAATACCCGTGGGGAGCTCGGGATTTTCTTTAAGCCCCGAACTGTACGAGTTGGGGGCGTACAGTGAGAAACGTTCATTCAACGTCTGTTGACTGGTAAATTTTAATTCAATTTCAATGTTTAGCTTCTCATTGACATTGTAAGGCTTTTTCATTTATAAAGCTAGGTCTCTGCACAAAATATGATATCATTATAATATAAAAATTATACCTAATGATAGAGTTTACATTGGCTTCATAAGCTAATAAAAAACATAAAAAGAAAAACACACCTGATGCGCATTCTTTGTTCTTCATTTTTTTATTAGCAGAGTTAATAAACCGTGCTGTATTTTTGTGTAATTCATTAAAATAAGGTACACCGCCATTTTGATCCGACGAAACTGACTTGAACGCACCTCACGTCGTAAACAGGACTTCCCACCTCGCACGTACGAACTTCCCAGGAGGACTTGAACGCAGCGTATGGCATCGCTGTCCAGGAGTAATTAGCTTTTGAAGTGGATTTACATAATGTAAAGTTAACGAAAGTTATCATGATGATAATGTTTAAAGCAGATGTCTTAACAAATGTCAGTAGACCGGGAAGATTTTAAAACGGGCCGTTCATTCATAAATAGGCAAGATCACTGTTAAACAGACCGGAAGACAAAAGACAACGATTGCAGCGCTGAAAAGGGGCGGGGCTACATTTGCACCTTCCTTTTCTTTGACTACTGAGACAGTATGTGTCGTCATGGCGTCTGGCGATAATCACTGAAATGAAACCATTAATAGCCTATTTGTAAAATATAAATTTGTGCATTCAGCTTTGTTAGATGTAATGTTATAACCAGTGGGTCACATATGGTTTCTTTCATGTGTACTCTAAAGCACTGCAAAAAGAAGCACCTATTTCAATCTCAGTGCGATAAGGGCAAACAGGGCTTGAGGAAAAGCAGAGCAATAATAGATTTCTCAATCTTGTCATTGTTCCCTTAGGTCTTTCTTTTGAGCAGCTCTTACTGCTTTCAAAATGCTTGGTGCTCATTTTCCCATTTACAACTAGTTGTTTAATTTGGAAAGATTTGCAACCAAATATAGAATCTCTTCAGAAGCATGCAAAAAATAAACGTTTAAAATAAGTAAAATGGTTATTTAGTACCCCAATATGTACAGTTTACAGTACATTTCCCGAATGATTTCTTATTGGACTCCCACTTGTTTGCCACCCTATGTGTTTCTTTTTACAGCGCATGACCCTGCATGTACCCGCAGAAGCAGAAGACAAAGGGAAGAGACAGTGCAGGCAAGCCACTGATGGAGGTGAGGGGAGAATGGTCACCAAGGTGATTCTGAAATTCAAAAGCAATGAAAACAAGTTGACCTTTGTTTAAATGTGTCTATTGTGGCACCCCGGGTGGGACCTCTGATGGCAAAGACCCTGCAATTTGTCTGTGTAGAAGTCTGAATTGCAATGTGGCTTTTCTGATGACAGTAACCGTCTTGTATTTTGCTGCGTTAACAACATGCCACATTCAGTAATTTTTTTTTACGCTTTAAGGTACTTTTTCCCCCTAGACACTCTTAAAAATAAAGGCTCTATATATTGGCATTTGGTTTCATGAAGAACCTTTAAAGGGATAGTTCACCCAAAAATGAAAATTCTGTCAGTATTTGCTCACCCTCATGTTGTTCCAAACCTCTATGTGTTTATTTGTTCTGCTGAACACAAAGGAAGATATTTGGAAGAATGTTTTAATCAAACAGATCTCATTCCCCATTGACTACCAGTATGTATTTTTTCCTACTATGGAAGTCAATGGGGAATGAGATCTGTTTGATTAAAACATTCTTCCAAATATCTTCCTTTGTGTTCAGCAGAACAAATAAACACATAGAGGTTTGGAACAACTTGAGGGTGAGTAAATACTGACAGAATTTTCATTTTTGGGTGAACTAACCCTTTAACATCGATGGAACTTTCCCAATGCACAAAAGTGAGTAAAAAGCCCCTTTAAATTATTCACACAAAAATGAAAGTTATGTTATCATTTATTCATAATTTATCCAAACCTATATGAGATTCTTTCTTCTGTTGAACACAAAGGAAGATGTTTTGAAGACCAAACATGGTTTGGTTACTGACCAAACATGTCAGTAACCAAACAGTTGACTATTGCTATTGACTTCCATTGTAGGAATGGCTCATCCCAAGTCAATGGCAACGTCAACTGTTTGGTTACCAACATTCAGCGAAAATATCTTCCTTTTAGTTCAACAGAAAAAAGAAAAAGAACCATTTTCTTCTTATTGTGAACAACATGGATGTTAAGGCTTTATGGAACCATTGACGTCATAAAGAATCTTTAGTTTTTTTCTTACTGTTCATCAAGTAAAGGTTCTTTTTGGGAAGCAAAATTGGTTTCTTCTATGGCATCGCTGCCAACAGTGATTTTGAAGAGCAGAACTAATATATTGTTTATCTTTGAGTTTCCTATGCGAGCGTCAATATTTATGTGCAACTGGGTACTTAAAGACGGGTCTAATAGTGGTGCACATGTGTGAGACCCCAACGCTTTTCTGTTCTCAATGTGCAGACACTTGAAGAGGCGCTCTGAGTTGTTCCAGGCACAATCTCAATATTTGCCCACTCTACCCAGCAGGAATGCTTTCTCCTCATTACTTGGTGACAAAGTGCTGGCTTTAACAAGCATCCTTCTGCCCCTCCTCGGCATTTAGAGCCCCCCCGCAAAAAAAAAGAACATCATTTTAATTATGCAGTCAATCACAATTAGAAGCAAATGTTTTCCCTGTTGGGACTGCCCCTCTTTTCAGGGCTTTGTGCCTTGGCCCTTTGTGCATCGGGAGAAAGGCCTCAGCGGTCAATGGGGTGGCTGAGTGGTTGTGGGTGAGGTGGAGGCTCGCGTCCTTCAGCGCATCTCGGAACGTGCTTTGTCGGGGTAAGGGGAAGCAGGAGGCGAGGGGAGGAGGTGGAGTACATCCGTAGCACATTTACTGAATTAAGGAACACAGTGGGAAGACTTTGGAAGAGAGGCTGAGGGAACGAGGGGGGTGTTGATGGAATACTTGTTGCTAGGTGACTAACAACCGTTGCATGTCCGTCTTTTTCTTCTCCTTTATGCGTTGTTCAAATCTCCGTTCTGCTCCCAGATAGTCAGTTGCTTTTTTCCCCCTCTTCCTCGCCGTATCCTGTCCTTGTACTGTGCCACTTATTCTGAAATAAAGACTTCCCAGAGAGGCGGAAAAATGTCTTGCCCTATTTGTGTTTCTCAAAAAGCTATTGAACAAAAACTCTGTCTATACAGACAACTAATAGAACACAGCTTTTCAGCACAATGAAGCACCAAACACTTGTAGTAACTGTATGTTTATTGTTTTCTAATGTTGTCATTACACATTCTATACTATATCCTGCTATTTTGTTGCGTTCATTATTGTCATCAGAAAATAAAAAATAAAAATCTTTAGACTATAGTTCAATTCAATTCAAATTAAATGTATGTGTATAGCGCTTTTCACATACTGTTTCAAAGCAGCTTTACAGAAAGTGCATTTCAGAAAAACACGGAAGTTTCGGAAGTTTTACCTTTCACTAAACATATTTAGATATACAGGAAATCGCAAGAAGATTTCGATATATCTAAATATGTTTAGTGAAAGGTAAAACTTCCGAAATCTCTGTGTAAACAATGCTGGAGATGGTTCAGTTCGGTTCAGTTGGACATCTGATTCAGATCAGTTCGATGGCTGTTAACAAGAGGTAAAAACTATATAAATACTGTTCGTTTTCTCACACAAACCACTCGTTTCGTGTCTTAGGCCATCAGCGTGTACTTACATTCACGAGTCATTAAATCATGTTTAAATTTGACTTCACTGTGCATGCTCTTTGAGGACCCCCTAAACCTGCATTACATGACTGACAGACAACAACGGTTTGACCGAAAAATGTCAAAATTAAAAAAAACTGTGGAAACAAAGACGTCTACATCTTGGATGCCCTTGAGCTAAAACATATTAAAAATTAATTTCAAAGTGAACTATCCCTTTAAACCGTATAGTTTCACAGTTTAATGACTGGAAACACAGACCTCTGGCTCTGCACAACACAGTTTATCTTCTGTAAAATCATTATTTCAATTTATTTAAGTAATAATATTCAGAGTAAATTTTCTAGGTTAGTATTAGTGGCATTATATATAATAAAAAGTGTGTGTGTGTGTGTGTGTGTGTGTGTGTGTGTGTGTGTGTAAGAGAGAGAGAGAGAGAGAGAGAGAGAGAGAGAAAACAAACGCATGAATGTGTAAATATTTTCTAAAATGATTTGTCCATTTTTTGACAAACTGCAAGGTTTTATAATGCAAATATCAGAAAATCTGATATCTTGAAAATCTGATGTTGTAAAGATGTTAAGATTTAATACTGTCAGATTAAACAAAGGTTCATATTTCTGTAAAGTCTCTGCACGCTTAAATATGAATGCTTGTCTTTTGCATGCTTTAATTGCAAATCATGTCATTGAGTTCTGATTAAAGATCATATGCTTAAAGCAGCTCTTATTTCCTAGCACATTTTGCTGAACATGATTTTTTGACATCTGATTATAAGTCATCCATCCATACCCTGAAAAAAAGAAACAGCTTCTATTGTTGCTGGATGACATCACAGTCTTCGGTGTGGAGCCGTCTCTGAGCTCATGGCATGATATCACAATCTTGAGGCTTGCATTGTTTGAGGTTTCAGAGCACCACTGTCATATACAGAGCACCAATTCTACCCAGTCCACCCAGTGCTTAAATCAGACATAAAATGTAAGTGCTTAAATCAGACAAAACAATCCTGGGGATATACATAAAGGATAATGTGTGGGGTTACAGATTTCGTGTGCAGGGCAAGGATGATCAAAGAGGTCAGAATGATTCCCCCTTAGGTCTCGAGTATCACAGTCTTCAAGCCTCCATATCTGCCATGTGGACAGCAGTCCTCGCCACTGGTTCCACTTACTGTTACACATCCACTTTAAGACAGGTTCCAGAGGGACTCTAAGCTCCTCCGCACAGTCTGGTGACAGCAAGCATCTGACAGCTAAATCAACCTTGACATGCCAGCCAGCAACACAAGACAGGACCTGTGCCTATAAGTGTCCTGATATGATGTAGACTGTGACATCTGTCCTTGCCATGCCCAGAAAATCTCTGCCACTGAGAAAGACGCTTTAACACAAATTTCATAATATCATTCACTGTTAAGCTTGTGAAATCTTACACAGTTCATCAACATGACCTCCTTGGCGAAACCTACCCATCACTGGTGTTTAGACAAGTTGTAGGCTACGAATTCGTAAGAATTTGTCATCAGATAGCATTGGTTTTTGCAGGAAATTGCATACATGCCTCGAGTTGATTACATCAAGACAAACAAAAATGTATTACAAGTTTGTAAAATTGTTTGTTACATGGACAAACGTGCATAATCTAATTACGTATAACCTCAAACATTGTCTTGGTTCAGCGATGGTGAGAACTGAGGGATTTGAAATGTTGTGAAAGCTTCACAGATATGGCGTTTTTATTACTCAAAACGTGAGTAGCCCAAGGCATTTTATTGAACAGATAAACTGTCATAACTTTCTAACAGAATTCACCGTAAATCATTAGGCTCATTTGAGATAGAACAAACTAGATTCACAATGAACCGTCAGACGGCAACAGACACTCCGACGGGTTTTGTCGTATCAGTGTGTTTCCCCTGTCGGAGTCTCTTGGCTTCTGTCGGAGCTTGTTTTCACTGACTGAACATGGTGAATCTGTGACGTGCTGTAATTCGTGAAACGACTGTCGCCGTTGGTCTGCGTTTATCAGTCCAGTGTGAACTCTCAGCATACCATTTGTACTGCCGCCTTGTGAGAAGATTTGTGTTTTAAATTTATAGAGTTTTGTCCCCGCAGAGCTACTGTAGGGCAGTAGTTCTCCTTACAGTCCAACTCCAGAGTGTTAAAGTCTGTAAATTACTATTTTGGTCCCTGAAAAATATCTGTCTGTAAGTATTTGTTTGATAGTAATCTTAGCTTCCTTTAGATACCAAATTTAGTCATTTTAGCTTGTTTTTGATTCGTAATTTGTAAGAGAATATGCGTGCTAGTAGCTTCCCGTGGCGTTTTTCGTGTAGCCTATGTTGACATTGTGCTATTCGCTCACTATGCAATCGTTTTTGAGGGTTTTAGTTCATTCTAAGTTACTTAATTTATATTTGCATTTTATATTAACCATATTTTGATTGTAATATGCTTCTGTTTCTGTATGTTACAGTTTTACAGTTAATCCAGTAAAACATCCTAAATGATCAAGATGCTTTCTGGTTCTTTATTGGAGACTGTTAGCTATCTGTAAAGCTAGTTTATTCACACTGGTAAAGGCAGAATACCAGTTATAGCCTTTGCTTGCTATGTGTGTGCTGAGCTAACTTTTTGAAGAAAACTATGTACTAAAAAATTATTTGTTAAAGTATCTGATACTACTACATAATGAGGTTGTGAGTGATTTGCTTTTAGCCTACTTTGCAAAGTACAGTATCTGCAGAAGTGATTAGGCTATAATTCCCTGTTTATGGTCTTATGCCTCGGGCCACTTGTGCATCTGCTTAAGAACCACTGATCATATTAGCAAGCAACGTCTTCACTCCCTTCTTACAATCCATCCTTAAGCCATGTTTTCTATATACACACCGTGACAGTTTCCGGTCCAAGTTGAAGAAAGGCATGTTGTGGATGAAATCCATTAGCCACATGAACAATTAAAGGCCAGCAAAATTAAATACCACCAAAAACTCTTGTTTTATATTTTTCTCAATGTGCAGAATTATTTTATTTGTTTGTTTGTTTGTTTACTGAACTTAACTATGGAGTATGACCATGTCCTGGGTTTTAACCATATTTTTTAATGGTTTTTTTAGCTGGTGTGGATTGCCAGGTTCCTTTCTGATTCCCATCTCCCCATTGGCCTGAACTTTATGAGTTTATAAGAGGCTCAGCAGCACTAAGATGGCATTACTCTAGGCCGCCTGGACATGTGTCACACATGAGGTCAATCTGTACAGCGTTAACAGAAGGGCAGCCAGCTACCCAAAACAAATGATTAAACACTTGCACAGCCACCGCAAGAGTCGTGTCAATGTTTTATTTTTATTCATATTTTAAAGTAAAGATATGTATGTTTAAATGTAAAACTAAAGTAAAATACATCTACAGATTAAAAAAAAATGTTGGAGAATATCAGGATATAGCGGTACACATTGTGTTTGAATTCAATTTTTGTCCGAATATATCTAGCAGGATTTTTTTGTGTCACAACATAATACTGAATGCAGTTGTCAAGCATTTGTGCATTTAACACCTTTCTGATGTCATTATTTCCTCTAGCTATTGTAAGGAGATTTTTCACATACTGACTCTCAAGGATGTTTGACTCAGTTTAGTCAGAGGTCAAACACATGATGGCCGTTCATATAAACACAGATGGGTATATTTGATAATTCCCTGAGAGACTTAAAACCTACTCCTAAAACACCTGGGTATACAGTGCAGATTACAGAGATCAGCAGAGGATTACTCATGCAAGTAAAACAAAGTTAAAACAACCTGACAAGAGGAATCTGGGATAAGGTCAGTATTGTTTAACATGCCCTTGTCTGTATTCGGACTGTCTGTATACAGTATATGGCTTCACATGATTTGATTTTTTTGAGGAATCACACACATAAAACCATTCTACAATGTTTGTCTACATTTTCAGGTCTAGCATCCTTGCATGACACATTTCACTGATAAAATCTAAAAAAAATTCTAAAATAAAAAAAATGATGTGCAACTGAAGCGTGTGTGTGTGTGTTTTCATTTCATAGCCTGTATGAGATCCAGGTTATGTCTTGCTAAATTCATAATAAGTCCAAGCTCATTAAGAGTATGACACACAGCCGAAAAAGAGCCAAGCAAGCACATTTATAATGTAGAAACAGGTAGCAGCCGTAGTCAAGTGGTGTGTGTATGTGTGTGGGAGAGTCTGTCAGGGGCAGAAAGAGAGAGAGAGAGAGAGAGAGAGAGATAGAGAGAGAGAGAGAGATTTGCTCATCCAAGCAGAAATGAAAGTTCACTTGTCCTCTCAGCCTGACAAGCTGACACCCGCGAGATGCTTTCGATGCTCCCTGTGCACGGACATGGAGAGCAGGCATCATGAAAGTTGCATGGGTGCCATTGGCCTTCTTCATTATTCAAAAGCTTCATATCCACACACGGTCACACACTTGGTGACAGCACTTTCTTCTTTGTATTAAACATGCACACTAGATCACTGCATGGGAAAAGCTGAGACTATCAAAGGACAACCACAGCAATCTGAAGATTTATTTTAACTCACTGAAATCCTAAAATTAGACTATATACTACAATGCCACATACCCATGTTAGTTTGAGGATATCCTCTGTTATTTTATAGTGTTATATAGTGTTTCAAAAATGTCCCATTAATTATTTGTGGTAGTCATTCCTTCTTAAAATAGATGACTTAAATCTTATTTGGTGTGGCTCTTTAATCCTGACCTATTCTTGGAAAATGGGCTGTTCTGTTTATAGAACAGTACAGTTCTACCATACATTATTAATTCATGCTATCCACTTGAAATATACCAAACATTTGGTAAATAAATCTGTAGCAATATTTCATTGCAAATATGTATATTCTTCCATTTAACAGCTCCTGTAATAACAAAACAAACTTTAGATTTTAAATAAATGAAATATTTTCATTAAAACTCCATGTAAGTGATGTTCTATAAATAGTATTCTTTCTATATTTAAAATGTGGTGTTGTTTTTTTTTCTCAGGTGATATTTGTGGTCGAGCACAACAAACTGTTTCCAATCGCTATCATCTTTCTTGGAATCCTCAGAGGTTGGTTATAACTTATAACCCTAATCCTGTCTGCTCACAGCGCTAAAGAGATGTCACTTCATCCACAGGCATCAGATTTAGAAACAAGGCCCTCTTCAGAACATGTACCTTAGGAGTCGAAAATAGAGCATGATCTACTTTGGTGAACACCTCTCAGAGTTCCTCAAGGCTGAGAATAACACTGAGCTGTCTGCGTGGGTGTGAATTGTAGCGGTCTGTAGGTCATGCGACCTTCAAGGTCAAGTGAGCATGTCATTAATCTTGAGGGCAGCTTTGGACAGCTTGAGTGTAAGAATTTTACAGCTACAACATCAATTAAGTGCTGATCTGTGAGAAATGAGGTTGGGTGTATGGAAGAGATTGTCGCTGAGCAGGTCATATCCAAGTGGGATTCTGACTGTTTGAGGTGGTAAGGACAATGCAATAAACTAAAGAAACAGCTTTTTTTTTTTTTCTCGGAATAAGAGACCTCAATTCTAAAAGCATTAGCAAAAGTTAATTACGAAATTATTATGAAGAATTAATGACTGAATTACTTAGTATAAGTATACAGAGCATAGAGGTCAAATGCTTGGACTGTGTTGTATATTACTACATTATATATATATATATATATATATATATATATATATATATATATATATATATATATATATTACTAACTTATTATATTACTATACCTTTAAACGTGTAATGTAATTTATTTAAAATATTTTGGCGTATTGAGTGATATCTTGTATAGTGTTGTCAAGTTGTTCCTCTGTACTATCACTTGATTATTGATGATAGAACATAATAATAAACATTGTAAGAAATAAAAATATCAGTTTGCTTAGAATTTAACTAAGAAATATTCTTAGATGTACTTAATCTAAATATGCAATTAGCAAACCAATATAAAGCCAAGGCAACTGCAAAAAAATTTTTTGAAAATGAATCATCAGAAACAGCGCAATAAATAAAAAACAGAGAAAATTACAGATTCTGATACCAATTTCACAAACACTGAACCATGCATCAGCCTTGTGTAAAAGAATTAGTCTTAATCCAATCATCACTTCTCCAGAAACACAAAATCTCTCCAGCATAGAATGATAGCTTGAACCTCCGGCCAAACAAGTCATATTTACAACTGCGCCTTCGAAGCCGATTTAAAATCGTTCCTAAGCCGATTAGCAAGGGGAAGTCCTGAACTCTCTTGTGTCTTGATGTGACTTTAAAGATGGTTATGTAGCCTAGTCATCACGCATAGGCTGCTAGGAACTCCTGCTTCCTCCCACCCTCTGGGCTCCTCCAACCTGCTATTCAACAGAGTGAAAGAGCACTCACTTTCACCTTGGGCTGCTTGTGTGTGTGCAGTGTATGGAAGCTTGTTTCCGCCATTAAAAAAAAAAAAAAAAAAAAAAAAAAACAGAAAAAAATAACGTAGCCCAGGCTTTCTGTCTCACACTTCTGACTTTCTCCCCTCACAATTCCGCGTTTGTATCTCACCATTCTGAGAAAATAAGTCAGAATTGCTAGCATTAAAAACTCGCAATTTCGAGAAAAAAACTCCTATTGCGAGAAAAAAGTCCGAATTAACTCGCAATTCTGAGGGTGAAACAAGTTTTTCAATTATCTTTTAAATTGCTTTATTTCGTGGAGAAAACAAGCTTCTATGGATAGGCTAATACAATGTGTGCTTGTGAAAAGATTTAGGCTGCCATTGCCAAATCTAACTGTTTTAGCGGTTGCAGTTAACAACCACCCACCTCTCTTTGTATAGCCTACATTTAGAGTTTTGCTCAGAGACATCAATGTTTCAAAATAATTTCACGTTATGTGAAATTTATAGGATTAGAATATTAGGCCTAGCCTAATTTTATTTTTCTTCTTCGTTACAGAAATTAGGTCCCTACGGAGTGGATTTGATTTAATATATTAAATGTAATGATCAGTATAGCTAATTATCTGTCATTGTGGCCTTGAAGGTCAAACAGGAAAGCTATTCCAGGGACTGATTTGTCTGTTCACACCAGACGCCAGTCTTCGTGTATCGCCGTCGCGAGTTTAAAACAGGTCTATAAAGGTCTTGAGGTCTATAAACATTCAATAACAAAACAAATAAAACAACAAAAACAAAAGTGGCACTTTGTGTAATTTTATCTTTTTTATAGCCTACTATTTTGAAAAACATTGACTCCACATAGGCTATGTCATGTGATAAAGTCCGACCAATTCGAGGCGGGCATAGATGCGGTGATGTCGTTCAGCACTCACATTGAACGAGTAGCCTAGCCTAGATCTTATGGAAGCCCGTTTCATCAACAGTTGAGTAAAAAAAATATAATTCTGTAATTCATAATAATGAGAATCTTTCTCGTAATAATGACTTAACATCTCGTAATAATGAGAAACTTTCTCAACAATGACTAACATGTCATAGTTAATAATGAGAAATTTTCTCGCAATAATGACTTAGTAACATCTCATAATAATGAGAAACTTGCTCGTAATAATGACTAACATCTCGTAATAATGAGAAAAATAATTAAAAACAGCTTTATTTCAAAAATATTGTTTAACAAATTAATAAAAGAAGACAGCTAGGTGTAGACACCTGGAAGGCGTAATCGTTGCTAATCCATTTTGCGACACGAACTGGTAGGCTAAGCAACAGTCATTTGTAGCTATTGAGCTACAGAACTTAAAGATCTCTCTGTTTTCGTTTTCTTTCGCTGCAGACGAAATTGTTAAACTTCTGTTGTCACGCAGGCGCAGTGAGGGGAAAAACACTGAGATTGGGGCAATCGGTTTGTAGTTTTGGTTCGCTTGTGCGATATGCTATGTACGATTTAGCAAAATCGTATTAATTCGTACGAGTGAGGTCGTATGAATTGTTACGAATTAGCCACTTTTTAATCATTCGTCGAATTCGTACGACTTGGTCGTGAGATAGTGTTGACGAGAACGAGAAGCGACCAAAATTTCTGACATATCAGAAATGCATCTGACCACCCGATTGCCGGAGAGGAATTTTTCTTTTCTTTATTTTGATTTTCGCAGTTGTATCACCCTGATTTTTTTTTTATTTATTTCAAACTTCCCCACAATTAAAACAATACCCACCAGGGGTATAGGCAAGTTGGAGCCGCTCCCCTGCAAAATTTATTTCCAACCCTAATCAAACACCTTCAGGATTACTATAAGGCTATTGGCAGGAGAGTTTTTTTCAGTGTTGGAACCAAACTCTGCAGGGCAGCTCTCTAGGACCGAATTTGCCTTGCCCTATATGAATGATAATGCAGACATTGAAAACATGGAAGGGGTGTAAGTAATTATAATAGGCTATCAATTCCATTTTAGTATAGGCCATATTATCTACAAAAAATCGCTGTAACATCACTGACCTTTATAAAGATCTGGGCATGCAGGATGACCATGTTGCTGTAAGTGTAAGCCTTCTTGTTTTTCAGATGATGAATGTGTCCGCTGGCCTGTGGATATTAGATATTCTCTGTTACTGTACATCCGTAGATTATGGTTTATAAAAAGACAGAAGCCAACTCTTAATGCTGCATGGCACCATCCGAGCAGCAGATTTATCCACTACATTATCCTCAACTGTCCAAATGATCCTGGGATCCCTGTCACTCTAAATGCCCATTTACGGCTTTACCATTGCATATTTAGATCACCAGAGGGGTTGTTAATATGACTGCTGGCATGATACCTTAATTACAACATAATCCAACCAGAGCAATGCTCCCTGGCCACTGAGATTGTAGCCTGCTTTCTGAAAAATACATGGTGCCATGACAAAATTAGGCCTGTTTAAGCTCCTCTCTTATGGATATTTCAAAATTCACAATCTAATGGTCACTGATCCAACATGTTTGATGAATGATAATCCTTAGTTTGACTAAACAAAGCCATGCACTCAGGCCATTAGAACAAAAGCATGATACTGTGATACTAGCTGGAGGCATGGAAAGACAGAGCGGTGTGAACGAGTCTAAGTGAAAGGGATGTTTATGATGGATTCTGAAAGAGGGAAAGAGGTAGAGGTAGAGGTAGAGGTATAAAGAGACAGAGAGAGAGAGAGAGAGAGAGAGAGAGAGAGAGAGAGAGAGAGAGAGAGAGAGAGAGAGAGAGAGAGAGAGATCAGCCTGCTCTTCACTGCACATCCAGAGGAATCTGGGCCATCTAATGGCCCCTCACCCACAATTCATGATCTCTCTCTCTCTCTCTCTCTCTCTCTCTCTCTCTCTCTCTCTCTCTCTCTCTCTCTCTCTCTCTCTCTCTCTCTCTCTCTCTCTCTCTCTCTCTCTCTCTCTTCTTTTTTTTTTTTGCTTTGGGGCATGCAGTGACCCCACACCGTGGGAATCCATGGTCCACAACGGATGACTTTAACTGTCTCACAAGAAAAAGGTTGAAGAGATGGAGCAAGGATCTGTCTCTCCCTTAGGCCTATATATTATATATAGCTATATATTATATTTGTTTTTCTTTACTAATATGTAATTCATATATATATATTTTTTTTTTGGTCATGGCAAAATGGTAGCCTACTATAGTAATTATAAACATGAAAAATTAAATAAATTCAAATTTCGATAAATTAAGGGAAAGCCAAGTGAACCGTTTAATTCGTATTGCTTAGCATTTATCTTTTTGAAAAACTCATCACAATAGAAAAAAACACGCTATCAATGACAAACAATAATCTGGCTCAACTCATGCATCAAAGTAGGCCTATATAAATCTATGACTTATTTTACGTTAATTGGAACGAGATCACTTGATAATAGAAATTTATGCCGTGCATTGAAGCTATTTTAATAATGAACTTGTGAATTTTACTGTTATTTTTAATAATTTACCTGAATCCATCCAACATTTCAATTAAAAAAAAATCTGTCAAAATAGTTTAATATATTATAGAAGTTGAAATGATTGCTGGAACGTCTGTAATTGTTCTTCTTTGAGTCTGAACGCCAGGCCACATTGACGCTTTTCTCATTCTTTTTAGCAACACAAAGGCAATTATTCGGCCATTTCAAACTAACAAGACAGAATATGAAATATTAAACCCCCTTTAAATGTTTGAAGTCTAAAACATGTCAGGCCACTAAAACAAGTTTTTTTCCCCTGTTTCATATGCTCGTACAGCCCGCAGCGTAGAGTAAATGGCAATAAACCAACTATAGTCAACATGTCTCCGATGAAATCCTAAATGTTTTCCAGATATCCTAAATATAGCCAACGAACGGGCTTCTCTATCCCTCCCCCCCCACCCCCTGTATTTTTTCTGTTATAAATGGAAATATTCATGAACCTTTAAGTATTGAATAAATGCATCTGAAGACTATATTTGATTATCTTTTGGCCATATTATTCATAGGCCATACCTCTTTTATTTTTAAATATTGCTATAACGAAATTGCTTATTGCACATTGAAATGTGTGATAAATAGTCCTGTTATTATTATATCTATATTACTATTATCATTTTATTATTGTTTTTGTTGTTGTTATTAGCCTATATATATATATATATATATATATATATATATATATATATATATATATATAGCCTATGTTTGACAGCTATTAGTTTCGAGCGTAACTTGTTGCTAACGTGCAGGGTGCAGGTTAAATTGTGTCCGAGGTAATGGTGCAAATCTAGATGTTGATGTAAATAAAGATCAGTCTCTGTGTCATGACTGCAGTGCATGAAAATGAGCAGCTTCCCGTATACATACGGTAGTTCTATAATCGGAGCTACGGGCAGCTCATACATCATGCAAAATGGGCCCGAAGGGTTTTCTTCAAATGAACTGTCTGGGTCTGTGGAAATAATATCAGGGGCTTTCCGTCAGAATGAACTTTTCCAATGTAGCCAGCCGTGAAATAATCTGACCCGACACTTTAAACCATCTGCGCTATCCATCCGCCTTCTTATTTATTGCGAGCTGTAGCTGATACTATTCCAGTTTTTTTTAAATATGATATGGCATCTCCACAATCCGCATGGCTGACAGGTTTATCCAATGATACCCGTCGCAAATCTTTATCAATTCCCCAAAGAATTCAAAATATGTCAGTAATGCAAATGATAGCTTGAAATAAAAAAGAAAATAAAATGAATATAGGCTAAATAAATAGTAGGCTAATTAAAATACCTTGGCTAAAAATAGGCTAAAAATTTGTTTTCAGTTATTAAATTTGAAATGGTCGATTATAACTGATTATGTAAGCTGTTAATAGAGTTTTTAGCCTACTGGTTAACAAAGATCAGTAGACTCGTATCCACGTGCAGCTGGAAGGCGGAATGATTTGTCCAGTTAAGACTCGTTTCATTCTAAACACCACGATATTAAATTTGACAGGCCAATGACTGTTCCGCTGAGTTGTCAGATGTATTTTTTATTATTATTATTTGTTTCCTTTTTGTGTCAGTGGTCGTTATTCTTCACAAACGAGAGTCCGGAGCGGACGAATGACTTCACTGGAAAATCCACACAACACACGGATGATCTCATTTAATGTCGTGTGTCATTTTAATCCGAGCCATTCTCTTGTCGCACTACGCTGCAGAAACGTAGATATTTGGAATGATAAAAAGCCAATCATGTCCTCTCCTGTGCTTAAAAAAGGCAGACGAGTGAGAGTTTAAAAATAACAATTCGTAGATAAGACAACACTGTAGCCTACTTTCTATTAGTCTTTCAAATTTTCGAAAAGTTTACTTGAAATGTGCGTAAAACGCGCAGTCGAGAGTAGTGACTCGCGGGCTTGAGTAAAAGCAGAGGTCGCTGACGTTTACATTCTGAAAGGCGCTGTCGAGGTCTGGGAGGTGCTGAAATCTACTCGAGCTCCGTTCCGCGTGATTGGCACGCTTGACAGTGATTGACAGGCTTCCGTGAAAACTACGCAACCAATCTGCCAAGTCCAATAGAAAACCAGAAGTGGGCATCACGTCTTTTCCCTCCACAAAACATATCTTCATTCTTGTGCTATAATCTTGTGCCCTCGAAATCTCCAACGGAGGCAGCCACAGACCGACAGAGCGACATCTCTATTTCTCTGCATCGTCGAGCGTTCATCAGCTGACTCTGGAATTGCCTTTTCGCCTGGATTCGACTGGGAGGAGAGAGAGGGAGAGAGACAAGCCACATAAAGCAGGAAGCTTTGAGCTAGAAAGGACTCCGAAAGGAGAAGAGAAGCCTTCATGTTTCAGTTGCCAATCTTGAATTTTAGTCCCCAGCAGGTTGCGGGGGTATGCGAGACTTTGGAGGAGAGCGGAGACATCGAGCGTCTCGGCCGATTCCTTTGGTCGCTGCCCGTCGCACCAGCCGCCTGCGAGGTGCTGAACAGAAATGAGTCTGTGCTGCGGGCTCGCGCCATTGTAGCCTTCCACACTGGGAATTTCCGTGAGCTTTATCACATTCTGGAGAACCACAAGTTCACCAAAGAGTCCCACTCTAAACTGCAAGCACTTTGGCTGGAGTCGCACTACCAGGAGGCAGAGAAACTCCGAGGCCGCCCGCTAGGGCCAGTGGACAAATACCGGGTACGGAAGAAGTTCCCTCTCCCTAAAACTATTTGGGATGGAGAACAAAAGACGCACTGCTTTAAGGAAAGAACCCGACATTTACTTCGAGAATGGTACCTCCAGGATCCTTATCCGAACCCAAGTAAAAAGAGAGAGCTTGCACAAGCTACGGGACTCACTCCCACTCAAGTGGGGAATTGGTTTAAAAATCGAAGACAAAGGGACAGAGCCGCGGCTGCAAAAAACAGGTGTGTTTTCCCCGATTTTTACCATTGGGGCTATATTGAGCATATATTTGATATTTTAGCAATAATGGTTATATACTAAAATGAGATATGTCGATCAAATCTAAAGCCTACATATTTAATAAAGGAAAGGCTAAGCTAATGTAGCCTAACATAACCTGTCAATGTCATTTGTTCTGTAACATAGGCTACACAAATAAACAAAGTCTTTAAATGGAAAAATCACAAATAGATTAATCAAAAAAATGTGAACGGTTATTATTTGTCATTTTAGCCTATAACCTAAGCGATGTATTTTCATGATTAAAACCGAAATTTGCAATTATATTGGACATCTATCTTTAGCTACTATTTTTGTTTAACTTTTAATTGCGGAATGAAAAAAAGCGTAAAAATAGTCTAGACGTAGCATACAAAATAGCCTACTGTTAGCCTACTTGTCCCCTTTGACCAAAAAATCAATGGCTAGCTTTTGTGTAGCTGTGCTATGGTTTGGGCCTTGTGTGCATCAAAAGTCCTTACAGATATACAATATAACAATTAACGAGAGCCTAAGATGGGTAACAAAGATTAAATGTTGTTATGAAAAGCTTTCTTGGTTTCGACAGTCACTGAAGAAATTCTACCGTAGCCTATTTTGTTGCAAGTTGTTTGCTGGAGTAATGCAAACAGTTTCTTGCAGACAATAATTTACCTCCTCTATCAGATTGTGTTCTATATTTTGTTGGACATTTAAATATAAAAGCTGTTATAATAACCTTTAAAAATACCATACACCAATTCAAAACTGTTAAAAATCGATAAGCCTTTAAAACCAGCATAAACTGTTTAGGCCAATTCACCACGAACATATATATATTTTTTTCTAAATTGGAATTCTTTTTATTAAACATAGACCAGATAATAAATGATAATAAATATAGAAAATACGCGAATTGCCTGCAGCCTATAGCCTATTTTATGTTCTTCCGGCTGGGGCATTCCATTAATAGCCTAGGCTAACTAAACCTGAAGCCTGAGCGGAGCATCATTTCAAAATATGTGCAGATTTCATAGATAGAATTTGCAGTTAAATATCTTGATTTGGCCCACATGTTTTAACATTGATTGCACGTTTCTTGTTTTAAAATCATGCAAGCAACAGTAGGAACCACTGATTTAGCTAATTTAAGAGTTTTTTTTTTTAATATAGGCTATATTTAGAAATCCCTTCTAAAACCCAGCCTTTTTCTTTTTTTAAGGTTGCAACAGCAGGTGTTGTCTAATGGCTCGGTTCGGTCCTTAGCTGGAGATGATGGTGCTGTAGACCGACTGGGGAACGCGTCGAGCCCTGAAGCGAGCCTGTCGAGCAAAGCCGCTGCGTCGGCGATCTCCATCACTTCAAGTGACAGCGAATGTGACATCTAACATCACACCGCGGGCTATATCGGAAGACTATGAGAAAATTAACACATACGAACGAAATCGAGACAGACAATCAGCAAGATAAACAAGCACATTGGTGCCTGCCTTAACGTATCAGAGGCCGTGTTTTTATTATTATTTTTTTTTTATTTGTAGGCTGTTAGCCTATACCAGCCTGGAATCTTGGGATTTATGGAATGCTTTATCTTCTTTAAAATGTATTTATCTTTTTGTGAAGGCAAAGTGGGGGAAAACACGAACAAATGACATGAGAAAAAAATCTGAATTAAAACTACTTTTGTAAGCAAAATCGGCTGCCTCAAGCAAACAGGCCCTACGGAAATAATATTCACACTTTTTGTTCTTTTTGAAAAGGACTTCGTGGTGAAACATTTTTTCTCCCAGGTTTTCTAAAGTGTTTACGCATTAAATTGTTGCTCTTATAAAATCTGATTTTCATTTGCTTGGTCATTTAAAGTCTGCTCATTTTTGGTGTGCACCGATAGTGAAGATGAATGAAAGACTTGCCGAAAATAAACATTTTAAATTCAAAGAAACCATCCAGACTTATTCTCATCCATTAAAATAAGGTATTATTTTCAAATTAGTGTTTATTAATGATATACATTTTCTTAATGATTTATTATTATTAAAATGTGTTGGATTTTGTCATCTTTACGCAGCCAGCCTAGCCTATTTTGTTAGCCTCAATACCAAGAACATGTGTGAATGCATTCACCCTTCATTTAGGCAGACAAACCACTTGAACTTTTGCCTCTGTATTCCTGGTATAAATGGTGTGAGGTTCATGCACAGCACAGCCAGTAATCGGTAAATGTAGGCTATAGTGGTGTGTTTAACCTGATCGCTTGCCGCGTGTCCAGACGCGTTAACCGCCCCGTGTGATTGGCTTTGCCGTCATGTAATGCTTTCTGACAGGAGAAGGTCAACGAGAGGGCGAAACGCATTGGTTTCAGAACGAGCAAGCTAGAGAGGAAAAGCATCCAAAGCCTATAATTTATTCATTTACTTATTAGTTTAACCTTTAATTGCTTATACGAAACTGTGATCGTTTAGGTGGGCTACTGAAGAAACTGCATTAGTATCTATTTATTATCATCTAATTATTATTTTAATTATTATAATCATAAATATAGCTGATTTTCTATTGCGCATGTTTATTGCATTTATCATTATTTTCGTTTCGCTTTCACCGTTAAATTCCTTTAAGGTCACTTTTATTCAGGGAAGGGAGGACTATGTTTAAAATCTGTTAATAATGCTTGGCTACTGTTATTGGGGGAAACGAGGCATAGATGTGGTAGGGGAAAGGAGAGCAGGCTATTGAGTTTGCAAAGGGACAAAAGCGGAAAGATTAGGTGAAACGAGTGTTTCTGGCAGTCAATAAGGTTGTCAAACTCGTCAGCGCTAATCAGCGCTAATGACCGCTTCTCAAACCCAACTCGAACAATAGTGAGCTCTTCAAAGCTCTGTTGGGGTTAAGGGGTGCTTTCTCCCAAACGAGCTCCGAAAATCCCTTTTCAGTGCATATTAATTACAATATCGAAAATTTACTATAAATAAATGTGTGTGAATAGCATTATGGTGTCCTTGATATCGTTTCAGCTATCGTTTCAGTCACAAAGACAACGCCGATAAAAGTCGAATATATGGTTGAAAAATTAATATGTATATATATATATATATATATATATATATATATACACACACATTTTGTGTCAGTGAATGCAGGCCCCTGCTCATTTTTAAAAGTGATAGGCCTATTTAATGAAAATTTCATTCAAGCTAGCGAATGTTTTCCATAAAAATAATAATATCCTAGTTATATATGAGCAGGGGTCATATAAAAATCAGCCCCTAATACAAATATTACTTTTAAAAATGAGCAGTGGCCTGCACTGACACAAAATGAGGCCATTGAGGCCATAATGCTTGTGTATTCAGAATTCCCAACACATATACAATCACCATGGGTTTTTTGTGAATGACACAAAGAAAATTTGTCGAGTTCAAGGCCAATCCACGAAACTGATACAGCATACTAAAATTATGATTAAAACGATCATGAGTAGGATATATTTTATAACCATCCAACCCGATCTCACGACCAAGTCGTACGAATTCGACGAATGATTAAAAAGTGTTGAACCATCACGTTCTACGTAATTGTGTCTTATCTTTAAAATATAAACTGAGCATTTATCGTGGCAAGTATATCCAAACAATACTGAAATGGCTTTAAATACGGAATACTGACGAGTGATCATCCCATGGCCCGAGTAAGATAAGTAGCCTACTGTGTTGAAGATCCTGTTGGCTAAAATACATAGCCTACTGCTGTATTCCACTCATCTCCAAAAGAGTTACAAGGGTCACAAAAATAGACTATACAAAAACAAGTAATTATTTTCAATGCTATGTCAAACTGGATGTTGTAATAAATAGTTACAATTTGCTTTCTTTGTATTTCACTGAACTTATTCAGGCTGTTTTTGTTGTGAAAAGCAAGACAAAATTGTTCGTCAGGGATGCCGAATTCCCAGTCCATCTTTTTTCTTTAAAAAAATTCGTTGTGGTGCTTTTTACAGGTAGCCTAAAGTCGCCTTTTTTTTTGTTTTTGTGATAAAACAACACCCACGTATGTCACAATCAATTTTTGCCCATGTTTGCCATTTGGCGGTAAAATTGAAAACGCTATTTTGTCGATACGAATTTGCACAGAATTATTATTTTTTCCCGCAGAATATTATCTTCCTTGAGACTGGAACAGAAAACAATCCATTCCAAATACATAAATGCGACACTATACAGTGTTTACAATAGGCCTCTGGTGATAAAAACAAATTGTGCGCTGGCTATACAATGAACATTTATATCCAATGGGTTAAATCTTGGAGGTTTAGTTTAGTTCCTTTATTGTCCACAAATGGAAATTTATCTTTGACTTCACTAGGGCTGTACACCAACACAATCATAAAAATATACATAAAATAAAACAGTAACATTCCCATGCACCTAAATAGCCTATCCACCCCTACTCATATTCATATCTTCTCAACATTTAAAATTCGAAGAGCAGTGGGCACAAATGCCATTTGGTACACATTTTACTCACCCATGATGTCTAAACCGTCTTCTTGATGGTAGCAACTGAAAGTTAGAGTGTATGTGAGTGCTAGGTCACTGAAATGATCAATGAAATGTCTCCATTCATTTTATTTATTTATTTGAAAAGGACAAGGTCATTTTTGAGGGAATGTCTTTTCTGTCGAAACTGGAGATAGGAGACGTAAATATACTTTGATTTGTTAGAGCTGAGCGCCCTCTGCTGTTATGACAGGTCTGCCAATATTCCCACCATATAGCTCAAACAAACAAACAAGCATTAATAAATAAATAATTAGCCTAAATAAATAAATACATACACTCTTAGAAGATTCTATATAGAAACTTAAAAGGTTTTATCAGCGCTATGTATTTGGAACCCCTAAACGTTTCTATACACATCCCTTTTAAGGGTTCAATAATAAGAACCCTTTAGGGTCTTTGGAATCAAAAGTTTCTATGGAACCTTTTGGGTTCATTCATTATCATTTGTTTTGTCCTTTCCGGGTTAAATATTTCATATTAATGACAAACATCCTAAAATGTATTTATGAATGCAAGTGAATGATCACAAAATTCAAGATATGTGGGTTAGAAAATGTACATATTTAGGCTATATCATTTTATGTAGTTAATAAATATCACATGAAGAGTGCCATTTCAGTTTTCCTCCTCCAAAAAGCAGCATGATTAAAATGTGATATTAAGTTAATGCAACAGTTTAATACCAAATAATTTAATTACAACTACAAAATGTTGCAGAATAATGTAACATATGAATGAATATAGCCAATAAAGAACCTTTGTGCCAAAAGGGTTCTTTCTCGTCATTATAGATCCTTTTTTAGCATAAAAGGTTCTTTGGAGTTGAGGCCCTACCCTGATTCATACTACAGCAACGTCAATAAAACTATGTTAATAACACATTACCTCATCCATGAACATGATTTCTGCTCGATTTCTGTCTGATTGCTTTCCATCAGCTGTGGAGGATTGCTTTCCATCATCAATACGCCGCTGTTATTGTTTTAAGTAAGCCAACTCTAGCATAGCCTACTGTGCCTTTTGAGTGCATATAGCCTACTATTGTATGATTTTGTAAAAGACGCCCCTTGGGGCTAGTCTGAGTTTCCCTATGCTGCCTTCCCGCAGCGCGATTTTATTCACGCTGAAAGGCAGTCTGGATACCATGGCCAGATTTTCGCCTCATTTAGGGAACCAATCACCCCCTATGCCAATCACACAACAGGGAGGGAGGAGCAAGACGATGACGACATCTATGCGACACACCGAAGCAGTTTGTTTATGTCTATGGATTCAACATGGCAGCAGACGCGAAGCTATCTTTTGATGCAGCCTTAGATATTGCTCTGTTCGAAGTATTTTACAATGCAAGTTTATTTAGAAAAAACAGCCGCTTTTGGCGTTAAACTTCGCGAGACCCCAGTCATTATTGTTGTCTCGCCATTAATCGCCCTAATGGAGGACCAGGTAGGAGGAGGTTGTGTCCCGAGAAAGAAAATGCGATAAAGAATTGTCGTTACCAACTTCTGTTCGGCAGTCCCGAGGCCTGTATGAGCGCAAAGTGGCAAGACATGCTAGTCACGGAGTTGTACCAACCTGCATCGTCGTCGACGAAGTCCATTTATGGTAAGTGGTATTTATTAATATCATATTGTCATTATGCCTGTAGACTACCTACTGTGGTTGTCACAGTGTCACTATAAGTTGTGTTGCTTTTCAATATCAATACAGCTAAGTTACCGCTTTAGTAGTATAACTTTCAGCTGTGCACGTACGTTTGAAGTTGTTGACACTTTAGTCATCAAATTATTTTTTATTTTTTTTAAACTTGTGAAGTACAGGCGTAAACAATTTCCAATGCAAATAACAACTTCAACATCAATGTTAAACTGTACTAGACATTCTTAGCACCCAATAAACGGTGCCAGGCATTCGTAAACCACGCCTCAAATACGAGAAATTGTGCTTGTTGTCCCCAGACCCAAGTCTCAACGAGCTACCCTGGGGCTAGACGTCCACTTTACTTTTAATTTTCCTCTTGGCCATAGATGGCGCTAAACCTCTATAAGCAGTTTTACTGAAAGGCTTCACTCCTCTTAATTTCGAGTTTTCATCTGAGCAACAATTGTGAGATTTATTCTATTTGACACACTAATTCGTTTAAATTAATGATTTTAAAATTTTAAAGTTGTAAAGGTGTACGTTGCAGGTATTCATTTAATTGTAATCCTGTGTTGTTGATTTTTTTTTTTATTTCATCATTGTAAATTAAATTTGTTTGTAATATTCTACATTATTTTGTCCCAAAATGAAAATGGAAATGATTGCATTTATTTACTATATTTTTTGACGATGACACATCGTCATCATCATCATCACCCAGTATGCCAAACTTGCTAAATCAACCTTGGCATGCAATTAATTGCTTTACTTGATTATTATTATTATTTTTTTTTTGTTAGACATTTTGGTGGTTCCCCTTTTTCTTGAGCTAGAGCTGCTTCTCCAATACTTTTCACTTCCATGACTTCCAAATGCCATTTAATGGCACCCAAGTTCTTTAGAAAGTTGGACACAGAGCTTTTCGATTGCTCGCTCAGTGATCTCTAATCTGCAAGATTGGCCTTTCCTTGTTAAATAAAGTAAGCAATAAGTCAAGCTTATGTTAAGAATTATAGAAGTCGTTTTAAAAACATTTTTGACTCCGCAGTTACAAATAAAACATATTGATTATCATTCTACTGCAATGTGAAGCCACATTTATAATAAAAAAAATATCCATAGGCTATTTGTGAATGACTTTGACCTTCCTGTAAATCTGCTCTCCCCACTGTTGCAGTTCTTTAGTCTTGTACAGTTTCAGCACCATGGCCAGTGCCTTCCTGTCTTCATATACTTTTTTCCCACAAAGTGCTTTCACAACTATTTACATTTGTCTAACGGGGCATTACTTCTCTTTCTGTGAAGAGGAAATTCTTGTTCAGTCAGTATTTTGAAACTAAAGGTTTTTTTTTTAAGACGTTTAATTGTTTTGGACAGAGACTTGTGGGACATTTTCTATGTGGGAAAATGTCCCTTAACTGTTAACTCCCAACATTTCATCTCAAATTCAAATGTAAATCCAGACATAGCCTGCGCTATATGTAATTTATCAGGTGGGTATTACAGCTACAGTTTTTAAATAGGTATGCTCTTTATTATTTCTTTTCATTTCATGATGCAGTATTTTTTAATCGATTACAGATTAGATTAACCATGAATAGAATAGGGGCGTTCTTATTTGACTTTTCTTAAAATAACTAGAATTTGTAATATCAGATCTGATGGTGTATGATTAATCACTAATTAACTTATTCCCCACAATTGCAAGCGTTTAGGCAGATTGTGTTGACTGGTATACAAATCCTCTCCACTAGAGGGAAGCAAACATAGCAAAATGCAGCACTTTTACACAATTTATTCTCGAACAAGCCTTGTTGTTTCATTGGCTGGCGTAATGCCAGTTTCACATAATAATGTGCTCAATCAGAATACTTTATAGACTACATGGTTTTGGATTGCATCAAAGTTAATAAATCACTTTGTTACATTCTAAAATTCTAGCCTATATCAAACTCTAAAAAGCTCTGACTCTTGTAATGCCCAATAATAACCAAAAGATGGAGGTCTACCAATGACTAATACACTATAATTCTTGACTGGGTATGATGGTGGGGGATGGGAAGCTTACAATCACGTTGCATCTGTATTGGTTACATTTTGCCAGTCTATGTGGCATCCGTTGATTTGCTAATATCAGTCAAATACATAAGCATTTTTGTGTGTGTGTGTTTTACACACTGACTGTACTGACTAACCACATAGCCTACTCACACAGTCAGACAGATATGAAAATCGTAAATGCCTGAATGAAATTAAACAAATGGCTATTGAAAAAAAAGTTTGTTTGTCTCTGAATGTGTCATAAGAAACAAGTGACCCACAGTAATCCCACCTGTCGATTGCTAGATTATCCTATGGCATGACTCCCCTAAACAATCATTTATATTCCTGCATGGCACGTTGCTCTTAATGAAAAGATGTAAAATGACTCTCTTTTTTTAGAGTGATGACCAGGAGACAAACAGACCTACCTCAAACCTGCAGTCCAGATGGCATGGCTTTAGTGTTCCTTGATAATATGGCAGCGCATGAATGATGCAGTGACCTGTCCTGAAAACAAAATTGATCCCACAACAGATGCACTGATGGGAAATAGAACATTATCATGCTCCCCCCCCCCCTTGTTTCATTATTGGCAAAATACACATGCACAAAAAAAAAAAAGAAAAAAAAAATCCATGCAAGCTAAGGACATTTTTTTTCTCTAAGCAAAATGTCTAGATTCCTCAAGTAATGAATGGCACCAGTTAATAAGTGCACTTGTCTGAGGAGGGATGCTGACTTGAAATGTTACAGTGGAGGTTTTATAAATAACTCTGGTCTCTGGTTTCTGCAGCTGTCACCATAGTTAATTCCTGTTCCTTGTATCTCTCTGAGGACGCTCTGTAAAGTCCTGGTGCTCTGGAGTGCTTGTATATTCATTCAAGACCAGAAAACATGCAGTTATAATGGAAAGGCCACTGAGAGGCATGAAGTCCCATAAGAACTGTGCAATAAGACTATTTGTTGTGGGTTTTGACTGTTTTTATTAATAAATTCGAATATTTTGAATATATTCAAAGATTCTTATCACTGGAATCTATTCTTTAAATATAACACTTCTATAGCATCCTGCTTTTAAAATTTGAATATATGCAAAAGAGATTCAAAAAAGATGATGAAATTGAAAGGCCTGGACTTCCTAAACATTGGGTTCGATCTTTTTTTTTTCCCGCTTTAGATTAAACATTTTTTCTTTGCAGTCCCTGAGTAGAATGGTACTCGACTACATTTCATTCAAGTTTCTTCCTGTGTCCATAATTTGAAGCTTATCTTGCTATGTGAATCAGATCCTGGTTAAGGTGTGTTAAACCCTCATGCAACCCAGTAATTCTGGTTGAGGAGCACCGGATGCAGACTGAGCCACTGAATCTCTGTCCTCTTCATTATTATCCCCGTCCCACACACTGAATGCGACGGTCCTTTAGATGAGACCGGGTGCTAACGAAGCTAAAGCGGCCTCTTCCGTGGGGATCTGAGTGAAGAACACCTACTAGGGCGCCAGTAGCCTGTTTTCACTCTTCTGATATTACAGTGAAGCAGCTTCCATAAATTCAGTCCCTATGATGTTAAATTAGATGAGGACATTGGAGGAACTAAGATTCAGATGAGGAAGTTCATTTTTGTTGATTGACATGTATTTAAACAAATGTGCACTTTTTTTGATCATATGTAATCCGCACAGAGTGAAAAAAAAAATGTTTTCATGATTTGTTATCACAACCTTTTTTTTTTTGTCAAATCAACTTTATTATTAATGTGGTTCAGATAATATAATATTTTGAGTTTCTGTTTATTAAACCAATTTCCATTTTAACGAACTCAAAATTTGAAGGCAACCAGCTTATTTTTTTTAAAAGTTAAACCAACAATATATATGTTCTACAGTGAATGACAATAGAATAAATATTGAAATAAATTGAAGTCAATTCAATGTACAATGGGAGGGATGCAGGTGGTTGGAATTGTGGTTGACATTGTATGAGTTGTGGGGTTGATAGCAGGCCAGGGGATGAACAAAGGGAATGCAAAAGTAATGGACTTTTTGTGCTTTTTAACAAGGAAAGAATAAAAGGAAATAATAGTGGAGGGGAGAGACTTAAGTAACAAAATGATGTTAAAATCAGTTCTTTTGAACTTCCTGTTAATCTTAGAATGTTTCACGGTTTCCACCAAAAAATATTAGGCAGCACAACTGTTTTCAACATTGATAATAATCTTTCTTGAACAGCAAATCAGCAAATTGATTTCTGTAGGATCATGTGACACTGAAGACTGGTGTAATGATGCTGAAAATACAGCTTTGCCAACGCAGGCATTTTAAAGTATATTCAAATTTAAGTGTTTTTTTTTAATCGTAATAATAATTCTCAATATTTCAGTTTTTACTCTATTTTCAATATAATAAACACATGTGTTTATTAGACAGATGTTTGTAATTTGAAAATAATTACTGTAAATAGCCAAGGATTTTGGGAAAATGTGTGTTTTCTACTGTAATTATTTTCTACTGTAAATCGTAAAAAAATCTAATTATTATGTAATAGGAAAGCAATTCTAATACTGTAAATAAAAATACCGTAGTTGTACTCGTGAATACAATATACAGTATTATTCCTGTAAATTAAAATATAGTACTTGTAAATGTAAAATACAGAACTCGTACTGTGTAAATATTAATACAGTAAACAATTGTCATACTGTAAATTAAATTACAGTACTGATACTGTAAACTCTTTTACAGTATCTGGCATCCAGCTGCCAGTAAGTTACTGTGAAATTTACAGGAAACTTTTTAAAGTGCAGCTTTGGTGAGCAGACTTGAAACATGAAATATAAACCCCAAACTTTAGAACAGTAGTGTATGTGGATATGTATGATATAGAACAGGTATATAATGTAACAATGATTACAATCAATGGACTGAGATTATTTTCCTGCATCTAGTTTGAACTTTGGCTTTTGCATTTTCAACTACATATATTGAGCTTATTTATGAAGACTTTGGGGCATCAGGCCAAGCGTTTGTTATATTATAAGTGCATTAAAGGGTTAGTTCACCCCAAAATGAAAATTAAGTCATTAATTACTCGCCCCCATGCTGTACCAACGCCGTAAGACCTTCGTTCATCTTCGGAACACAAATAAAGATATTTTTGATTGAATCTGAGAGCTGGATCAGTCCTACATAGGATGCCTAAGGGACTGGCTCTTGACGGCCCATAAAGTCATTAAAGAAAAGGTGACAGCGGCTCAATTATAAGTTTATCAAGCGACGAGACTACTTTTTGTGTGAAAAAAACATAAATAACGACTTAATTCGACTATTATATTACTTCCTTATTGGCGCATGCGCGAGAACTGAGACGAGGACGTTCTTCTCCTTCGACTACTTTTTGTTACCGGCTGCTCCGCTTAGGAGTATTACCGCCCCTTACCGTATAAAATGATGATCATCCATATATAAGGCGCTCCGGTTTATAAGGAACACTGTCGTTTTTTTTTTTAGAAGATTAAAGGCTTTTAAGTGCACCTTATAGTGCGGAAAATACGCTAAATAAAAAGCGTATGTACAGCGCGCATCTTCCTCTGCTTGTAAACAGAAAGTTTTGCACTTCCAGCTATATCAGCACATCATCTTATACGGTAGGGGGCGGTGAAACTCCTAAGCGGTGAGCAGCCGGTAACAAAAAGTAGTCGAAGGAGAAGAACGTCCTCGTCTCAGTTCTCGCGCATGCGCCCACAAGGAAGTAATAGAATAGTCGAATTAAGTCGTTATTTATGTTTTTTTCGCACAAAAAGTAGTCTCGTCGCTTGATAAACTTATAATTGAGCCGCTGTAGGCACATGGAATATTTAAACCTTTTCTTTAATGACTTTATGGGCCGTCAAGAGCCAGTCCCTTAGGCATCCTATGTAGGACTGATCCAGCTCTCAGATTCAATCAAAAATATCTTTATTTGTGTTCCGAAGATGAACGAAGGTCTTACGGGGTTGGTACAGCATGGGGGTGAGTAATTAATGACTTAATTTTCATTTTGGGGTGAACTAACCCTTTAACTAACCTTTTGGCATCTTGAACTGTCAGAATAATCCTTAACCATATTTCGATTAGGAACCAAGAGATTTGCTCTTGAGCACAGGATGATAAACTCAGGATAGAGACTGATCCTTTAAATTGTTTGCCATTTCTATTAGTATTCAATGCAGAGACGATGAAGGACTAGTGATGATATTATTCCTTACACAGAGCTGTCCAGGCTTGCCTCGGCAAAAGAGATGCAGAGGACATCAAAGGTGTTTCCAGTTTGTCTTACCTTATGACTTTATGCTTTGTCACTCATTTAACTCTCACGATATGCTTCAGTGAAGCATGACTAGCTGTGCAAAGAGCAGTGACAGACAGCACTAAACATTCCAAGTAGTGGGGAACGGGACAGCTGCGGGGACTAGAACAGAAAAGAGAAAGAGAACTTGCTTGGTTTCACTACATGTGACTGCTAAAGTATTTAAGCTTTATTGCATGAAAACATCTAAACGCATCCCTTTTTTTCTTCTTCACTTTGTCACCTTCTCCCTGAGTCACCTCTCCCTCCGGCATCCTTGTCTTCTCCCTCTCACTCCTCCATCTCACTCTTCCCTCCATCATCTGTTAGGTGAACAGTATCCGCCAGGTTTGTGAGCCTCTTTTGTCTCTGAGCAGGAGATGTTGGCGCAGCCGGATCATGTTTCAAACTTTCATTTCCTGAAATGTTTGAGGGAACATCCAGGGTTTTATCAGTGCCCGTTACACTGAGTGGAAATGGGAAGGAGCTCGAGTTACCTGGCTGGTCACTTAGCCATCAATGAACAAACGACTCTCTCTTTGAGCTGAGATCAGGGGGCTCATACAGGCCCCCTCCATAATGATTAATTTTTTTTTTTTGCACAGAGCTCACTCAGAAACACACATGCACATGCGAAATGTATCATGCACCTACTGTAATAACGATATACATGCTTGAGACATTTCAGAGCAGCAGTCAATGTCTGAAATATGGTTCCTCATCTAAACTTCATTGAGCTTAGTTTTGTCTGTGAACCCAACACAGACGTACAAGAAGCTACACAAGGGTAGTTCCCCCAAAAATGTAAATCATCATCATAACGGTACTTACTGTCATGTTGTTTCAACCCTGACTTACTTTCTTCTGTGGAATTTAAAAGATAATATTTTGAAGAGTGTTTTAACAGTTTTTGCTCATACTTGGGTTCAAAAACAGACAGACAATTTGCAAAACATTTTTTTAATGTTTCACAGAGGAAAGAAAAACATGAAGGTTGGGAACGACCTTCTCTCTTGGACACAGATCAAGATGTTATGACAGGCTGTCTGTCAGCTCTGATCACCTGTGAGTCTCCTCCCACGATACCCCTCTTCACCTCTGTAATTGTGCGTGTCTTCACCTCTGCTCTCCACAGGAACGATCTGTGTTTGTCAAGTCGACTTTTAGAAAACCCAGAGTGGAAATGTCCAGTGTGAAAAGACCACTTGGTTTGTTCATTTTAGAGCTTCAGAATATGTGTGTAAACAGCGTTCTCACCCTGAATGATCTCTTGGTGCATCCCAATTCACATACTTGTGGACTACACTATGATTTTTTTTTTTTTTTTTGTATAGTGCGTGGTGTGTTCACACTAAAAATTCCAAATAGAAAAAGTGCACTTTAAATACCTAGATGATGCACTTAATTAACTGGAAAAAAAAGGATGTGTGGAATAGATACGTCTTGCACTCAGTTCTAATTAGACTACATAGCGAAGGGGGGAGGGGCATCAGACTCCCAAGGTGAATGACAAAATAACCTTATACAATTCATTCACTACATGAGTACATAAACTACATAGGACATTGTCTTTGTGAGACTTTCAGAGATCATCGTTATTGTTGAATCACTTCTGAATAGATCAAGACCTTACTTAAGATATTAACTAGGGATGCACATTATTTAAATTATGTCCATGGTATACAGATTACTGATAAATTACCAATATTAAAATAATTAATAATCAATAATTTTAGATTCTACAAGAACATTTAAGCATCTCAAGATTATAATGTATGGAATAAAAAAATATATTCATTTCATATTTACTAACATTTCAATTTAGCAGTTTTACTGTTATGTATAGATCATGTATAGATCATGTTGTGTTTCTAACATCTATGATGCTCACAAAGGCTTCATTTATTGATCAAATATACAGTAAAATTGTATTATGCTTCTTAATATCTGAGGAAATCACAATACATTTTCAAGATTCCTTAATAGAAAGTTTAAAAGAACATCTGTATTTGAAATAATTTTTAACTTTAATATTTACTGTCCCTTTTGATAATTTTACTGACCCCAGACTTTCGAGCAGTGGTGGTGTGTGTATTTATTTTCTATAATTTTTCTTCCATGTGTGTGTGTGTATATGTATATATATATATATATATGTATGTATATACTGTATATATACGTGTGTGTGTGTATATATATATATATGTGTGTGTGTGTGTGTGTGTGTGTGTGTGTGTGTGTGTGTGTGTATATATATATATGTGTGTGTGTGTGTGTGTGTGTGTGTGTGTGTGTGTGTGTGTGTGTGTGTGTGTGTGTATATATATATATATATATATGAAGAGTTCAGATGCAAAAGCCTCTAAGTGCCATTTGAAATTTTCTTCTAGAATGATCATTTTTACAACCCATTTTTATCAAGCTTGTATATTTAAGTTCAGTAATTTCACTTAAATGGCAATGAAGATTACCTATTAATTGTTATTTAAGTGAAATTACTGAACTTAAATATACAAGTTTGATAAAAATCATCATTCAAGAAGAAAATTTCAAATGGCGTTTAGAGGCTTTTGCATCTGAACTCTTCATATATATATATATATATATATATATATAGACTGTGTATGTATGTATATATATATATATATATATATATATATATACTGTATTTTTTATACAGAATAAACAGTAAAAATTATATAGATAGACAATTCATACACTTCAGTTCTCAAAAACATACAGTATATACACACCAACACACTAATTTGTATATCATTTTATATATTTAGTGTATATATATATATATATATATATATATATATATATATATATAGCCTATATTAAAGGTATCAACTATATATATATATATATATATATATATATATATATAATTTTTTTAATATCAACTCTCCTGTGCAGGACAGGCCTCGTATATTCTTCTGCAACTTCTGGAAGAGAACAAGAATGTGTGTGGTGTATATATGTGTGTGAACATGAGTGTGTACATATAATGTCAGTTTATATGAGCTTGTGCATTCTACACTTCGGCTCCTCCGTGGTCATCACCCCTAAATACCTGCTCTATGAACCCTGGAGCGACTGACGCCAGGCTCACAGCAAGTCTGTGAAAAACCCCTGCCCTCTTACTCTTCAGACGCTGCTGATGGAGGACTCCCTGCCTGGGTGACAACTGCCTCCACTCGTTTATCAGTGGGGCTTGGCTTTGAAACCTGAGCCTCTGTGACCGTTTGGAAGTAATCCGTTACCCAGCGCTGCAGAACAGACCATGACCATCAAGGGTGCTGGGAAAGCGTGTGACCTTCCAGTTTTTACTGATAAAAGCGTGAAGTCATGCCAAATTGGTGGAGTAATATTGCTGTCTTTTTGACAAATCTATAAAAGATAATAGCTTCCCTAGACAGGAAGCTCATCTGAAATCAGCTGTACAGAGAGATGACGCACCGGCAGGTGTGCGGCACAGGTTCTGCCTTTTATGAAGCGTGTTTGCTCAAGTGCAAGTGTTTGTCAATGCATAGGGGAACATGGCTTGTGATGCCTTTTTTGACCTCCTACATTGACAATAATTTCCCGAATGAGTGTACCGAAGTCTGAAGCTCTGATTGTTTTGTCCACACCTTCCTAAATTAGATAATTACAACAATTATAATTGTATCGTTAAAACATTGATGTCATTGTAATGGAACACAATGCTGGTTGATTGGCAGTTGGAGAAACGCGCAGTCACTGTGGTGATGCCATGGGTCATGACTTCCTGTAAGGTGATACAATCTGCTGCACTGCTCGTTCATCTTGCTTCATTCTTTTGTTTAGTTCAGGGGTGCAAAACAGGGCTACAGTCCTGGAAAGTTTAGATTCAACTCTAATTAAACACTTCTGATCCAGCTGATCAAGTTCTACAGGTACGTGTGTGGAGTTGGAACTAAACTCTACAGGACTGTGGCCCTCCAGAGTTTTGCACCATGGGTTTTATAGCATGTTGTTTGGTGGGAGAATGAAAAGGGGTACACAATCTTGTGTAGCTGACAACTAATTTTTTTTTAATTTGTGAAGGAATTGCCCTTTTTTCTGTGGAACACAATTTTTTTTTATTATTATCGATTTAATTGGCCAATGAAATTCAATGGGTCCAATGTTGATTTAGACCCCAATGACTGAAACATTCTTAAAAACCTGTTCTTTTGTGTTCCACAAAAGAAAGTCAGTCACACAGGTTTGGAATGAAGGTGCATACTTGATGACATCATTTTCTTTTCTTTGAAAGACTATTACTTTAACAATGAAATAAGAAAATAGAATATTATTTAATAATATTGATGGATCATATGTTTCTTCGATTTATGATTGTGTATTGCAATAAATGTTCCATTGGGATTACAGGGTCCACTTCAGTTAATAAGGGACTCTCATCGTCTCTCCAAGGCCATATTCTTTGACACACAACCATATGGAAAACCACTTTCACCTTTTTTTGTGCAATCGCCTAACCATTCCTGAGCTTTCCAGTGATTTATTATAAGCTGTTAGCACAAACTAACATTTGCCGTCCAACACAGAACCGTCTTAATCTTCTAAATTCTAAGGATTGTTTAAACAGTTTATGTCTATCTTTTCTCAACCATCCTTTCGTTAATTTATCAAATAGCTGCTGTAGCCAGATTCCTCCATTTGATATTTAAATTTTTTTCGGTCTGTACAGCTTCCAAAGATTTTGTCGTGTGTGTGTTTATGCTGTTTGTTTGTCCCATCTTGTAATCCTATGATGCCTCACTGAGCCAAAGCTCGAGGCGAGGGATGACCTGAGCTCAGGTGACAAAAGGTAATACGGGGAAGGGCAGGGAGCCATGAAGCCCACCTGTTCTCCCTTACCCCCCTTAACAACTCCCAAAAGTCTAAACTATTATCTGTGAAGAAAATAGCACTCAGTCATTCCCCCTCCTAAACCCCACAGAGGCTGCTCACATTACAGCCGAACCCTTTTCTTCCCACATGAGAAACACTCTATTTGTCTCATTCACGTTCAGCACAGGCCTCTGCTTTGTGTGCTCACCTTGGTTTACAGGGCAGTAGAGCTTGTGCTCCAAGAGGGAATGGGGGACTGGAAACCTGAGTCCTTTAAAAAGCAGCGTTAGTCAGCTATAGAGCTCCAAACAACCTGCCCGCTTTTTCCGAAGTGACTATAACAGCAAACCTTAAAAAGTTTTGAAAGTGAATACCATATCTTCCTTTTAATTTACTTATAGTTATTTACTATTACCTTTTTTCTTAACTCTTAAATTGTTGTAGCATATTGAGAAAAAAAAAACTGTAAGTTTACTCTTTCTGTACATAAGGGTTAATTCTTTCATCAATTACTCACCCTCATGTTGTCCCGTAAGCCCTTCGGTCATCTTCGGAATACAAATTAAGGTATTTTTGATGATTTGATGGTCCGATAGCTTTCTGACCCCACAAAAACTGAAACATACTTGAAAATAAAAGCAACGAGAATACTTTTTGTGAGAAAAACAAACAACGACAAAAATAACGACTTTATTCAGCAATTTCTTCACGTTGTAAACACGGTGCAGTGTTTCCAGGTTCTACGTCAGAACGCCGGCTCAGTATTGGTCGGATCCTGCGTCAGCATGGCGTCGTAGTACTCACGTGAACAGCGTTAGCAAATACTGAGCCGGCGTTCTGACGTATAACCCGGAAGCACTGCACCGTGTTTACAACATAAACAGCATCAGAAACTGACACAGGAGAGAAGAAATTGTTGAATAAAGTCGTTATTTTTGTCGTTGTTTTTTCCTCACAAAAAGTATTCTCCCTTTGTAATATTACGGTTGAACCACTGTAGTCACATGAACTATTTTAACGATGTCTTTACTACCTTTCTGGGCCAAATGGTGATTACATTGCAGTCTGTGTATGGACAGAAAACTCTCAGATTTCATCAAAAATATCTTAACTTGTGATCCGAAGATGAATGGGTCTTACGCGTTTGGAACCACATGAGGGTGAGTAGCCTGATTAATGACAGAATTTTCATTTTTGGTGAACCAACGTTAACCCTTTGACATTTATTAAAGTGATAGCTCTCTAATAATTCAGTCATACTCTCCCTCTTGTCATTTCAAACCTGCATGACTAAATTTCTTCTGTGGAACACAAACGATGATATTTTGAGAAATGTTGCTGTATTACTGTGAATAAATGAATAAATGTATGTTGCTGTGAATAAAACAAAACCCCCACAAAATAATCTTCTTATGTTCCACAGGTTTGGAACAACATGAGGGCGAGTAAATAATGACAGAATTTTTTTTTTTTTTTTTTTTTCGGAGTGAATTATCCTAATTAGCAATTTTAGAAATGTGGTTGTCTTTGATTGGTGACTGCATTTGTTAAGAGTACAGTAACTTAGAATGTCGTGTATATATTTTCTACAAATAGGCTTAATTTAATATTTTTAAATATCCACAAATATGTTCTCATATAAAAATGTTTAAATTTGTTTAAATGACGTATTAGTAAAATACATGAGACTATGGTTCCTTGGTACTGTATTTTGCATGTTTTATTTTTATTTTTTACTTTAGACATCTCAACATTTAACCCGGGTTAGAAATACATTTATAAATGCGAGATAATAAGTTGGTTTGAGTAGCCAAATTCCCTAGTTTGATTATCTAATAATTAAAACAAAATACAGAATTTAGATAAGAAACGAAAAAAATAAATAAAATGGTAGGCTACCCGCGGCTGTCAACAAATGTTGCATTTAATGTCATATTGCACGTTTTGGTACCCTGGGGGCAAAAGTGCCCCTCTATGGGCGGTTCTGGGCCTCCAGTGCTCTAATGCGAACCTATAGCGCAAGCAACTGGTTCCGATTAGCTACCGGAAATCCTCGGTACTCTCTGTTAAAAACAATTACACTTACATGCTTGCGTGGAAGATGGGTGGGAAACTGCCTGGGTTCTCGACATGTCGCTGGGCTAACGATCAGAGGTTCTTGTAAAGTCTTTCCTTCATATTTTAACCATATTTTAAATAAGCCAACATTGGCCAATGCCAAATAATGTAGCCTAGTTAGGCTATTCTGTAAGCGTTAAAGTTAGTGAGGGCATTGTTATTACATGATATTATTATCATTAAATGAAACAACAAGAACACATGTCAGCTGGGCCAGAAAGCCATGTTTGCGTTTTTGCTCAAAAGAAACTTATGAATGAAGCCACGTGAGTTTGCCTCCCGCAGCTGGTATGTCTTCTCTTTGGCCCAGAACCACCAGAACAAACATTGAGAGAGCGCAAAGTAAACACCCCACTACAAACCTAACGATGCACTGCGACCACAAAAGCAACACGCGCCTCCTGGGGCTAAAGGAAAATCAACAACTCCCCGCTTTTTGTTGACCCACAATATTAAGAGGACGTTTGTGACACGAGTAGCCTACATTATATAGAAAATTATACGAAGAAGGGCTATTATCATGAGAGGATAAATTGGGTCATCCAATATGTTATCTATTAATTTATTTTACCATACTTTTTACAATTCGATATTTAGTATTTTAAGTAGGCTATCGTAATTTTCATTGGTCTGCATGTCATTTCTCCTCAAAATATTTGGACAAGGGAATTTCAAAATGAATTGTTTTGGTAGGCTATTGGGTTAAACAACATAAAGAGCGGGAAAACGTTATTATTTACAGTCATTTCCAAACACGTAATGTTGGCTATTTTTGTAAAATAGGACTATGATGATTTTGGGTCTTTGATCTGATGCATGAAGAGAATATTCGAATGCGTGTTATTTTCACCCTTGATTTTAAATTGTAGCCTACTTAATTAACCATTAATTAATGGTGTATTTGGAACTATTTAGGCGACACGTTGTGATACAAGACACGACCCTTCATCTGTGAATAATTTTTCACCATTTAATTTGCTATATATCTCAGATTTATTGCGATAACTTGTATTTTAATTTTCCACTTCATCTTCGTATTTTATTGGTGCAAAAGAGTGTGATGAAATGCTAGAAGAACATCTTATGAGTTTTAAGAAAAGAATCGCTTTATTAACTGCTTTTGTTTTGTCTTCTGACCAGTTTAACGACTTGGCAAATGTCAGTAATAGTCTACCACGGTGAAGCGTACCACTGAGTATTTCTCTGAGAACCAGAGAAAAACTAAGGATTTTTATTTAGATTTATATTGTTCATTTTTTTCCTTTATATATATATACAGTAAAAGTGGCAGATCTCAGTCTATATTTGGTACAAAATAAACAAAAATAAATAAAAGCTCAGTCGCAATCACTTAAGAACCGAGGTCCACCAGGCTTGAAGTTAAAGGTCCCAGTAAAGAATCCTGGAGTTGATGTGGGTGTCCTTGCATGCCGTGTACCGACTGCGCGGCGCCTAGGCCGGTCATGGAATACGCGGACGCGCCGGGGTGGCTCATATTACCCTGGAGCAGGAGCACGGAGTTCTGGTCAGGACTCTGCGGGGGCGAGAACTCGTCCTCCGAGCTTGACATCAGGGACTTCCCGCCGTCCAGCGGTGAAAGCTGGTTCTGTTTGTTCGCGCCCGTGTTGTTGTTTTCGCTGTTCTCCCTGTCAAAGATAATGAGATGAGGGTTACGCAGGCACATTTAACATTGCATTGTAGATCAAATACGCTGTGTAAAATATAAATTCGTATAGTCTTCTCAAATATAAATCTAATTTGGTCATGACGGATGACTGTGCAAGAAGAACAAATTCTCACACAAAAATGTATTTATGTACTGAATGCAAAAATATTGAGATTTTATAATTAAGTTGAAATGTTCTATTTTATTTTGACTGCTGCCAAATATAAAAATGTAAAAAAGAAATAGAAAAGAAAAAGGTACTTCATCTGCAAACATAGGCTAGGCTAAAATAAGGGGTTTTATCCAAGTCAACAAATATTATAACCTATAACGTGATATCAACCTATATTTTCCAAAGAGTTAATCAGAACTAGATCCTTAATGTAACAGCTGTACGTTTTTGTACTGATACGATATTCATATTTTGAGGACTGACCAAAAGCAGCGCTCTTGTAATCCAACTATAGCCTAGACGTGTCAACAATATAGCATCATCAGCAGTCATCTGCGAACTAAGTGGAACGAAGGGCTGAATTGGCTGTATGAATCGCGTTTTGATTTTGTTCTCAGGTGACTGAGCTTACCTTTCTTTTGCCTCCGCTGCGCGATCCCTCTGCCGTCTGTTTTTAAACCAGTTGCTAACTTGGGTGGTGGTCAGCCCTGTGGCCTCAGCCAACTCCCTCTTTTCCCGAGGAGATGGATAGGGGTTGTGCGTGTACCACTCCCGCAGCACACCGCGGGATTTCTCCTTAAAACAGTAGCTGGTCTCCTCGCCGTCCCATATTGTGCGTGGCAGAGGAAATTTCCTGCGCACTCGGTATTTCCCCACCGCTCCCAGCGGTCGCCCCCTCAGCTTCTCAGCCTCAACGTAATGGGCCTTAAGCCACAGCTGCTGCAGCTTCGGGTGGTTGTGTGGAGAGAACTGGTGACTCTCTAGTATCTTATAAAGTTCCCTGAAGTTTCCACGATGAAAGGCGACTACAGCCTTGGCTTTGAGGACGCTCTCGTTCTTGTGGAGATGGTCGCAGGCCGGAAGAGACCACAGAAAACGGCCGAGACGCTCAAGGTTCCCCCCTTGTTGCAGCACCTCACAAACACACGCGACTTGCTCCTGAGTAAACCCGAAAGAAGGCAGCATTGACATGACGTCTGACTCCCGCTACCAAACCGCTCTCCTCTAGATGCTATAAAGGAAGCGGAACGGGTGACACCCCGTTTGCCTTCGTTCAATGGGAGCGATTAGGTCGCTTGACAAGATTTTTTGGGGTTGGAGATGTCCTCTGCGCGCGCCGTGAAGTTTTGGGTGTTTGTTGAAGACAGTTTGTTCACTATCGACTCATGTCGCGCTAAAAGAGCACTGCGCGACTGCTGATTGGCTCTCCAGCTGCCCTATCCCCAACAGCAGTGCGGAGAGAACTCTGCTTCCATTTCCTCCCACGGGGACTCGGTGGTCTGAAACTGGATCCCCCGTCTCCAGTTCTACCTGAGGGAGCCGGGCACCTCGATACTAATCAATTAGCAAACTGTCTGAAGGCACACAAAGACATTAAAGCGCTTATATTTATCCTAACAGATTTTAATGAACAATATTATGTTACGTAAACCGAGTCAAATTAACGACATTATCTTCATTTAGCCTATTTTTATGAGGAAAATATCGTGCCTCAATTGCATATTAATATTAGGTAGACAATTCTGATCCACAGCAAAGAATCTTTGCAATCATCATTTGATTGCTGTCATTGACTCTAGCTACTTGTGCCATTGTCAAAGGCACGCGCCCTGCGTAACGTTTAGATGCGCGCGGAGATATTTGGAGTTCCATTAAAACAATCAGCCTCTCGAGCTGGTTAGATAACATAATGCTAATCACTAGATAAGCAGCGCCCCCGGCTCTTCAAACTATTCTACAGAACATGCAAGGCAAGTAGTATAATCACTGAAATGGCGCTGGTTACACAAAAGACGCAAGATTGCGTTTATTTATAAGGATAAACTCAGCCAAATCCAGTTAATATCAATATTACCCGCTTCAAGTGCTGTTTATTTGAGTTCAACAAAATTGGTGATAAACAAAAAAATAGAGACATTTTGTTATATTTATATATATATATTAAATCAAAAATTTACCATGCATTTTTTCTGTTTTGCTTTTCTGCTTTTACTTTATTTGAACTTGAGATCAAAACATCAAACATAGCCTAGAGCACTTAAATGATTTGTATTCTTTTGGCTCAGAAAAAAATGCATTCTTTCCAGCTCTTTCTTTTTAGTCCTCTCCCCTCTCTCTGTACAGTGAAATCTAAAACCGATGCATTAGTAAATGAGTTCTGTGTTCGTCGAGGTCTTTGCCATCCAGACGCTGTTTTAAGGCATAGATCGCGTTTCTTTATCTTCGTAGAAATCTGCAACCTGACACCGCGGCGACGCGAAACTCACAATCACTCACCCAGAATGGAGCACCTCTTTTAATTTAATTTGAGACGCGGCGTTCATTTTTAAGTCGCTCTTTACGCATGGGCCAGTTAATGTAGACTAGTCTCCACTGTTCCCTCTATGGGCTGAAATGATCTTGCAAGCCTCAAGACACTGGGATAAAACGAGGACTTAATCGGTTTTAGCAGCCAATCCGTGCACCTGTGAAAACAACTTTTTGCCCACTGTCTCTGAAGGGTCAGAGGAGCAGGCTAATGAAAGCTGCCCCGTCCATCTGTCCTGAGGGATCACCCAAAGGCACAAAATTTTTTTTAGCAAAACGTACCTAAAGATGAACCACTAGTAAATATTTTCTGGGCTTACAATTTCTTTTCAAGTGCTAAATAAATTGTCGTAATATACATTTGATATATTTAGAACAAGGAAAAACACGATTTTGTCTAATTTGCTCACTTTACGTTTTGTGAATAATTTTGTCTCATTTTACAAAATTAAAAAAAAAAACTTTAAACGTTTTTTTTAAATGCGTAGCTTATTCATTTTTCATATGAATGCACAGCACTGTAAAAAAAACGTTCTGCATTTTCTTTCGTCAAATCAACTTAGATAATGTGGTTCAGATAACATAATATTTTGAGTTTCTATTTATTAAACCAATCTCTTTCATTGCATTAACTCATATTTTTTTTAATTTTTTTAATTTCAATGAACTCAAAATTTTAAGGCAACTGGGTAACTAGGCTACTTCAAGTTAAACCAACAATATTTTTACAGCGAAAGTCTAAATTATTTTGACTTCTCTATCACTTTATATCTCAATGTATTAAATGACGTTTCATAGGTTTTCACGATGGTTTCCCAATCCCTAACCAATTTTCCATTGCTGTATGTGACTAGATTTTATTGAATTTAACGACATTTAGGTCTATTTCGTCAGTGGGGTCAAGTATCAGCGTCAGTGTAACAGCACACGGGCCTGTGATTGACGGCGCTCGGGTTGTCGTAATGTCTCCAGCACATTGCCGCGCGCCCCCTCCTTAAACCTCAGAAATCGAAAGGCCGTGCCCGTTCTCAGGCCTTGATCATTTCAAGATGTGCTCTTTTATGGCCTAAAGGCGAGGGTTGGCAAGGTCGACGCGAACTCCGGCACACATACCAATGGTAAACACACCATAAACTGCTTCCCTCAAAAAAGCAATCATGGTAGGCTATACAATGAACAACAATGAGGTCATTCTCTTAAAGTAAGGTTCAGTCATGTCCATAACACTCCAAGCGTATTAGAAAATATGAAATGTAAAAAAATATATTAAATCAGTTTGACGCAGAAATTTCGTTCGTAAACACTTTATTCTTTATTTGCCGCATTTAGAGTCTTGTTGTGATAGGCTAACATCAAAGCAATCACATTTTTTGACCAAAAACTATCTGAATTAATGATCAGCTAAATAAAAAAATTAAAAAAAATCTAATTTTGGTCATTGGTAAAGAAAGAATCAAAGAATTGGTTTGAACTGTAAAGTGACATTTACATGTAATTATTAAAGGCATAAGGGTGAGTAAAGATAATCTGGGTAAAATTAGGCCTACATTAGGTAATCTGAGGCATTTCATGGGCTCAATAAGTTTATAAGCCTCTTGGTTTATGAAAATGAGAACCTGCTGAGAAAATGAGATGAGATCCTTTATATTATTTCATACATGATTATTTTTGTAGGTTACTTGTATTTGATTGTTTTGTTTTTTTGTTCAGATTGTTTCTTGAGTTTTTATAGCAGAGTTATTTTACTGTACAAAGACTTTTGTTCCCGCTGAGTCCTCAGTAGAGGACATCAGGACTGTGTGTGTGTGTGTGTGTGTGTGTGTTTTCATCTGCTGAGACACCGCAGATTAATTACATAGGCCTATATTTTTTATTTAATTCGTATGAAATAAGATATTTCTTTCAAACTTTTTTATTTACAAAAGTGGTTGTGTGTCGTCTGTTTATTATGCCCCAATCACTACTAAATAATAAATAAATAAGATTTTTTCCCCCTGACTCCCAGTAGGACGTGATTAGGACACTCATCATTTTATTTGTCACATTGTTACTGTTTTTCCCCATTCTAATCAGAAACATCAATGATAACAATAAACGTGGTTATTTCAGAAAGTAGCTTCCACTTGCTGTCTGCACAATAATGTGATAGAACCAGTTTTTTTTCTAGATGTGTGGTATCAAGTCTTTGCTTTCCTCATGCCACAAACATTCAGCATTCATGCTTATATTTGTCTATTTAAGTAAAGTTTGCAAAGTCAATGCAGACCCATGCATGCCACAAAGCTCTCAATACAGCATTTAAAACGTATTATGAGCATTCCTTATATTTAATGGACTAGATATTGAAGTCATTCTGCTGACCCCTGCTGGCTTGGATGTTCTAGTGATATTAGAACATATTATTATATTATATAATTCTATGATATATAGAATTATATTTTAAATATTATATATATATATACACACACAGAAATAAAAATATATATTTAAATATATATTATTAAATATGTTTTATAATCCCTTTGCTTAGAATTATGTGTTTTGTGTATGAACGTATTTGGGAGTACTTGTTCACTCAGTGTTTTCATAAAACAAACAGATTATTTTTCTCTATATTGAAGAGGGTATGTGTGTGTGTGTACAGAAGTGGTGGGTCTCAGACCCAGTTGCCCCTTGACCGCACATTAGCGCATGTATATAGTGCTGTGGTGCAGTGGGCACATGGGTCCGGTTACATGTGCTTCACAGTCTGCTGTGCTTCACTAAATGCCACACTTTGAAACCTCTAGAAAAAGTCAGGGGTCAGGTTCTTTAATAAGCCCACCTCTGCAGGGTTTCTTATTTTTTTTATGGCCTGTCTTTCCCAGGATTTATGAACATCTTCACTTTGATTTAAAAAAAAAAAAAATTAAAATACGCTGAAAATTATTGTTCTTCTGGAGTGTGGATCTGTTATTACTTTCTTAATATCTATAATATAATCTGCTAAACCATGATTTTTTTTAAGTAGTACTTTTCTCATGATATATATCTATCTGTGGTTTACACTAGCTCCTTGTACTTTACATTCTTTAGGTGAAACTTGAGAGCGAATTAAAAGAAAGGTGTTTTTTTGTTCTCTTCTGTGCCTTTTGTTATAAAAGTTGAACCATCCCATTCACGGTACAAGGTGATGGAGTGACGTATTTTGTATTTCAATAATACAGTAAAGCAACATAACACTGCTTCCCATGAAATGGACAGTGACGTATAGTCTGCCAAGGGGAAATTGGGGACATAAAACACACATTTCCCTCTTTCGTGCGACCACCATTTCTTTGCTTAAAGCCTCAGACAATAGTGCTTTCTTACCCTGCAGTATTCCAGGAGGCGCCACCTGATACCTGGCAATCAACTAATCTGGTGCCCTAGGCGACAGGGTCACCTTTGGGCAGGTAACAATAGATTCTTTACCCAATGTGCTTTTTTGTCTTCTCCTTTGTGCGAGGGAGCAAATCCTACCTGGGCGCCATTCAATTAGCGCTGACTCACACGGGCTGGTGTAGACAACTGCGCGCCAAGACAAGGAAATGTTCCCACAGCAGTAAACAGACTTTGGACATTCTGGCTCCTACTTTCACACTTTCTTGAACAATCAAAATTTGCATAGATACCAGTCTCATAAATTAAAATATCTGCTGCCTATTATGTGCTACAACACATTGATGTGCGTTATTAAATTCCTGTTATGATATATATAATGTAATAATATTATTTTTTTTTTTTTTTTTTTTTTTTTTTTTTTAAAAAAAAAAAAAAAAAATAATGTAATAATATTAAGAACAGAGCATATACCTTCTACCACCCGTTCATAATCTACCAAACGATGAGCCTGCATTTTTGTCCTGGAGTCCTGGCCAAAAGTCTATTCCTGCTAGATCATGTGAGGACGGCTCAGGAAATCTAATAAGGATATGTAACTTCTCCTCATATACTCTGGCTTTTTGGATGACCTTTACTTTGAGTAATGTCATGACAGGTACCATATGACACTTTAAGAGTGAGCGGGGCTTATTCAGCTGCCGGGTTTTGGCCAGAGATCACAGAGGACGCCCCTGGTGAGAACACAAGCTTGATCTCCACCGTCCTGCATATGTGTACGTCCATGCATTAGTAATGTCTGAGATCACCGCCAGCCATCCAGGGGGTCCAAGTTGTAGCCTGATCTGGTTAAATGGATAGTCTTGGATGTTCTTTAGACCTGCCATTGGTTAAAACCATATAGCCGACTTACCTGGTGCTTCCAATAAGAGATGATTCATTGAAAGTGATGTCATTCCTTTTACTTATTGAATTATCTGGCTAGGTCTCTAATGTGAAACACCGACCGGTGTCAGTGACATAGACAACCCTCGGATCATTCATTATATATGTACAAATATAAATATTTAATAGGGTGGAAGGGTTTAGAAAAAATAGTTTTTTCAAGCAGGACTGACGTTTTAGGTTTTCTTGAAGTATACTGTATGTACAGAGCTCACTTTTGGTGTAAAGGTGCGGTCACATTAGTGAAATCTTGGCAAAATTTGGAGACAGAAAATGCCATTTGTCTATTTTCAATATTGTAGCGATGTGTGAAGTCACTTTCAAACAAAGCAGCTTTCGGTTGGTCAATGTAGTGAATTTGCGAGACTAATTTGAACCTGTTGTGAAATCTGTGAGGGGAAACCTTTCACCCAATTGTGAATTCCTATTGAAATGACTGCATTCTGCCAATAAAATTTGCTGAGCTACAATAAATGTGACCACACCTTAAGAATATCCTTCTTGTCCTGAAAGGATCACAGAACTCAGCGCCAGGCATTTTTCTAAAGATGAAGTATAACAGCATACCGCACAAATCATTTTAGAACAGTGTGCACACAAATCAAGAAAACAAACACTCATACTTCAGTTAGTTCTCATAAATTCTACCAAACAAATGTCTAGCCTAGCTTCCTAGTATATTTAGAGTTTATGAGAAAGGCACATGTGACCAGTTGATGGTCAAGATAATGTACTTCCCAAAAAACAAAACAAAATCCACACTGGGATGCATAGAAAGAGTTGTATGTTTGAATCAAAAATTTTGTAACATAAAATTCCTCAAGTCAAACATAACAAAATAAGCTTTATCACATTTGCATTGTCACACTCAAAGAATTTAAATACAAAAGACCAAAAACAACAACAACAACAACAAATCTGTGCTTCAGTAAAATCTTATAAAAAGAAAAAATCTGGGCACATTCGTTTGTGCTTTTTAATGCGTCTTTTCGTACATGTTTTGAGGTGTGAGTAAAGACACTGCAGCCAAATAGTCTTCAAAAGGTCAGTGCATTTGCCTGGTACATTCTGCGGCCCTCTTAGTGCAAGTTGGGATATCTGAGGACAGGAAGGCACTGTTCGAATTTAAATCCATCGGGTTCGTTTGAGAATGATTTGTGCTTACAGAGTCCGTAAGAGCACAATGTGGTGAGACAAAACCGGTCCAGCCCGAGTGAAATGCTGCTCTTCATTTTTAATGACATCATCAGAGGTCGCTTCCATCATCGTCCATCTGTACAGTCTGCAGCTTGGCCAGCTCTTTCCCTTCCATGTCCAGATCCCCACAAACAACCCTAACTGGGCCTTCTCCTGCCCTAGAAGCAACATGCAGGCTGTTGGGCAGCTGGACATCTTGAGACCTGTAGTCTGAAGACAGGGCTACTCTGTTCTCTTGGAGTCCACGTCCCGCTTGACTCAGAGCGTGATGTACCTCGGTGCTGGAGAGGGCAGAGGTGACTGTGGCTGTTACGGTAGGTTGAAGAGAACCACTAGTGGAGGAAGACGAAAGGAAAAGGGAGGCTGTGTAGCCCAGGTTGCCTCCTTGGTCCAGTGGCATTTCAGAATGATAATTGTAGCTTCCGGACACATCCAAAGGCTCCTGCTTCACAGTCTGGGTGTAGAGCAGGGTTTGGCTCGAGTGCTGGGAAGAGTCACTGACCACATTGCCCAAAGGAGCAGAGCCTGTATAGGGGATAAAAGAGAAAATGAAATCCAGTACAGTAAATGTCGTTCTCCATCTCTGGTAAGCTTCATAAAATATTTAATAGGCTATATAGGATGCGCATGCTCCATCTATTTGAGCCTGAACTTGCTGTTGTTTGTGGAGAAACACGATTTTTAAAAAAGTATATACATATATATTGATTTTGGTGTGTCTTATATTGTTTGTAATTCTAAACTTAAATACCGTTTTGGCGGTATTTAATGTGTCGTGGGCAGATCACTGTAGCCGCATCATATCATTAGCCGCATTAGCCACATAAAATTGAATTTTTAAAGCTACACTGTGTAACTCTTTTAGTTTATTCTTGGCTAAAAACACTTAGTTCTTTCAAAAATATACGTGCTCATTTATGTATATTTACTTCGTTCAAATAATGAAGTATTCTCGTGAGTGTATAATATGCCATTGAAAATACATACAGGTAAGAGGTTCTAATGTCGGTCGCCATGTTGCCCCTCCATATTGAATGTACATTAGCCAAAGAGGGACATACCCGTTAATTCAAGCTTCGCCTTTCGCGTTTACGTTTGAGTTAACAATCATGGACGAGATCGAACTGGAATCCATGTTAATCTTGGACTACATTGGCCACCGTAGGAGTTAAAATGAAATCGGAATTGAGAGGAACAGAAACTAATAATCACGGATGGTCATATAACTTTTCACCGCTAGATGGGGGTAAAAATCACACAGTGTAGCTTTAAAGAAGTATTGCTAAATGTATTGTTAAATAAATGAAGTAGGCTATATTTTAAATGTATTGTATTGTGTACGTTCTCTGATTTCCTAATTATTTTATCCAGGCCTATGTTTGAAAAAATCTCCCAATTCTGTCAAAAATGTCAGTGTTTAATCTAGACCATTTTTATCAAAAAAAAAAAAAATAGTGGACAGGATTTGAATTATTATTCTGCATTTTGTAGAACCATAATATTAGACAAAACAGACTTTCCCTTTTCATTCAGTTCATAAAACGTACATTAACAAAAAGTTCACATATTTTCCAGTGACTTCAAGGTAAACCCAAGCATCTTTGCAGAATGGCCTGGACATCAACCCTCTAATACGACTCATTTGAGAATGGATGAGAGAGAAAGGACAGAGCTTGAAGGTGTGATCTGTTTATCCAGATGGGAGTCCTTTGTTGCTATCTCAAGAGGTTTGCATCTTTTTCTCTCTGTCTTTCTCGGTCATTCTTTCAGTCTATCTTTTTGAACTTCTTTTCTTCAGAACTTTTCAAGTGAACTGTAAAATGAAACACCTTTTTCATTTTCTGTTTGCGGTTAGACTCACTATGATTTCCTTGTAACTCTAGAATGTGGTTCTTGGCACATGTCTCTTGCAATGACAGCCTCTGGCATTCGGCCAGACACTTTTCTTCCATTAGGCTTGCACAAATGTCTGATAAATAATCACAGAGCCCAAACTCCTCCTCCCCTCCCCTATAGCTCACTTTCTGAAACTAGAACCAATGTTTTCTACAAGTTTTCTGTAGCTTCCCGCAGTCACTGCTTGGACTGTTGTATAAAGGGGGTCGGGAACATGTGTTCCTTCCATCTGACTTGTACGTTTTGAAAAAAAAAAAAAATCTGAAATTACATTTCACTTTTGAGTTTTAACTTCGTAGACAAGAATGGCACTGCAAGGAAATTGCTAATGTTTCTTTGTGAGGCAATGGAGATCAAACTTTGTGTTTTTATGAAGACATTTTATTGAATTGCCTTGAAAATTATGGGCACAAGGAAACAGGGTTTCGCCTAAACAATTTTAATATCGTCTTTTTCTTGCTGGATCGTTTGGGCCCAACTGTTTTCCTTATAAATCAAAAGTTCAGCCAGGGGTGGGTTTGTTTTTATGTGGCTCGTAAACTGCATATTAAAGGATAAAACAGACGAGCGAGAGAGGAGCAGAACATAGCTAGCCTTGCTGTTATTGATGTGGCCATAAAATATTCATGGAAAGAACCATTAGTGAGTGGTTAGGGCCATGAAGGGGAGGTGGGGACCGTGTTGAGAGGCCTCGTTGGTATGATCCTCTAACCAGTTGACCTGGACCCTCATGCCTCTCACAGTTTTACCCACAAATACACTCCAACTGCCCGCGACCCACATGGCTCTCTTGCAAAACCTCTGCTCTTTCGCATCTAGCTCTGCGGTCACTTTTGGCAAGCTTAACCGCATAAATGTTCAGTCTTATTCTCCAAAGCGATGATGTAATTACTCTGGCTCTCATGAGCTCACTAGAAGTGCTCCGACTACTTAAGGTATTGTTGTTATTGTATCCTCAAAGAGATATGCATGAGAGATCAGATGTTTTAAACTGGAAGTGGCAGACACCAACGTTGTTGACATTCATTGAATTGACAAAAAGACACTGAGACCGAACAACATGTTTCATAAGTGTTCTGCAGAAGAAAGTCAGTCACTCTGATTTGTAATGACACAATTTGTATTTTTGGGTGAACATCCCTCAATCTATCTTAATGAATAAGGTCCTCCTACCGTGAGTGGATGATGTTGAGGATGGTGGCAGCATTAGAGGAGGAAGACCCATGGTGGTTTCATTTCCTTGAAGATTGACCACACTGTAACTGCTGAGATGAAGGGCTCCTGAGGTAGAGGACGGTGTGGAGGGGGCTGAAGCAAAGGAAACTACTGAAGAAATAATTCCATCTTCAGCATTGGAAACTAGAGTCTGCATGGCGTCGAGCTTTCCAGAGGCAGGTTCAGAAACCCCCATTGGGAATGGAGCATAAGACACAGAAGACCCACCTAACAGCCTCTCATGACTGTGATGGGAGACCCTCTGGGGATCAAAGGTCAAGAAATGGCCGCTTGTGGTGCCAAGTCCATTCAGGAGAGCATTGCTACTGTGTGACTGAACGTAGCCTCCGCCGTTGATGTAGTGAGCGTTCACGCTCGCTAGGTCACCGTTAAAACTCATTCCTCCTGCTGCGTGCGAGGGCATTTTTACATCTCCAATTTGTTGGATGACGGTGGTTGTTCCTCCATCCGAGTAAACTGTAGGGGGGGCTGTTCCATGTGCGACTGAGCTAGAAGAGCCGCTGGAGAGGGGACGTGGTGACAAGTCCTCCTGGCCTTTACTGGACTCATCTTCTGTACTGTGATTATCCGACTCGCTGAAAAAATAAAAAAAACATTGTTTAAGAAATAGACCCTTTGGTTTGTGTGTGTGTGTGTGTGTGTGTGTGTGTGTGTGTGTGTGTGTGTGTTTATTTATTGCTTTGTGCTGAAAATGTGTTTTGCATGAGAAATTGCCTTTTCCCCTACATAATCATCATCCATTTGCACTCTTGTGAATTTACTCTCTTCATTTTGAATTGTTGTGGTTTACATCCTTTTCCAGCAAATAAATTTAAAAATGTCCATACTCATTTTATAATGCCTTGTGTGTAACATTTCTATTAGATCTCTTTGTTTCTGTGTTTCTCTGTTAATCAGCAAATTAAAAAAAATATGAGTTTTAAAATTAAAAATTAAAAACGTAAATTAAGGAGTAGCTGCTTTATCAGTAGCAGTAGGCACTTGTGTAGATACACGTTAGGAATTAGACTTTATAAACCAATTGATTAACTTGTAAGCACGTTGAAATCACAAATAGCTATAAAAGTCAACCCTTGTGCGCTTCTAAAACAGACCGCTAGAATAAAATAATTTTCTGTAAATATCTCAGCCATCATTTCTAAAGTTGACTTCTTGCCCCCGGGGGTCAAAATCAGATAATAGCATCTGAGCTCTTGGAGGCATTTGGAGGGTCTCTTTACAGACTATGACAGCTGCGGGTGGATCGTTCATTGTAAGTGCAAGTCGCATCTATATACAAAGATCTTATTGACACGACAAACCGTTGATCTTTTCTGATCCAAGGGCTCGCATAAGGAGTTCATGGGCATCCTTGTTCGAACAATGAATAATTATCGTTGTCAGGGTGACAGTGCAACATCAAAGCTAACGCTCACTGCGGACTCATACGGGAAAAACTGACATTCCTTATTTACGAGACTTAAGATTTATTATTTATGATAAAAGCAACATTTTGCGGGCGGTATGGTTAAGAGTTATTTCCACCGCAGCTTGAAACTCGGTGTCATACAATCAAGGTGCAAGAGGTTACAGATACAGAGCTGCTTCTTATCTGCCTCAGTTGCCTCAAGCTGTGAAGAGGATTTTGGCCACGTCAGGAGATTGAGTGCAGATCCCTCTGACTGATTATCAGGGTGGGACAATGGCTTTAAAATCCAGAAACAAACATAAACAATGGCTATATGGTAATGTAATGGCTGATCATATCTAAAGTAAACCGATGGTCTGTTTTGGTAGTGTTTGAAAGCAGCTACACACGTCAGTTAAAATGTTTGTCAGCTCTTTGTTTTGCTTATCCAATTAATGCGACCCTTTCAATTAAATCTGGTAATTTATCAAATGTCTACATCGTTAAAAGAGCAGTAGCCAACTGAACCGACTCTAGCCACTCAAAATGTTGGTTTTGTATGTCAAAGAAGAACTTTTAAAACAATTCTTCAAATAACGTTTTATTAAATTCTTTTGAAAATCATGTAGGCCTGCTTTAAATTTGCTTTCAAAGGTTTCAGAGACGAATATAATTAACTTTTTATACAGCATAAATAACCTTTAATTCTATAGCCAACTCACAGCCAAAATGGCTTTAAATAAAAATAAATATTCGATGATAACTTTATGTGACTCGAAAGAACCACTGAAGATCCTTAATTTTTAAGAGTGAACGCGTCACGGTCTCCACGTTCTTTAAAACTACACCTAGAAGCGTTCAAAGCTTCGTATTTCAAAACATTGATGAAACGTGTCCTCCATTCGGTCTCGCGCATTCCATCATACGTGTCCCCCTCTCAGTCAAAGATTTAGATACATCTAGGCTATAACTGCGTCCTACCTTTTTGACTGCGCCTCGGATGGATTTCTGTCTCTCTGCCTCCTATTTTTGAACCAGTTGCTGACCTGCGTCAGAGAAAGTCCTGTCATTTTAGCCAGATTTCGTTTCTCGGCTGGAGATGGGTACCGGTTCCGCTTGTACATTTCCTTCAGTGCGTTCCTAGACCTCTCTTTGAAACAATACACGGTCTCCTCTCCGTCCCAGATTGTCCGAGGCAGCGGATATTTCCTGCGTAAGCGATACTTGTCCACGGCACCCAGCGGTCTGCCCCGCGCCTTCTCCGCCTCGGTGTAGCGCGCCTTGTACCACATATCCTGCAGAGACGAGTGGTTTGACGGACTGAAACTGTGGTTCTCCAAAATGCAGTAGAGCTCTTGGTAGCGGGCCTGGTGGAACGCGACTATCGCTTGAGCTTTCAGGATGCTCTCGTTCCCCTGCAGCAGGTCACTCTGCGGCAGTGACCAGAGGAACCTGGCCAGGCGCTCCACATTCCCACCCTGCAGCAGCGCTTCGCAGACGCACGCGACCTGCTCTGGGGAAAAGGCCAGGGAGGCCGGCGAGCAGTCCAAAAGTTCGGCATTATCCATCTGCAACTCCGCGGGGTCCAGCACTGACAGCTTGACACTCCCACGATTCTCCCTCTTGATCTCATCGGCACTAATGACCTCGCTTGAGGAAGAAGACATTTTGAACGCGTCCTGATAAGTCACTCCTCTGGGTTTCAGGCAGCACATCAGGCGATCGGGTTTCGCCCCTCCATCCAAGCACGATCAGGTATCTGGCCGCTGTGTGGTGTGGATAAGATCTGGCGTCCCCCGTTCCACTACAAGTTTAACTCCACAACCCACGTTGGAAAGGAGTCCAAGTCCTGAGCGCATTTTGATTCGCCGCTCTGGCGCTGCGGGGTGGAGCGACTGGGATGTGAAGACAAATGTTTGCGCTGGGAACGTCCATCAAGGGTGCCATTTATAACGCGGGTACCTGCGCAAGGTAATGCAGGCTGCACAACGTCCTCATACTAGAACGGGTTTTCACATTTAAGTAGTTGCATCCTGTTCAGATTGTGTCATCACTGACTGAGGCCAAAACATGCCTTTTCCAGAAGAATGAGTAGTAAAAGCAACTTAAAAATTAGCTTAATAGGCAGAAGTTATAAGACCACCGCTCCCCCCCCCCCCAAAAAAAAGTGTAATTTGATATCATGATCTGTTAATGAATATTCAAAGTCTATCATCTTAATTATGCATATACTAAATTCACATTTCAAGTTTACTATAAACCTAAAATAAAGTAGACTGGACTATAAAACAAGTGAAATGAAATTAACATATAATTTGAGTTAGAACAACTTTATAATTCTTTAAACTCTATATTCTTTATTCTCTATAAAATTTCAACTTCACTGAACTTAAAAAAAATGAAGGCAAACAAATTAAGTAACAAACACATTTTTTACAGTAACAAACACTTACAAGTTGAAACAAAAACCTAAATTTTCAGTTTAGATTAAGTGAAGTGGGTATATATATATATATATATATATATATATATATATATATATATATATATATATATATATATATAATATTTTAAATATTTTAAATATTAAGATATTATATTATGATAATATTTCATATTAAAATATTTAATATGAACTATTTTATTCAAATGTTTAAAGTGAACGATGGTGAAATTTTTGATTGCACAATAAATGATTTATAGACAAACTTTAAAACCCAAGTATTGGTTATCACAACAAAATTCTTTGTACTTGACATTCATTTTTCACAATTTTGAGTTAATTTATATATTTAAAAACGTCTTTAACTTATAGCAGATAAATATGAAAATAGTATAAACATTTGAGACACAGAAAGCAACACTCCTCTATTTAAATTTTACACAATTAAATTATAGCCAATGCTTTGCTCATTGTCAAGCTCCGTGAATATTTTTGCGTTTATTTTGGAGATAACTTAACTTTAACTCACCTTTAACTTAAAGAAATTAAATTAAATTAAAGAAGTACTAAATTATGCGATGCTATTTATTTATTTAGATTGTGTAAGAAACAAGGTTTTTTTTTTTTTCTTTCATTTGAGTCTCAAATATTGCACTGCAACTTCCAACTGTTTATGTCTGTCCATTTGTCAGACAGGCACTGACAATCTGCCTCTTGATTGCACTTTTTTTCAGTTTGTCATGCTGTTTACTGGAAACTGAAGGTCTGTATGGGAGCCAACAACCGCAACAGCTGACAGGAGGCCCCAGAAGCCTTCCACAAAAGCAAAGGGAAGTTTGATGTGATTGCATCCCTAAAATTAAACACAAACAGAATACCTGGCAGCAGCTCTGTGCTCAACCCTGAATTCACATGCTCTTGGTATGAAGGAATGAAGGTACGTAAGTACCAGACTTTATACTGTCCAGTGCTTATTGAAGCCCATGCAGGGGAAAGACACTAAACTATGTTTGGGATGTTCAGCTATATCAGGAATGGACTATGAATTGAGCTGTCATGAAGTTGTGTAATGGTGAATTACAAACATCAGGATAAGACCTCTGTATAACCTTGGGAGCATGCAGCTGCATAATGGCCACAGTGCTACCTTTATCCCTTAGATTTCCAGTTTAGATTAGGTGAAGTGTTGCCTGTTGTTGTGGGCATGGCTTTTGTTAGCTGATAATTGGTTTAAATTGTCTGTTAGAAACAATTAGAGACAATGGAGGATGATCTATATATTTCTTTTTTAATCATTATAAGCACTTTGTCAATCTCTACAAGGCTTGTTGATAGAAATATCAACTTTCATTTTCCTCATTTCTCTTTACAAGAATGTTATCTCTAATCAGGGTACGATGAAATGTGGTTTCTTTGCAATCCATCATTGTAAATGGAGCATATTGGCTTGCACATGCACATCCATACACTCTCAGAAAAAAAGGTACAAAAGCTGTCACTGGGGCTGTACCTTTTCAAAAGGTACACTTTTGTACCTTAAGGGTGCATATTGGTAGGCTACCTTAATGGTACATATTAGCACCTAAAATGAACATATCAACACTACATATTAGTACCTGAAATGTACATATTAGCACCTGAAATGTACATATTAGCACATATTAGCACCTAAAATGTACATATCAACACTTAAAATGTACATATTATCACCTGAAATGTGCATATTAGCACCAAAAATTTACATATTAGCACATAAAATGTATATATTAGCACATAAAACATACAAATTAGTACTTAAAATGGACAAAAGTGTACCTTTTGAAAAGGTACAGCCCCAGTGACAGCTTTCGTACCTTTTTTCTGAGAGTGTATGAGCACACACTACTAAGTTTTTTTACAATTTAAAATAGTTCATTCTCATTGCTAGTTTCTGTTCAGCTGCTTGGGTGGCTTGTGAAGATTTCTCTGGTCGAATCAATGTGTAAGAGTGGGACGATAAGTTTGTCATAGGGGGCTGGGTGTTGGAATTCAGCAGAGAATTTCCTGCCATTTTAAATCCTCAGTATACCATGGAGCTTCAGCAGATGATCCAAAACACATGCAACCAAATCCATCACAATGAAAGAGAGAGACCAAACAGAGAGAGAGAGAGAGAGAGAGAGAGAGAGAGAGAGAGAGAGAGAGAGAGAGATTATTCATTGACTTTTTATGTCTTGATATCAAGGTATAGAGAGTGGGTTCCTATTCCTCTAAAATATGGTCACCACCCGCTGTCTCATTCATTGCTTGTGGCATCTCCACATGTCCGACACTATGGCCATGAATGAATCCTTTGTCGCACTGCAACTGCACAGAAGCAACCCACCCCAGCCCTTTTGCAACCTCCATCCTTCCCTCCATATGTTCCCAATACATCTAAACCTGTGGCCTGGGGGGCTACCACTAAGCACCTGCCCCTGCCTGGGCTACAAAGGGGTCTATTCTTCATGATAGACTGACTAGCTATAAATTTATGAAGACTTAGGAACATCAGCGAGATAGGGGGGATATTATGTCTACTTTCATAATGTTTCTGAAGGTGATGGTCTGCGAGAGTGCATGCCGATTTGCGCATGAGCCATTGTTTGTCTATGTGCTTTGTGCATCTGTTTGTGCACGTCTTTCTTTGGTTTCCCCCATGTCTGGTTTTACCAGTCTTACAAAGGGGATTTTTTTCAGTTTGTTCGCACTGCGCACTGAGCTGTTATCTGTGAGATCAGCGCATGCTAAATGTAGGATAAAATGCCCTTGATTTGACTGTAATGCTGAGTTTCGGGTGGAATGTAAGCAAAACGAGTCAGCGCAAGCATATTTTATGACTTCTGACAGAGGTTTGGCACTCTCTTTGAAAATGCTTGTCTTATAAGGATCAATTTAACTTCCTTCACAGTTTGAACAGAGTTCAGCTTCCTCACTTCACCAGAAATGACATCATTGTGGCTGCAAGTTTACGGTTGAGCGTTGCGATGGTTTTAATGAAAATGCCAGGTTGAACAGATACGTTGGTTGCTGATGTTTAGCGTTCATTAAAGGTCATTCACGGCAAGGAAGATAACGATAATTATATTGTTTTTAATTAATAATCGTTCTAATTCTACACAAATAGGGATGCCCACATCACAACTTTAACACTATCGCTGGAATCACTTTAGGAATTTTTTTTCCAGCTGATGAATGATAAAAACATTGACAGCCAATCAGAATCCAAAGAATTTTAAAGAAACAGATGACATAACTGCAGCGGGCTAATAGTGTTATTTTGCATTGGCTAATACAGTTATCGTTATAGCTTTTTTTTTTTTTACAGTTACCTTCCTTATGTGAACACAGGCCTTAAAAGGATAGTCCTGTAAACATTTACTCACCATCAAATTGTCCCAAACCTGCATGAATTTTTTTCTTCAGCTGAAAAAAAAAAAAAAAAATGATATGAGTGACCATACAGTTTATGGACCACACTGTCTTCCATAGCATGGAAAAAAATACTATGAAAGTCAATGAGCCCATCAATTGGATACCGACTTCTTATTTGGTGTTCAGCAGAGTAAAGATATCCATACAGATTCAGGACAACTTGAGGGTGAGTAAATGATGACAGGATTTACATATTTGGGTGAACTATCCCTTTAAGAGTGTGCATGGTATGTGCATTAGCAGGATGTTTGCATTAGTGTGTTTGTATCTGTATGCTTCTGTATGTTTGTTAAATGGGTAATTCTGACAGACAAGGAAATAAACCTAAACTCAGTATACCACCAGGGTAAACACTCTCATTGGGTGAGACACCCCCCTACAAACAATTTCTTCACCTTTGTCTTGTTGTCAATGTAACAGTGAACTATTTTTGAAGACTGATGTCTCGGTATCAAATATATTGTGTGGGCGATTACTGTAGGTGTTACATTCCCCAGCCCTTTAATTGAGTTCTAAAGAAAAAATGTGTCTTGTTGAACGCTCTAGGCAAACTTTCATCTTAATGCTCTGATCTTTTGGCCTGTGTGGTAAAAAATTATTTTAACCTTAAGAATGATTGACAGTGGGACAAACCAATGCCTTGAAGAATGTGCTTTTTGTTTCAGTCATAATACCTTTTAGGTTGTTGCAGTTTATCATCAACAGCTAATCTTGCACTTAGTATATCAAGTTAAGAGACTTGCTACTTTTTGGCAAGAGTCCTGATTTCTGTCATCACTAATTGACCCTTAATAAATATAATTACATGCATTTTTTAACTGTCTTATCTGCGGATAGAAAGGTGTGAAGTTAGAGGTCAAACAAATATTATTGCTGTGAGAAATCACTATAGTCCTATTGTTCAGCCATATCAGATTCCACCAATGAATATGAACAGGCACAGATGAGTTGTTAAGATTATGCCTTTGGACACTATAATGACATACACTGACATACATTCATTGTCAAATTCAGTGAACTATAACGGAGTTCCATTGTTACTTATGGCAACAAACAAAGCTAAAATATTAAAATGACCAATATGACACTTGTATTGTAGTGACTTTGTCATCTGATGACTGTGCAGTATTTTGTATTGCCAACAAATCTTCCATTCCCAGGCTTCTCTGACCAGGGTGTGTCTTAACCTTGTGTACTGTCAACAACGGAGGAGGGTCACAGACACACACACACACACACACACACGCACACACTGTAAAAAAATATTGTTGGTTTAACTTAAAAAAAAATAAGTAACCTGGTTGCCTTAAAATTTTAAGTTGATTGAACTGGAAAAAGTGAGTTAATACAATGAAGGAGATTGATTTAATCACCAGAAACTCAAAATAATAAGTTATCTCAACTAAATAAATTATTTAAGTTGATTTGACAAAAGAAAACATTTTGTGATAACAAATCTTGAAAATATTTAAAGCACACACACATTATCTATTAAATTAAACTAGTGAAAAAAAAGATTTCACTAGACGATGACTCCTATTTTTCCTCTTAATATTAATTGTATTAATGTGATATTATAATACTTAACTATAATATAATATAATTAAATTAATGTTTTTTGTGAAATGTGTAGTGCATAACCACTGTAAAAAATATTTTCATGATTTGTAATCACAACATTTTTTCTTTTGTCAAATCATCTTAGATAATTTATGTTGTTCAGATAACATAATATTTTGAGTTTCGGTGATTAAATGAATCTCCTTCATTGTATTAACTAAATTTTCAATGAACTTAAAATTTTAAGGCAAGGTTACTTATTTTTTTAAGTTAAACCAACAATATTTTTTTTACAGTGTAATAAAATAAAATAATGGAATGGAATGGAAAGAAAGTGGAAAACATGTATTAAACCCTTAGTTTTGTGATTATTATTGGATATGTGTGAAATCTACAATAAATTCTGCTCCTGCCACTCACATGCACACACTCTGCGTACATACACCTTCACACCTTCACAATAGATAACCGCTAATCTGGTTTTGTTGTTTTTTGTAATTACTTCTAAACAGTGTTGCTCAGTGAAGGAGCTTAAGCATATGGAGTGGACCTCTGTGGAATATAATGCTTTGCTGACTTACAGGCTTTAAAAGACAGGCTATTAAAGATGAAGGGAATGAGGTGAGAAGCACCAAAAAAGGTGAATAATCAAGATAAAAGTGCACTTTCACCTTCAATATTGATTAGGAAAGACCTCTGAAAATGATTATGGCATCAGCTCAGACGGTAGTTTTCCTTCTTGCCCCATCAATGTGGGAAATGTCTTGACTTATCTTATCAGCAGTTGACTATCTCTTTCTCCCTGAGTTTGCAGTGTTTGCATAGGGGCTGCTGTGGAGAGCTTGCAGGTGTGAAGTCTGCTCCGTCAGGGTTTTAGCTCCTGGCATAGTTGGCTCCTTTCGCTGTATTGTTTATGTGTCCCACCCTCTGGCATCTATCCACCTTTCACAGGTACTTCTCTCAATCATTATCAGGCATTATTGCTAAAGAAATACTTGAGAAAATGTGTTTTTCTTGGCATCTGTCTTCTCCCTTGCGGAGAGGAAGTCAAATAAAGAATAATCCATACCTCTAATTTTGCAACATTTTGACACTGAAAAGAACTAATGAAAGGCAAATTAGGTCTTCTGTTGTGATGTATAAGAAGGTTTTAATCTAAATAAACAGGCACATCAGTGCAAATAAATTTAGACAACATAATATCAGACTTATATTTCAGGTTGCTCTTTGAAGGGATGACAAACACATCGGCCTTACTCCAGTCTGTCACGATCAAAACCACAATAAAAGGAATTATGGATGAGTGTATGCATGCTCCCCATGAGGATGATTACTCTTCACCAGTATGTTACATGTTTACATAAGCAAAGCAGGCCCACTGTTTGACAGAGCCTCCTATGGTGATAATATTGACTAAAGGGGAGTTCTACTTAATTTGTTCCTCAGAGCACCTTTGGTTTGGTACCAGTGTTGCCAAGTGCGTGTTTTTCCCGCCGGCTACTTCTACACTGAAACTATGTATATCTGTGAACCCTACCATTGTTAACCGCAAATCAGCAGCTGATTGATTGAGGAAGATTTTTGTTCAAACGTTTGGCATCGGTAAGGCACTTTCAGATTTTGGAAAGAAGTCTCTTATTAGCATGGTTGCATTTATTTTAACAATACAGTCAAAACATTAATTGAGAAAAATTAGATTTTCAAACCACTTTTAAATATATATATATATATAATTCTATATATCAATTTGTCATATCAATGTTATGCTCAAAGTTGTGCTTAATATTTTTGTGGGAACATCATCATCATCTTTATGGGAACATCATAAAGTAACGCATTACTTTTAAATTTATAACAATATATCTGAGTTACTTTTTCAAAGTAACGCAAGTTCCTCAAAAACAATAAAAACAGTCAAATGCAACCTCAGAATTCGCAAACCTGCAATAATTAAATATGTTCAATTACACAACTTTATGTATTTCATCTCACTATATTAACCAAGGTCTTTGCTGTCCTTCAGTGATCCAATTCAACCACCAATAAGCAAAAATGACCTTAGACAAATATCACAGTTTCATTTTTTATTTTTTTTATTTTTATTGGTGAAGCATTTAAAGGAGTAGTTCACTTTTCAAGTGGGAACCAAACGGTTCAAGGTCGAAAAGACAGTTTCAGTGCAAACTGCAAACAGTTCAAAGGGCTTTAAACAATTCCAGACGATGAATACGGGTCTTATCAAGTGAAACGATCGTTCATTTAAAAAAAAATAACAAAGTTTAAGTTTTATAAGCTCAAATTATCGCCTTGCTCTGTACTGCGATGCACGAATCGAATGAGCGAATCTTTTTCTGAGTTAATTCATTCGTTTTGTTCGTTGAATGAACAAAATGACTCGAAAAAAGATTTGTTCATTTTGATGAACGAGTTCGAACATGAGAGTCACAAACGCTCATCACAGAACAGAGCAAGGCGAGCAGCTTATAAAACTTAAACTATTTATTTTTTAAATGAGCGATCGTTTCGCTAGATAAGACCCTTATTCGTCGTCTGGAATCGTTTAAAGCCCTTTGAACAGTTTGCAGTTTGTACTAAAAGTGTCTTTTGGACCTTGAACTGTTTGGTTCCCACTGAAGTGCATTACATGATGAAAAATGCTGGAATGTTTTCATTCAAAAACCTTAATTTCTTTTCAACTGAAGAAAGAAAGACATGGACATCGTGGATGACATGGGGGTGACCAAATTTTCAGCAAAACTTTTTTTCAAAAGTGAACTACTCCTTTAATTTTCTTCAGCAGCACAGCTGAATGGTTTGTTTGAGCTGCGCCCTCTACTGTACAGACATGAATTTGCATTTCCTTCAGTCTGAGGCTTATTCATTTTCATTTTACATTTGAGACTTTTGCATCGGAAAGCACTATTTGCATTTTCTTCAGAAGATGCCGTTTGGTGTTGTTTGTGTAATGATGTGGAAATTATGCACTGCACCTTTAAGCTTTGCTTCTGACTCTAGAAAGGGTGCATGGCATTGTTTTTGTAAAAATAGTTGCCGCAGCCTTTAACAGATAACACACGCATGAACAGACTTACACAACAACGCTGTTAATAACCTCATAGAATTCCTGTTTTAAAGGCCATGTTATGTCCTCATGTCAACCTTAATCTGGCCTCCTCATTTGTTTGTGATCAATATTATTCTCCAGAAGGATGAGAAATGGTAATTAGAGAACTGGGGAGTGAGTGCTCTCTTGCCATTACTATTGGCCATTATCTCTGCCTCCAGTACTTTAGCCTCTCTCTCTCTCACACACACACACACACACACACACACACACACACTTACTAGACTCACTTTCTTTACTTAGGCATGTTTTTTTCTGTCAGGTTTTTATAATCCAGCTGCAGTGGAACGACATCGGCTCATCATAAATCACATATAGCGTATTACAGTGTGAAAATGGAACTTGAACCGTAAATGTGGCCAAGGCAGCTGCCATTACTCGACATGTTATTATACAGGGTCAACACTTGTCCTTCGATAAGAGTCAAAAAGAAAAAAGTTTGCGGTTAAAGTACTTTTGCACAGATATTATAAACAGTAACAGTAAGTGTGTGTGTGTGTTTGTGTGAAAATGTCAATCATGTCAATTCTAAAAATGATATAGTTCATAGATGTATCACTGGTGAATACCTGGATTGATCCTTTTCAAATCAGTTTTAAGCCTATATTATTGAAGTAGAATGCATTATGTTTATATAGTCATATGCAATTTTTCACATCAATAAGTGGTATAAACTGTATTTGAGTGCCCTGACTCATATATTCAGATTTGCTGAGATCCGATTTTCGCTGTGTGAGTGAATGTTTTCCTTACACATATCTTGGCAGTAGGCACCATGATGTGGTGTATTAAGGGAGAAACAAAAAAACTCATGAGGATAGTGAGAGTTTGCAGTGCAGTTTCTCAAACCTGAATTAAACCTCAAATACTGTCAGCATGAGAAAAAGAAAAAAACAGTGAGCAATCTTGCTCTTGTTGCTGTTGGCACAGCGTAAGAAAATGACTTCATCTCGGTGAGACGCAGATTTCTCTGCACTAACTGGCAATCAGGAAAAGATTCCGAAGACATTTTCCCCTTTTTGGGTTAATTAGTGGGATACCCAGAAGATATTCTGTTCATTTGTTTTACCAAGGAGCAGTTGTCGGGAAATCATCTCTCATCATCAGAGGAAGAAGAGAAGGACATGAGTGATGAGTGTTTAGTGCGCTTCCACCCTCTCTCCAAGCAACAGCAACATGACGACAAAGCAGGAAGTTCAGCCTCCGTACACCCTCCTTATGGACCTTTGGGAATCTGAGTGGTTGGAAAAGGTCATGATTAATAATTTAATGTTTATTAGTTTAGCTAACGCCCTTGCTTCACAAACAAGCGGAGTCTCAAGTTGCTAAACTCTCTGTTTAGGACCCATTCAAGGCATGTGGTTAGACCATATTTTTGTGAGACATTTTTTTTTAATATCTATTAACAACTTGTGATCTACTCACATTATGTGTATGGGAAACCTACCCAACTATGAGGAAATGAAAGGGAATAAGTTCTAAGAACGTTCTGGAAGGTTTACTCAAAGTTATCTGGTCTTTAATAACATTCTCAAAACGTTAAACGTTTTCAAATGTTACTTACCGTTCAAGGGAACTCACGCTGCGTCGATTGATGCTAAGGGAACGCTTTGTGTGATGATGTCTTGAAGCACCTTTAAAATCAGCGTCCCATTTTGGATCTTCGAGTGCTAAACAAGTATGTCATTTAACTAAAGACAAATCGTGCTACAGATCATATCCGAGGACTGATTTGTCACGATAGATCTAAAGGATGCATACTTCCATATACATCCTTCTATATCACAGGAAGTTCCTGAGGTTTGCTTTCGGTGACCAAGCTAACCAATATCGATTTCTTCCGTTCGGTCTAGCACTATCACCGCACACTTTCATGATTCCCAGAGGGGCAACCCCTTTCGCATGATCGCATTATGCAGTGATGCTTACGTGCCCAGGTTATGTGGAATAAACCTTGGTTCTTGTCCCAGGGTCCCATGTTGGGAGCTTCTTGTCATAGCAAGATGCTAACGACAGATGACTCTCTCATGGGCTTGGAAGCAATCCTAGAAGGACTCTCGACTCGGGGTCTGTGGAGGGATCACCATCTCTCATGGCACATCAACCATCTGGAGATGTTGGCTGTATTTCTTGCTCTATAGAATTTCCTCGCAGATCCCAGAAGCCATCATGTGCTTGTCCGCACAGACAAAACAGACATTGGTGGTTGCCTATATAAATCACCAAGGGGGGTTTGCGCTCCACTCTGCAAACTGGCGCACCAAAGCCTCATGTGGTCCAGAATAAAAGAGCAGACATCCTGTCAAGACAGGGGCTGCTGCTCCTCACGATTTCACACTGGGCAGACACTTGCCACTATGGTGGCATTGGTATAAACCAAAAGGGAATGCCTCGGTTATGACTGTAACTTCGGGTCCCTGAAGAGGGAACGAGACGCTGCGTCACCTTGCCATATCTCCTATGGCTATGTGGCTCTCAGCAACTATTTGAGACTTTTACGAAGCTAGCGCAGCTCTGTTTTTGAGCAGGCTTTATAGTTTCCTGATTCATGACGTCACCCGCCCCTGACGTTCCATCACACCATTGGACTGATTTTACATCAAGACGTCATCACGCGAAGTGTTCCCTTAGCGTCAATTGACGCAGCGTCTCGTTCCCTCTTCAGGGAAATGAGGGTACTGTTGTAACCGAGGTGTTTCAGAACATTCATAGAACTTTCAAATGTAACATTGCATAACCAAGAAAAGTGTCTTGGTTCAAAGAACATTCAGAAATGTTTTTACGACTTAATGGGAACATTCTTAGAAGATTTTTTTGTTAGCTGGTAAGTGTTGTAACAGAAAACAACTTTATTTTACCTTTTTGCGTGCTTGATCTGATTTTCTTCTTATTCCAACGCTTCATCCAGATAACCTGAATGGTTTTTTCTCTCTAAAATAAAGTCCCTTTCAGTGTTTTCCTTCCCAGTATATTGCACTCAACACAGCTGGGAACTCCTAGTTCAAGTTTCAGACCAAAGCATCATGATCCCGAAAATACTGATTCTTAAAAGGGAGGTCTTCGAACTGACAGCAATTTGCATTGAAAAAAGCAACCGATGAGATCTGGTGATTTCTGATGACATGATGGGGGTTTGTCCAGTGATGCGACAAAGTTAAATGAGCAGAAACTTGATGCAGAGGCTGCCAATGGGAGTGAAGTCACTGGTGATTACATGATCTCCGTTCAGTCATTACAGTCAAAGAAAACGATTTAATTTGTATCATCAAGTACCAAGTTTAAAAGTTACTAATTTCAAGGTTGTTGTAGGATAGTTTTGTCTCTCTCTTGATGTAAAGACTATTATTATTTCTGTCAGTTGTCAAGTCATTGCCTTCAGGCACAGCAAACATGAACAGACATGCAGTTCAGTCAGATAATGGTCTAATTTGCCTCATATGCCTCTGTCAACCATGTCACATCAAACAGTGAATTCAACCCTATACAGCCAAAAGTGAGGGAAATCCTATTTAATTGATATAGTGTTCCCACATATTGATTATAAAAATAAATGTTCCTTGAGCAGCATATTAGACTGATTTCTGAAGGATCGAATAACTCTGAAGATTGGAGTAATGATGCTGAAAATTCGATATAAATTAATTACATTTGATAATATAATAAAATAGAAAATAGTTATTTTAAATTCTAGTAATATTTCTATTTTTACTGTGTTTTTAATCAATCAGCCTTGCTTAGCATAAGAGACTTCTTTCAAAAACATTATAAAATGTTTGTCTTGGTTTATATTCCCATGCATGCATTGTTTTTATCTAATTTCAGCTCTCACCCGATCTAAATTAAACAGCCACACAAACAACAGGTCAGGACACTCTGTGTTGTGACACACACGTACACAGAGAGGCCTGAAAACAGAGCTGTGTGAGGAATGTTGGGGGTGTTGAGGGGTGGACAGAGGAGAGTTTGATTGGTGTGGGCAGCTGAGATTTGTCCCCCAGCTGTAATGACAGATTACTCAGCAGGTGTGCCACTCATCCCTCACAGTAGAGCTAATACAAGTACTGGACTGCTCTCAGACACTTTTATGATTCTGCATGCAATATTTGTACAAAAAAATAGTGCATGCATGCCTGCAAATGTGTGTGTTTGTGTGTGTTTCAGACTCCTTCTGCAGGTTACGTTGTTACACCAGTATGTAGCAACACATAACTTTCTTTACGAGTGAGTCACTGAATCATTCACTTAACTGATTAGGTCAAAATCTTAGATTCTTTCAAAAACAAAACAAGTCTGGCCCTATCCCAACTGGCATCCTAAGGCCTTGCAGTCTTCCACTCAGTCCACACTTTTGTGACGTAATGGCACTTTGACTGTTAGGTAGAAGAGTGTGGGCTCTTCAACTCATTGTGGGCTCTGCAAAAGTGTGCATCAAGGGTGCATAGCGGTCGCAAAAAGGGCGGTCGTGAGCACCCTTCTGAAACTTAAAAAGTCAAATGGAATACTTTTTGTTGGTTAATGGCGCAGTTTCAGTTGCCTCAAATAGCAACGCGCCAAAATGCACCTGAACATACCTCATTTTCAGACCAGCACACCCATGGGCACACAGATGGGTGCAAATGCATTTTCTATTTGAACAACTTGGTGCAGGACGTGAAATTGATAACTGAGTCGGGCTGAAACTAGCAAAAAACACTTGCGTCACATATGATGCGGGTGTATGATAGAGCCCCATGAGTGCATATGATCTGTGTCATTTTGGACAGGACCTCTGTGTTAAAAAGTGGGTCATTGAATCATTCACTTATTCAATTTTTTCATTCAGGATTCACAGTTTTTTTTCTTTTGCTGTATCGTTTGACACTATTTTTGTTTGTGCAACAAAAATAGACAAAATAACTGGCAACACTGTGAAGCCCAATATTATCACATCCAACATTAACTTTTTGTTTACTGAACTATTATACTTGCAGCAGCAAGATATACTATATCTTAACCATGAAGAGATAGCTAAATCACCCAAAACAGACAGCAAAGAACTGATATTTTCATATCAGTCAAGCATAGTTAATATTTGTGATCGTGGTTCTTCTTGAGACACAAGTACAGTTAGGGAAACCTCAAGTTTATGCCTTCATGCAGACCTGCATTTGTGTGTCTGGACTCTCTCCAGCCCCTCATATACCCATTACAGCCCCTTCAGTCTGTCACACTTTCGTTTGATGGCTCTTTACAGCAGGGCGGGCTTGCCGCAGGGGGGAACTCAGCCTTTGATAGTCTTTATGCGGAACACATGTGGGACAGAACCTGAAGCAGCCCTGCTGAGAAGACCTGGCCCCCAAAACTCACTCTCCTGTTCATCACTTGCCATCAGTCACTCACAGGCTCCTATCTTTGTTCTCAAAACTTTCACAACCTAAATCCCTCTGTTATAAGGTCGTACGGAATTTTTAAAAAAGCATTTTGTGAAATAATTTAGAAAATTATCCTTTGTGGATCATATTGGCAATGCAAGTGGTACTCAGAGCTGTGAAATGCTAATTATCTCAGCGAGAGATCTGTATTCCCTCAGCATGGCATTCCAGCAGGACTCAGCCTCACTGCAGTGGGATTATGTGGATGAGTGGGAGGGAATGTCTCCACAATAGGATTAGATTGATTTGTATCTTCATTATGTCCTTAATGGAGCTTGAGAGTGTGTCTGCTAATGTGGGGCCAGCCTATACGTTCTCTCTTTGTTTGAGTTAGACGGCTTCCTATACAGTGGAGTTGCTCATTCTCCCTTTTACCGTTTAGACAAAGGCAATGTAATACACTTTAAATTACACATTCGATAAAGTATCAATAACTACCTAAATGTATTGCGGCAGAAAGTTTTCTGAAAATCTATAAAAAACACTTTTCACTTTTCTCTCCCTTTGAATCTTCTCTCCTCTAGTGCCCCCTGTAGAACAGGCTGGTCATGGCAGGAGGCTCTGTATTTATCCAATAACAAGGCTCTGCTTGAGGGCCCAGATCAAGTTGCATCTAATGCTATAGCAAGGACCTGCTGCTGAGAGACATTGCTATTTGAAACGGCTAAGGTTTCAAGGTGCCTAACAAAGCCTGTGGAAAGGAAATTATATAGAGGGAGAGTTGGGAAATAAAAAGGGAGGGCGAACGTAGGGAGGGGGAAAAGAATATGAAAGACACTCGAGATGGAGGGAAGGGATGGGGAGGCGAAATGATTGTGCATGAAATAGTCTGTAAAACCGAACAGTGGGAAGAAGAATTAAATGTGAAGAATATAAGTGGAAACATCAGGACAATGGCTAAAATGTGTGCGTGCACAAATGTGGGTGTAAAAGTGGTTGAGTTGGTATTATGATGCACATAATTAAATTAGCATATAGTTTATGGAAATAATTCCATGACAAAAATACTGTATCTAAATATGTATTTTAAATTATATAGTAAAGTTATTATATTTAAATGTAAAATAATAGATAAATAATAAAAAAATGTAAATACCATGAGTACTGAGAAATGCCAAACATAAGATAATCTGTATCACCTTTTCCTTTTTCATCCATAATGTACACCACTCACACACACACACACACACACACTGGTTTTTCAGGGGCCCCTGTTAGTATTTGGTTACACATTGCTCTCCATTTTCTGGAAGGAATGACCACATCGGTTGCCTAGGGGATCAGACCAGGAAGGACAGCCGCCCGTGTTGAGCTGGAAATAGCCTTGACGCTCTGACAGAGGAAAAAAGAAACATCTAGGCAAATCAATACGCTGATGGCCTCTCCAAGATAATCTCCTTTTAAGTTTTGCTTACCTAAGTTTGGCAGCATCTCCACATGTTCGATCATCACCCTGGTATACTCATCCGTATGTGTTTATCCCACTCTTTCAGAATGTGTTTTGGAATTCCCTCACGTCTATCTGCTCAAGGAGATGTCCAGTAAGGAACACAGGAAGTATTAGTGTAATTTGAGGTCAAAGGTCAGCTGTTGTCTGGTTTGGATGAGGTGAACCCTCGGTTTGATGTGAAGCATGTGAGGTCCCTTAGCAGCATTTGAGTATTATTCGTATTTGCGCTAGTAATGTTCATTTTTATATACATTCACATTTACATTTATATATGAATTTGATAGCACTTATTGTTATATGCGGTATAAGGTAACATTAGTTAGCATATTAGATGTAATGGTAACAATAATAAACAACACTTTTACAGATCTTGGCTATTTTAATATTTTAATTCATGTTAAAATATATATATATAATTGTATTATTTAATTTATTATTTTATTATCAATTACCAAAGAAAAGTTATATATTTTTATTGTTAAATTAACAATAACTAATGATTTAACTAATGAATTGAACTTTTGTAGTTCATGTCTGGGAACTCTTTATCTGGTAAAGCTCAAATGTTCAAAGGCCCCATTTCCAAGAAAATACGTATTCGATTTATTTAAACAATTAAACCCAGATTCCATCCTGTTTTTGTAGCTATTTCCTCTGTATTTTGTTTGCTTGTTGAGTCTAGGGAATAACTGAACGATGATTATTTCCCAACGGACATTGTCCTACTTTGCTTATCCGTTGTCTATTTTCTTTTTATGCACTCACGATCTATTTATTTAATCAGATTTGGTCACTAAAACACATTTAGACAACTCTCGAGTAAGGCAATAACGAATGTAATTTTTTAAATGTTATCAAATTGATCATATTTATTCTATTTTGATAAATGAACTATAAATGATCAACTCATACATAAAAGAAGTTGAGATGTTTTTTTTTTGAGCATGTATTTAAGATGTCTTCTGCTGCAAAGCTGCATGGGCAAAAAGTGCCAGCTAGTTGGTCACATACTGTGAATCTCTTTGCTCTCTCTGTACGGTGCCAACTCCATTTACACTGTACCATGCTGTTCTCGTCTTACTGCATCGCCCTGTCAGCATTTTCTTCTCCCCAATACTCTTCTCCCTCTCTCTCTCTCTCTCCAAACTTATTCAGTTGTCCTTTGGAAGGGCAGCACAGCAGTCTAGTAACCCCTCTATCCCCACATAATTGTAAGCTTCAGAGGGCAATCCTCGTGAATGCTCTAAACACACACTTCCTCAAATTTGGCAAGGGTAGAGTCCCAAAAAAGCCATTGCTAAGCCTCTTACTCCCTTGCGGATGGTAGCCATACAGAATAGTTGTCTGTCAACGAGACTAATAACACACATCCTCCAAGGAGAGGATGTGATAGAGGTTCTTTTATTGTACAACCGCATACCCAAATGCCAATGACGGGTAGTTGCTTCTCACTTCTGATACGGTTAGAACTCAAAGTCTTTCCTATGATTTTCACAACTTTTCATTGTAATAAAGTTTATTAATTATACTTTGTACTTTGTCGACCCCAACGGAAGCCTTATAAAGGCCACAAGCTTTACAGTTTATTCTGCTGACTCTACATTAAGAGGTCACCTACCTAAAAAAAAAAAACTCAGAAAGCTATCCCTTCTTAATGATCTGTGGAGATGAATCAAGGAAAAAGATGGAAAAGAAATCCAAAGGACCTTTTCTTCAAAGTCAATTCATTTGAGCCTCTGAAAAAGTGGAAGGAAAAAAGACACTGGTTAGTTATTCTGCAGTCATCAGAAATTATAATATGATTCATTTGCTGACTTACAAAAAACAAAAAAATACTGAACGTTGCAAAACCAGGAGCACAGAGGGCATTTCAGCCTATTGTTCTCTCCGCTCCCAGAATCCCCTTGTTCTCCTTCTTCTTCTCTGCTCCTTGTAAGCTCTGCCTGAAGAATCCCTCATTTATGCTTTCTATTTGAACAATGCAAAAATGCCAGATAAAGGTAATCAGATGTAACGTCACATAATCAACAAGACGCCACAAGCAGCCTATCCTGTGGAATTATTGCACAATAACCCCATACCAAGGTTGCCCTGCGTGTGCTTTGCCAGAAAGAGCAGGTGTTGTGCTGGTCCGGATCTGTCCAGTTAGAGGAGGATCACTAAGTCATTCCACCCCAGGCACACAAGACAGCTGCAGGGGAGCTCGGGCCCACTGTTGGCCCCACAGCTGTCACTGTTCCCTGGGTGGATGGAAAAGAGCAACCCAACCAACCACAGTGATACTGAAACACATTGTTTAACATCAGTCTTATCAGATTTATTTTGATTGCATTTTTATAGCAATTTAATAGCAGAAATGACTGTTTTATATAGATATATATATAACATGAGAAACATTCTTGTCTGAAAAATATATACACTAATTCAAATTGCAATTTGAATTAGTGTATATATATTTTTCAGACAAGAATGTTCCTCCAGGTCACTGTGTAATGCATTCAAACACACACACACACACACACCCACACACACACAATGTTGACATATTTGTAGACAGTTCTAATAAGAGAGCTCGAAGCCCCCTGCTGATTACGGGTGGATTCCGAATTCTCAAACCTCACGTCCCCTCAGGGCCGACCTGCCACCATCAGCCTGGGTAATCCCTAATAGCTTGACTGCAGACCTATCCCAAACTATCCAACAACAAACCCACCTCTGCACTTCCATCTTCCAAGCTTACCATATGCCATACAATTAGCCCATGTTGAGTAAACATCACTTAACCCAGTTTAAAGCTGATGAGCTAATTGAGTTTAATTACAGTCCCACTGTTATGGCAAGACAGCCTGGAGGGAAGGCATTTGTTCTAATTAATAGGCTGCTGTTTGAGGTGCTGGTGTGTCATGAATTCCACTGCTGGGATGAGGACTCTGAGAGATGCAGCTTTTGCGTAAGTTCTGCCGGGAAGACTCAATCATTATGTCACTGTTTACCTTCGCTTTATCCAATCGTGCTCTAAACTCGTAGTATAAAAGGCTGAAACTTTCACGTTTGAGTTCGCAGATGCTGACGCTTCCATTCACCTCCATCCTCCCCTTTACCAACAAGATGTCCCTTCTCCTCCTTATGGAACGGGACCATCCTGGTGGTGGTGTTGGGGAGGCCACCATAAATCTATAAATATATATATATATATTTGAAAAAAAAACTTTTTTACTTTTTAAAATACACTTTTTGCCCTCTATGCACAATAAAGAAACCATTCATTTTCTCCAGGAGGAGCATAATTTTTACTTTCTTGCTTATCATCAATGAAGAACATTCCCTTATCCCTTAGTTGAGTGCTAATACTTCACCAGATTTCAAAACAGATTTTATTTAAATTAGTTTACTGTTTAATCAATTTCAGCCATGAAGACGTTCTAAAAGCTGAAACATTTCAACGCATTCTCATCCTTTAACGTCATATAGAATGCTATATGACAAAACGGCGCTATACTAACTACGCACATGGCACCCGTTATCGTTAATATAACACGCGCTGTGAGGGCTAAGTTTAGGTGTGGGGTAGGGTGTGCGTGTCATATTAACGCTAAAGGATTTATAACGTCTTGGGTTCGCGTGTTATATTAACGATAAAGGGTGCCATGTGCGTAGTATAGCGCCGTTTTTGCATATAGCGTTCTATATGACGTTAAAGGATGAGAACGAACATTTACCTCATTTTGTTGTATTATTGTCAATGTGCACTGCCATGGCAACCCGTCGTGCAATTATGATTTCTGAATAGAAAATATTTTATTAAATTCTGCCATTTTGCATGAGAATTAGTTGACGTGTAGTTTCAAAGAAATCCGTAAGTTAGTTGACATGATGAAAAGTAGTTAGTAAAGTGGGTAACACTTTATTTTACATTGTCCACTGTTACAGGTTCTTCCCATAGTAATTACAGTAAATGTTGCATAATTACAAGCAACTAACCCTCAACCAAACCCTCAACCTCAATGTTGTTAATTAATATTACTCAGTTCTTAAATATATAATTACACTATAACAAGACACCTTAAAATAAACCTTGAAATAAATTGAAACACATTGAAATAAAGTGTAACCAAATGTTGTACTTTTAATATCTCACTCTTTTCTCTCTCTTTTTTTTTTTTTACTTGTTTCCACCATTGTGTTATTGATGTCATTTAGGTCATTCTGCAATGGCCTTGAAACACAAACCAGGTCCAGATTGTCTGCTGCATGGTCCCGTGGCTGATAAGATCCCGGGGCGGCAGCTGGGCAGAGGCTGAGCCGTACGCGAGGGTCCGCCCGGCTCAGTTTACAGTGACAGCTGGCCTGCTTATGGTGGGGAAAAAGGGAGAGGCCAGGGCGGGAGGGCTGTTTCTGAATGGGACAGTGTAAGAGGACTACTTGTTGTCTAAGGCCGGGGATTACCTTTGCCGAGACCTGGAGTAAAACATCCCTGAGGGATGCTCTGCTGTGTTGTGAAAGCTTAAGGCTCATGGATGATTTGTAGCTGGGGATAGAGCGAGAACTGACATTTAATTATGGAAATATGTGTACAGTCTCAATAACAGCAAACAAAGTGAATTCATACATTTGCAACAATGCAAAAGAAATGCTGGGAGATTTATGTTATATTTTAACTTGCTCTGTTATATATATTTTTTTTATTTCTTCCCCTTTCTCTTAACTCCAGGGGAGGGAAGAACAGGAAGAAAAGTGAACCCTGGGCTTTGAGGCATCCGGCCGAGGCCTGGATTCTAATTCTCTAAGCTTTCCGAGAGATTTCCTAAATGTACTGGCCCACTCTGTGAATAAGATGCGGAAAATGAGTCTTGGCTCAAATTCAGATTTAAAAAAAAATATCTTTTTCAGATGATGTGTTCTCATTAGGTCTCAGAAGAGTCGCCTATTTGTTTTGGAGCAAGCACGTCAATTATTTTAGACATGCCCCTCACCTGCAGTGCTCAGTCTTCCCAGAAATAGCCATTCACCCTCAGGCTTGCCCTCTCGGCCAAATTTACTGACCACAAATCCACTGGCAACTTGCTTACCTGCCTTGACGGTGAAGCATTTGTCACTGGAATGTGCCTTTCCATCTGGGGTTCATAGTAAGCCGCTTTGTGAAGTTGATAGGGCTTGAGTAAATTGTGGTTAAAGTTTGCTATGCAGTGTGACTGGATATGTTTGATTTGATTTTGGGTCTAATCAAAGCTGAGTGGCTCAGGTTCAGCTGGTTGGTGTGTGATGCCATGTACAAAATCACAAAAGATTCAGTATACAAAAATGATTTAATAAAATTAAGTTTTAAAAAGTATTTCTGCTCATTTTCTGGCAATGTTTGTTCCAGACACTGTCAGTCTGTGGATTAGCAACTGAGCAAGTCATTTGAATCATTCAATTGATTTGTGATTCATTCAGGATTTGGGAATGCCACTACTGTGTTGCTTCCTTCTGACATCATAGAAATGGCTTTTTGAATAAGAAAAAAATGTAGGGCACTATAGGGTGGGACTTAAAGGGATACTCCACTTTTTTGGAAATAGGCTCATTTTACAACTCCCCTAGAGTTAAACAGTTGGGTTTTACCATTTTCGAATCCATTCAGCCGATTTTCTGATATTTAGAAGAATATTCATTGACTTCAGAAAATCGGCCGAATGGATTCGAAAACGGTAAAACGCTGGGGGATTTGTAAAATGAGCCTATATCCAAAAAAAGTGGAGCATCACTCCAAATTTGTCCACCAGGAATGGATTGGATCGTTGTGGTTTTGCTATTGTTTGATAGCAAAACCAAGGAAGAGCACTAAACCAAACACCATGTCACCGAAAGGCTAGACAAGGATTTTAGCACACCTTGTGGAATGGGGAAAGGCTTATTGATATCCAGGTTGAGAAAATTATGTTTCACTCTCAGTTTCTTCCCTCTGGTGAGAATCAGTTCATGCAGTAAGTGGTTGAAGCCTCATCCTCAGAGTGGCGTGTCCATACAGCTGGGCTGAATTATACTTTAGTGGTCAAATGTTTTCCACGTGTTCCACAGTCACAGGCATACGGCTTCATTTCATAAGCGTGGAAATTGTAGCTAACAGTAAAGAAACGTAACTTTGGCTTTTAAAAATATGACCTTGCATATCCACGTGTTTACATTCCAGCTCTGGATTCTGCACTTCAGTTACAGAGGATTTGGGTTTTAGCTAAGTTTTACATTGCATGGGCTGTACATAGGCCTTAATGTCATATTAATACAGAGTTTAGCGCTTGCTTTAGAAGTTGAAAACAAACTAAGATGGATACTTGGATAGTGACACAGAATTCACTACTAAAGTACAGGTTTCCATTCCATGCTTACTGTATGTGCCTGTGTTTGTATGTGGGTCTATGTGTGAGTGCTAAAAGCAGAAGTCCATGAGACATAAACCTCTTTCTTGGCGTCTGCAAAATTTGTATATTGATTGAGCAGAAACTCTCATAATAATTTCTAATTTAATCAGACCTTTCTCTTTCTGTCTCTCTCTCACAGACTCATAAGCTATAGTACACACACAATCTTATTTGCCCTTGAAGGAATAACTGAAGAAAATAGACAAAGCTTTTATTGGGCACTCTCAATCATCTGAAAGAGCAGCGGGGAGCTAGGGTTACATGTGTCCGCATTATTTCCTAAATCGGATCCTTAACATGCTGTTTTTCTTCCTTCAAAGGTAAATTGTGGTGACCTGGTGGAGAGCTTATTATGAGGTCGATAACTTTCAAATGGGAGCACTTTGTATCAGAATCTTCCTATAAATGTGATCTGCTGTGAATCATTACCTAAAGGTCGAGTGTGACGTGTCATGTTCCTCAAACAAATAGATGGTGGTGAGAGTAAACATCATTGTCCACATAAGAATGACATCCAAGGTTAATTACAGGCCTGTTACGACACAATAGACAGAGAATTAACAATACTACAATTTTTTACATGCAGCAAGAGTGTTGGAGAGGAGGAGCATCATCATTATCATTTTTTTATTTCAATGAAATAATATATAAAATATATATTAAAATACATATTATAATAAGAAATAAAATACAAGTTGTGTTTCAAATTTGAGGTTGATAAAAAGAGCGTTCAGTAAGATGTTGTTTGGGCACAGTAACAAACGTTTCCACAGATTACATTTGTTTCCCATTCATTTCCAATGCAGTTATTTAAGTACAAGAGTGGCTCTTTTTTTAAGGACCTTTACAAAGTGGGTTCATGATTTTTTTGTGTGTGTGTTCACATAGCACGTGCCAAAACCTTTACCAAGTTTTGTACCATTCCAGTGAAGTAAAACAAAATCTAAAAACCAAAAGAGCACCAGAGGGTTGTATACAAAAAAACATTATTTAACATGACTGATTCAACCTATACACATACATTTTCACCTACAAAAATCCAGTAAGAATTAGAATCAGGTAAGAAGCAGGTTACAACTTTTTACAGTGTAGTTTTATGTAGGCAAATGTGTAGCAGCTTGCAGGTGATATAGTTCCTTTCATATATAGATATAACAGGCCTACCAGCAAAAGCTTGGGTTTGGTTTCAAATACCATATGGCACAATTAAGACTAAAGAGCATGCATGAGCAACCTGCCACTTAAGAAACATATAGTCGATTCCTCAAATCAATATGCCCGGCTATACAAAGGTGTTTGAGAGAGGTTGTGTAAATCTGCAGTGTCTATTTTTATGCATGTGGTTATGGTGCACGTGTTCCCTGGGGTTCTTTGGAGCATGATGAATGAGGTGCTATTCACAGTTTGAGGCCTGACTCGTTCGGCTGCCAATATAGAAACTCAGTAGCCTACTTGTGACATTCACATTGCTGGGCTGTGATGGCAAAGCAGGTGTTGTGTTTTCAGTTTAAAAAATATTGTATTTTTGTTTGTTTAATGTCACATTAACAGTGTTGGGGAAATTTACTAAAAGTAATGCATTACTATATTGTGTTACTGTAATCCCTAAAATTAGAGACTACAATTTTAGGGATTACAAAGATTCAGTGTTACTTGCAGAATCATTTTGTAACTATTTGTAAAGTTTACTAGCAATTTGAGTGAAAATAGTACAGCATTTTTTTGTGTTGTATGACTCTTATTCATTGTAATATTCTTTTTTTTTTTTTTACACTTTTCATTTTTTCCCCCAGTACTCTATAATTTAGGCCTTGTGTAATGAACTTTATGAATCTCCAAAGTGTAGTTTTGTGTAAATTTACAAGGTAGTCCATTCGACTTTCAGTGTGGGACAGATTGAAGAAGAGGAATGCCAAACTCCTGATTGTCCATACATCTACCCTGGCCGCCTGTGGAGATGGACCTGTAAAGGTAATTAATTTCATGTGTTAGCTGTATGATTGGCCATAGTAATTATAATTTATTCTTGTCAATTATGTCAAATAGCCTAAAATAACTGTGTATCGCTATAACTGTGTAATAACTATCGCACAGAAGTTATCAACCACCAGACTTCAACGATTACTTATGAAATATCAGAAATATGGCTATCATCATTTCGTCTATGGCACCAAAAGCCTGAGCATGTTAGAAATTAGAAACCTAAATTGGTAAAGGTGACGTTTGATGCCAAATTTCAGCGTTATACAACACTGCCCTCTTCTGGACAACTGAGCATAACACGACTGCATAACTCTTGTTTGTTTGAATCATGTTCATAGCATAGCTTACATAAAATATTTTGCCTTCTATAGGCATCAAAGTGGTCCAGTATTGTTATTGTTAACTAAAACAATTTAAAAAAATAGTTAATTGAAAAAAAAAAGAAAAAGATTAGCCTAGATATTGAATCTAGTCCAGTTTTCAACCTTGCCCAACACCTGGTCCTCTATTAGTTAGAAAGAGACCTGGAGAGCCCTACAACAGTGTCTTGCACATGCACCCACTATGAAATTTGTTGGAGGATTGGTGACGATCTGGGTTTTTCAAGTAAGGCTACTGTAGAATTGAGCAGATCCATCTTTGAGAAGGGGGTGTGACTTATGCTGGAAGAGAAATAGCTTCTTTTTGGTCCGACAATGTTCCCCAACTCGAAGGATTGGTTTTCCAGCAGGACAATGCTCCATGCCACACAGCCAGGCCAATAAAGTTGGATGGACCACCAGATCAAGACCCTGCCCAGCAAGCAATTTTGCGTCTAAAAGACGTCTAATAGCCGTCAAAACATAGCCCAGACGTCTAGGCTAAATCAAGGCAAAATTTGGGCTGTCAGTGAAAATCTAATAGACGTCTAACCATAGCCCAAGAATAGACGTCTAACCATAGCCCAAGAATAGACTATAGTCAACAATTAGACGGCTATTGAACGACTACATTTATACGTCTAATAGACAGTGCATATGGGTCTAGGCTAAAACAAGGCTAAATTTGGCCTGTCAGTGAAAATCTAATAGACGTCTAAATGTAGCCCAAGAATAGACTAGTCATCACTTAGACAACTATTAAACGACTACATACATGCAATAGACAACAAAATGGCTAAAAGATTCTTTTCACTCAAATATAACAGGTTCTCATAAATGACAAGCCATCCAAAATATATATAAAAGGCTTTATTTAGCAAAAGAACAACATTACGTAACTTCAAAACATAAAAATGACCAAACCAAATATTAAAATTAAAAATATAAAATTATTTTAACATGAACAACTTAAGATAATAAAATAGAAAACTCTGTTGCTGCTGGGAAGTTGGTCATCACAGCATCTGCCAAATAAGAATAAAATAATTAGCACAAGAAAAGCATTGTTGAAAGTACCTGTACGTTTTTTTTTTTTTTTTTTTTGTGTGTGTGTTCTGTTTAGGTTTTAATGCACATCTGAGTTATTTCATTATTGATATACTGCTGGATACTTTTTAGATTTGCTTATTTTATATAGCCAATCATTTGTATTTTTATGCTGTATTATAATATTATTTTGAAAGTTTCAAACTTGAATTAATGAGGGCATTTTGAATGAAACCTCATCTTATTGTGCTTGTACAAAAACAAACATTATTCTACTCTATTAGCTTATGCTCTCTGTCTCTAACAAGCCAATGTTCAGACAAATTCAATTTTATAATTTATATCAATGATCAATGATTGTCAAAGATCAGAGATTTAGTGAGGAAATGCTATTTTCATATCACAATGATCTAAAGAAAAGAGTCAAATATAATTGTGGTTTTCATAACACTTTATGATAGGTTGCATGTGTCTTATGTTTACAGCTTTGGATTCAGTAACGTTAGGCCTAAGTTACACGTGCATGTACCATGATAAACTGTTACCCGCTAAAATGTCACGATTCTAACAACATGATAACAAATAATATATCTAAAAAATTAACACGTCAACACAGACAAAAGTGGGAATGTATTTTACCTGTTGTCGTCGACCGTCAGCTGAATGCATGCAATGAATGCATCGTTTAAAATATTTGAAAATGGTCGATCGCGTGACCGCTGATCTGTGCTATCAAGTCTCGCGTTGTCAGCAGTCATGTCTCAGTAGGGCTGTTGCCATCTAGCGGTTGAGAAATGTAATTGCATTTTTATTTAAGTTAAAATGAAAGACTAAAACCGTAGATTTTTTATTAATGTGTGACTGTGACAGCAAACATGAAGCTGCGTGGGTGAAAAACAAGTAAACAATTTTAAGATTTTATTTTGTCTAAACTAATCGCTGGTCTAAATCAGGGCTATAGCCAAGCCGTTAAACGTAGACCACTGATTGCCTCGATTTCGCCGGTGGGCTAAAAGCAGACTGTACAGCCCATCCAATTCAGAGGATCGTGACTAGGTCGACCATGTAATGATATGACACTGGCACCTTGTAGATATGTTTACTAATGCGAACATGATGGGATATCAACCATCCCATGCGTTGCCTGCCCAACAATTCATTAAAACGACAATTAATCAGTTTCGACTAGAAGTGGGCTATAAATAGCCGGGCAGACTAGATCGCGTCTACACACAGCCTACACATAGAAAATATCAAAGAAATCAAACCAAACACCTTGTAAACACAGTTGACTTTGCTTACATGATGGAATAAATACATTTTGCAAGTTATTTTGGAAAAAATTACATTTAGCCATAATTCAATGTTATTTTGGCTAGAAGTGGGTTACACATAGCCGGACTATATCGGGTCTATATTTAACCTAGACGGTGAAATGAGGGCTATTGCTTGCTGGGTGTCATGGCCTGTCATAGAACCATTTTGGAGTTCCATATATGAAGCGGGGGATGGAATCATTTCTGGTTCTAAATAGAACCATTTCTTCTAAAAGTGTGTTGTTTCAGACTTAAGATTCAGATATTAGATTCAGTTGCTGACAATCACATTAAACATTGTTGTGTCAAGTTATCTCTTTCACTTTCACTTTCCTCTATAGCTGACATCTTATTAAAAGTTGTTCTGCTCTGATTTCTTGGGAAAAGATTTTGGCCAGTTACACATGAAGTTCATGCTTTTGCTCCTGTTATTTACCGAGAGACGTTTAATTTAAGATTTAGGCCTAAATCTTCATAGTTACTCATTGGCATCATAGAAATAGTAGCTACTGTAGTCGTGCACTGAAAAAAAAGTCTAGCCCTAAATATGTGATTTCATTCTAAATAGATTTCCATCTCGTCTGTTGATAGGAGAAGCACAGCGTCAGGTGTGTCTAATCATCGACTTTGTCTTTGTTATGCTCGCATTGCCTGCATAGTTAAACTAGATGACGGCACAAACACGGAATGTAGCCTACCTATTTCATGTATATTAGTGACGGTTCGCATAGCTCAAACTACAGAGAGAGAGAGAGAGAGAGAGAGAGAGAGAGAGAGAGAGAGAGAGAGAGAGAGAGAGAGAGAGAGAGAGAGAGAGAGAGAGAGAGAGAGAGAGACATCTGTGACAACTCATCTGTGGTTTCGCTGTTTCAGGTTTTTGTCTGTGACTAGCTATGTCAGTTCTATGTTTCTTCATAACGTATTATTTTGTTATTTGAAAGGTGAATTCTTTCTATTTGTTGCCTTTTCTGTTGATTGGATTGAATATTAAAAACCTATTGGAGCTACGACTATGAAATTCAACGGATATTTGAGGCTGCGTATCGGGGAGGCAGTGGATTTAAAACCAACAACTTTTTCAACTCGCCACACCTTTCATAAGAAAACTCAACTGGATCCTTACATAGTTGTTAAAGTAGATAATCTTAAATTTGGACAAACCGCCACAAAGTCGAAAACCAACAAGCCGACTTTCGATGATGAATTCTGCCCATACATCTCGAATGGCAAAGAGCTGGAACTGGCTGTTTTCAGTAACACCTCTATAGGATACGACGATTTTGTCGCAAATTACAGAATCCAGCTTGACGAACTGATAGTGCCATCAAACACAAGACAAACTTTTGAAGGATGGGTGAGTTTTCACTGTGTATATGAATAACAGAATCGTTCCTTAACTATAGGCTATATAACAACAAGTATAGGTGTGGTAACTTGGTATAAAAAACACAAGAGAGAGGAAGAATAGGAGTACACTATTATCATGCTAATGTAGGGCAGACATGTTGACATGATCATCACCATAATTTACAGTTTGAAGATATATATATATATATATATATATATATATATATTTAAATTGATAGACATATTGATTGATATACAATTGTAACATGAAAAATCACCTTTATCGATGTAAATGATGAAACATCGTTTGAGCAGGTGTTGCTATGGTTACTCGCTTCCTAGCATGCGATTTTATCCATCGTTGTGAATCTTGATACTGAAAGAGATAGTTCAAAAGTGAAAATCATGTCATCATTTACTCGTCTCATCCTCAAGTTGTTCCAAAACAAGTTTGTAGAATGTTGTAACCAAATAGTTGATGGGCCCCATTGACTTCCATAGTTGGAAAAAATACTAGGCTATGTAAGTCAATGTTTGGCTATCCACATTCTTTTGTGTTAAGCAGAAGGAAGAAATTCATACGGGTTGGAAAAAACTTGAGTGAGTAAATGATGAAAGGATTTTCATTTTTTGGTGAACTATTTTTTTTTTTTTTTTTTTTTTACTTTTGATATTAATACTTTGATATAATTAATTAATAATGCAAAGTAAGAGAGATGTGGAACACAAAGCTCCATTTTCTCTGTAGTTTTAGTCTTTCCTGACTGCAGGGCTTTCAGTGTTCTTTTCAGAGGGTCTGTGCATTAACTAGGTCGTGTTGCACATGTTGCACCCATGGTTGCACCCCACCATGCATCACGGAAACTCTCAGAGCGTCACCTTCTCTTACGTCTATTGGGTGATGTGTGGTTTGACATACTCGTGTCTGCCTTTCCTTTAGTCCAAATGATAAAATGTGGTCAAATGAGCCCTTGCAGTTGTTTTTCTCGTTGTGAAATCTGATTATGATGGGGTTTTTTTGTGGGTGTTTAATGTAATTTTTTCAAGGTTACAAATTTGACATAGAACATGAAATCATTATTTTCAGTAGGCCTATGTACAGTATTTGCTTTAGGCTTCATTTGGACGGTATATTTATTTTAATGGTCCACTTTAGACATTCTACTACGTAACTCTGCAACTACATGTCAACTTATTCTACTTTACTGAACTGTAAAACCTAACTCTAGCAGTATGCTTATACTCAAATGTTAATTTAAATCTAGTTGCAAAGTTACATATAATATCTAAAGTGGACCATCAAAAAATTGTAACCTACTGTAAAATCATCTTCATGTCCTAACTTTTACGGATCATTTTAAAATAACCATTTTGACAATATAAACTCTTAAAAACAAAGGTTTTTTATCGGGATTGATGGTTCCATGAAGAACCTGTAACATCCATGGAACCTTTACGTTCTTTAAAAGGTTCTTTAGTGGAAAAAATATTTAAATGTTCTTCTCACTAAGAAAAAATAATTCCTCAGTTCACTGAAAGGTTCTTTTTGAGGGAAAAAAAACTTATGGAACTTTTATTTTGAAGAGTTTAGGTTGCAGAAAATGTGCAGGTTATTTTGCAAATGTGGTTTTATCACTTAGTGTTTGCGGGGGATGCGCTTTCAAACTCGCATACCACCAGTGCAGACATGCTGCTCAACCAAACTAGCCAGATTCCTCTCTTTGACCCATATAAACCTCCCATATGTTCGAAGTCAAGCTTTCCACGTGCACTTGCAATAGCATTCATCAGAACTCAAGTTGACATTTTGTAATGATTTGATTTCTGTTCGGCTGGGTGTTTTTTTTGTTTTGTTTTTTTTTTCAAGCCAGCGGCCAAACATAACTGAGTTGGTGGTTGGTTCAACCTCTGCTTTGGCTTCACACTTCACACTTCTTAGCTTAGTGTTTGTTAATCTTTGCTTTTATGCAGCTTCCTGGCAACTTAGATAATGTGTATGTAATATGGAAAACGATGTGCGTTGCTGAGTTTGTCTCTTTACATTTTATACTTTTTAAATACTTTTAAAGTGTCATGGGTCAATGTTTAAAACCTTCCTATCCCTAAACACTTGTTGTGCTTCATGGTGCGTGCCATGGATTTAACTCCCTGAACCAGCTAGTCCTGCTTTCCTCGTCTTGCCTCGCATTACAGGAATTCCTCCCACTTCGCAGGGCAAGCTAAATGATAGGAAGCGAGAGAATGACTTAGATGGAAAGATCGAATGACTGAGATTGTGATAGCAGTTCAGTGTGGAGAGAGAGAGAGAGAGTTTAGTTTGTTTTTGCAACTGCTAAACATTGAACGCAAATGTTATGAAGCTCTAGGGTATTAAATTTGATATAAAAGTGATATTTTATCATAGTGTCAGCACTTACAGTAGTTTTTAGTGTGCTTTTAAAATGTGATATATTGTATCTCACCGGTTATCTCTTCTTTCAGGTGAATCTGGAACCAGAGGGAAGAGTGTATGTATCCATCTCTCTCACTGGCTCCTTTACAGATGGTTAGCTGTTTTCATTAACTATAAATATGTGTAATATTTTAAATATAAATCTTGGTAACACACTTTAGTGTAGGGTCCAATTCTCTTGAATTGCCTCAACTTTTCTCTCAATAAACACCTAATTATGGCTTATTAATAGTTTGCGAGGTAGTTGTTAAGTTTATGTATTGAGTAGGGATAGAATATGGTCATGTAGAATAAGGCATTAATACGTGCTTTATAAGTATAATAAACAGCCAATGTCCTACTAATATGCATGCTAATAAGCAAAATTGAACCCTAAACTAAAGTGTTACCTAAATCTTTATTATTTTTATATAAAAATCAATTATTGATGTGTAATTATAATATAAAGTGTTTGTTTATATGTATGTCTGTGACAAATCTGCCATGAACATTTACAGTAGACATTGATTTAAGCTATAAATGTGTGCTGTTTTTCTCTAAGACTGATGAAAAAAATATTTTACCATTTTATGTCTTTTAATAAAAATGTTGTTATATTTTTGTCTTTAAAACATAGTATTCAATCTCTTTTTTAAGTTTTATTCTAAAAAAAAATGTCAGCGTCATAACCAGCTTTTCATAATTCTCTGTATTTTCATGTGTACTTATCCTCAACAGTCACTTTAAAAAAATATATTTTCATGATTTGTAATCACAACAATTTTTCTTTTGTCAAATCAACTTATATAATTTCTGTAGATCAGATAACATAATATTTTGAGTTTCTGGTGATTAAATCAATCTCCTTCATTGTAACTCAATTTTTCCATTTCAATGAACTTAAAATTTTAAGGCAACCAGGTAACTTAATTATTAAGTTAAACCAACAATATTTTTTACAGTGTAGTTTTAAATTTACAATGAATTTTGTTGGCATTTTAATTGTGCTGACCGAGTGTTGCCATCAATTTCAGATGAAGCTGTGAATGGATTGAGACCCCATAAAAAACTTACAAGAGAGGGGCAAAAAGCTTTAAAGAAAAGAAAGGTCCACCAAGTCTACGGTCATAAGTTTATGGCAACCTTCCTTCCTCAGCCTACTTTTTGCTGCCATTGCAAAAACTTCATTTGGTGAGACTTACAGTACATAGAAAACACACCTTCATGCACATATAATTAATGTATGGTATGCCATGTGGTTATAAAAATATAATCTTTTCCCAGGGGTGTTATTGGAAAGCAAGGTTATCAATGTCAAGGTGTGTATGGTTACTTTTAGGGGTGTAACGATATATCGTGCCACAATATATCGCAATACAAAAGTGCAAATACATAGTGACGATATGTATTGTGGATAACAACAATTACTGTATGAGAAAAAATTCAAGTTTTCAGAGATGAAGTGTCAGAACTACATTGAACTACTGTATAATATTGATTATAATGTATAATAATGCAATGGGGGAATATTTGTGGGTCCTCATAATGCCAAATGTCTGATGTTACCAGTAAAAAGTGTCCGACATTATTTGAAATATATCTAGTAGTCAGTGAAAGAGTGCAAGCATATTCATCTACAATAACTCAGTAATTTCAGCTTCAGAATCTTGAATATTGTTATTCTGGTGTCACCATTGTGTCCAAGCCTATTCATTTAAACCTACAAAGTACTACCAAATTTTGCATTTTAATCAACAGTACATTTTTTGTTAACCTTACCATATGTCTTGGAGTATCGCAATGATATCGTATCGTGAGTTCAGTATCGTGATATCTATCGAATCGTGACATGAGGGTATCGTTACACCCCTAGTAACTCAAATCAGTGGAATCATAATTTTTTCCATTTGCATACACAAGAGATAGTAACCTTCACTTTTTGCCTTACTACTCTAGTTTGTGCATGTGTGGTCCATAAGAGGTGTCATAACTTGATTGTAAGTGAGTGTCCACGAATGAAGAAAGATTTAAATGAGGTAAGAGAGTGAGTGAGTGAGTGTGTGCGTGCATGTGTGTGAATGGATACATTTGACATGCCTATTACTCTGTGTACAGGGCCAAAGGCAGGGCTTCAGCGTCAACTTACCCCACCAGTTTAGAGAACACAACTACAAAGTTCCCACATACTGTAACCACTGCGGATCTCTCCTGTACGGCCTGATCAAACAGGGTCTCCATTGCAAGAGTAAGCACATATTTACTCATCTTATTGGAATACATGTGAACACGGCTGCTTTGTAGTCAAAGATTGTTGTTGTCATCTGTGTGGTGTGGATTTGTTCAGTCTGCAAGATGAACATCCACAAACGCTGTGAACAAAATGTTGCACCCAACTGTGGAGTGAACAGTTCAGAACTGGCCAGGAAATTGTCAGAGATCGGAGTGCTCAACACACTCTCCAAACGAAAGGTATCTTCATAAGAGCCATCTCAAATGTCAATAACATTTGCTTTGGTTATGCACATTTATTGTCTTTGTGAGATATTCCCTCAAGTGTATGTACATTGAGTACATTTCTCCGTAGAGTTCTCCGCACATGTCAGGAATAAAGGGTCAGAGCTCCATTAAAAGCATGCCAACATCATTTGAGGAGCAAGAGGACGAGACTGTTAAAGTTGGTCTGGAAGACTTTAGTTTCTTGCAAGTGCTGGGAAAAGGCAGCTTTGGCAAGGTATTGCACATGCAACTGTGCCTCATTACCAAGATTACATTCCCTTGCATTTGATAATTATCTTAAGAACGTGTGTGTATGTGTGCATCTGTAGGTGATGTTGGCTCGTCTAAAAACTGACCACAGGGTCTTTGCTGTGAAAATGCTGAAGAAGGATGTCATACTGCAAGACGATGATGTCGAGGCAACCATGATTGAGAAGAGAGTGCTGACTCTAGCCCACCAACATCCATTTCTCACACAGCTCTACTACTGCTTTCAGACTGCGGTAAGGGCGCTAATAGCATCTCATATGATGCATAGAGATAAAATAATGACAATAAATTTATTGTAACAGATTTGATCAATCCCATATTCCATACATAAGGCTTACCCTTGAATTACCCTGAATTATACATTACGTTCCATCGTGTTTTAGGGTAAAGGAAATGTCTGTGAACTTAACAGATAATGTCCTCACATAAAATTACCAGTATCATTACAGTGTACATTGAACTCTGATAGAGGAATGTTTGATTCTTTGTTATAAAAATTCATTCATAAGACAATAGAAGAATCTAGAAATGCTTTCGGGAAACCAGAGTAAATGCTGTAATCGCCTCAGGGGTGAATTCTGTTCAGTGTATGATTTGTTGAAATGTTATCAGGTAAATAATCTGTAATATGAGCCTAGAAGAAATCACACTAGACTTTGCAGTAGAGGTTAACTTATGTCATCATGATCACGGTCCACACATTGACAAGTGTCGTTGAATGTAGACACTCCATTTCCCTCAGGCCTCTCTCAATCAGGAAACACCAGGAAAGGGTTTTTGGCAAAACCCCTTGACATCATATCAAAATAATTGTTTACGTTCCTGAAATACTTTTGTTTTATCTTCAGTCTCCTGAAACTTCATGAGAATATTTCCTGAGGTTAAAAATCTGACAGCTTAATAGCAGTTGGTCCATTAAACGCTATCAAATGCTTCTAAATCTTGATATACAGCCCATATGATTACTGCTCTTTCTGAGAGCATGATTTTAAATAAAAGCCACCCAAAAGCCCATATTTAGAAATAATCTAAATGAGCGAGGACAGTTGCAATACCCAATGTAAACAGTAGATGGAGCGTCTTGGTTAGTAATGGTATTCACTTCCTGCTCTCCATACCGAAAACCGTAACAGGAAGTGGTGCAAGTTTTTTGTTGACTTGCACCTTTTGTCCTTCTTTTACTGTGTAGAATTTTATCATACCATTGATAAATTAATAAAAAGTGACAGTAAAGACATTTATACACTTTTGAACAGTTGTGTATATTAAATAAATGTTTTATAATTGCAATAGATGTGTAAAATATAATATATAAATTGTTACTTATAGTCATTTTTACATTAATAGCATCAATGTGTTATAGAACGCAAGTTCAAATATTGTACATATTTCAGTTTTTCATGTTTATTAATGCTGGAGAGGTAATAGAATTAATATATTGAATATACTCATTTGTATTTGACTCTTTTATACTCTATAACATGTTTTTCCACATTATTTTTCTCTGTATTTGCTAACCTGTGCTCTTCATTTCCCAGGATCGGTTATTCTTTGTCATGGAGTTTGTGAATGGTGGTGACCTCATGTTCCACATCCAGAAGTGCAGGCGTTTTGATGAGCCACGAGCACAGTTTTATGCTGCGGAGATCATTTTGGCCCTGAAGTTCCTTCACTCCAAAGGCATCATTTACAGGTGAGGAATACTGTGGATCATGTTAATGTCACACAGTTTCTCTCATTATGTTATCCCTTCTTTGCTACATTATTTTTGAGCTAGCTGTCCAAGTTAGCTTATCTTTCCTCACGTTTTTAAAGTACAAAACATGCGATTCCTTCGTTGGAAGGAAAGAATATTTTAAATTCATTATGTTCATGTGAAATTACTGTATATTTTCACTCCCCAGTGCAACTGCCTTTCAGTTGTTTGCTTTATCATGGTGTGATCAGTCTACGCATGTCCTGACACATTTCGTCAGTTTTACAAACAGTCTCCGCCCTAGACTTAGTCTTCCTATTCCTTGTCGGAACATTATGCTCTTCCTGGCTATAATCACATGACCTTTGTCTACCTGAATAAGCTTTCCGATCACCCTTGTAATAGAGCCAAGCCAAGCCCAAATATAAATAGATCTGGTAAACTGCTTTCCCATTCAAATGAGGCTTGCAGCATTTACAAGCTACCCCGTGGGAGTCTTTTCTGGAATTCCAGTGAACTTTTCTGACCCCCTGTCGTCTTTACAATCATATGGGCCTCTTTATGGCCACTCTCACCTTTCCTTTTGATTTTATTGGGCTTTAAAGCAAATTATTTTAGTGTAATTATATTGTTTCTGTGAAGTGAAGCTTATGGAGAGAAGGGTAGAGTCCTGGGAAAGATGGTAAGAGGACTAGTGGGACATTTTGAGTGTGGACTTGAGCTGATGTCACAGGCCTGCCTGGCATGTAATGGAGCTATTATTACATAAGCTGTTTACTCAGAAAGACAGAGAGAGCAAGGGAGGGGGAGTGAGATCGAGGCATGTGCACTGCTCAGGTTTTATCACATGAATCTTTTTCTGTTACAAAGTGCAATATAGCATAACATGCATTATTCTGAATAAATATTAAAAATCCCATCACAATATTTCAGCATTGGGTTTGAAGGGCCGCCTGTAACACACCTTTTATAAAACCAGCAATACAATGTTTCGTTGACCTCTGTGTCATCAAGCTGTTCCTCTCCACTTCACCTTGCTTAACCCTGATCTTATATTAGATGTTGCTGTAATGCTGTGTAATCTGGCTCTGCTCTAATCCGAGGACTAGACTTATTCAAAAAGAATGGAAAGTGCATGAAGTAAATGAAGAGTTCGTTACTGACTTTAGTGTTTTAGTCTTACTTCAGCCTGTTATACCCGGAGGCTTGGATAAAGTGTTTATTGAGCTCTCAAATTGTTCCACTGTTGCTGAATTATATCTGGTTTCCAAAAGGGCATCAGAAATGACACACTTTCCTTTGTTGTTTTATTCTTTTTAAATTAAATGATAAACTTTTTTTTATCAGATTGCAAGAGTCTTGGGTTGTTTTACATAGAGAGGAAAGCATTCGGTTACGTCAATGATGGTTAAGCAGATGAGAGATTTGCCCATTTTGCTGGCTCTGCAGTAGTTCTGCCTGTTCTCCAGCTGCAGATTCGGGCTGTGGCTGATGGCCAGGCTGGTGAGTTTGGCATGCTGTTACAGTATTTTTGCCAGTGCCAGCCCTCTAAAACTGTGAGCGTGAGTCTCTGCATGTCTCTGTGTTTGTTCACTTGGCATGAAGTAAAAGAAGTTAAGAAATCTTTGTCTTTCTCTTTTCCATGTGTGTGTAATACCTGATTCATAACACTTGAGAATAACATTGTATACATTTGGAAAGAAACATGTAGACACAAGGTTTCAGAAACACACAGTGTTTTAATGTTTTATGGGCATTTTCCATAGACATAATGATTTTTTATACTGTACAAACTAAATGTTTTAACACCTTAACTAACCCTGCCCCTAAACCTCCCATCACAGTAAACTTTCTGCATTTTTACATTTTCTATACTCAATCGTTCAAGAGAATGATTCACACAGAAATGCTCCTGTTTCATGAATGTTACCCTGACTGAATGAAGTAATGGGAGATGGAACGTGTAACTAATCAGCAGAACCAAAGGGATCCATTCGCAGCATTAATTAGAATGGTCAAGATAGGCAGGGTCAAACCGAACAGAGAAGGCAAGGCAGAGACAAACCTGGTAGACAGGAAAAAGATCAAGGCAGGCAGAGAGAATCAGAGTCCAGTAAACAGCCCAGGGTCAGGGCTGGCAGAAAAGGGTCAGCAATAATAAACAATACAAAGGTCAAACACAGGAAACAAAATCGGGAAAATACCGCTCCGAAATGATATCCAAAGTCAAGACTTCACACTGGTGTGGTGCGTCAAAGAACGTATATTGACAAGAAGTGAAAGCTAATGGAATGTTCCATTGCAACACCAGCGCCCTACGCATCTGCCATTTTGGGGTGAAAGCGACTCGGCAGTCCTATTATACATATATTTAGTCCAGTACAGAGGTAATTTTTAGGTTGAAATAATTAGGTGATTATTTTAACTCACAACAGTTAACGTTATAGCAAAGTATAGTTATATAAGTTGTATAAATAGTTATAGAAGTTGCTGCTTAACCAAGGTTTCCCCCCACATAACTTGAGACAGGGAAGTTCAAGGATTTTATCTATTATATTACTCTCCACATTAGTGTGAAAGGTAAGAATAAAGTGATATCAGTTCATAAAGTTATAATAACATTGGACCGTTTCCCAGGAGGTACACATAACGTTACATACAAAAATAAGTTATCAATGAAATAAATAAATTCAGCAAATAAATGTTGTACTAAAATGTAAATGTTGGACAATAGGCTTAAATATATAAAAGCAATAGAATAGCTTTACAGTAAACTGTTATACTATCTTATATTAATGATGGTTAAAGCAAGACTATGTAAACAAAAAAAACACAGCCACTGTCCAAAGTGGCAATTAAAGTTATAGGAAACGGACACAGCGCATCAAGGATCATCATGTTTGTAGGATGATCCAGGGATTAAAACGTACAAAATATATTTCAGTCCTAGTGGAGTTGGTAAAAATGTGTAAAGTTACATACAATGTAAATACTCACTAATGCAAGAAAAAAACTGTTATCTGTGCTGTTGTCCAGTAACTCCAGTTGGAATTTTCACTCCAAAATGGCGGCCGCGTAACCGAAGCGCCACCTAGTGGCTGTTACCAAAAAAGCATCAGAGTTTCGCCTCTTGTTCTTCTATACTCTTTGGGTGCGTGGAAGTGGTTTCTATGTGTGCGTGTGAATGAGATACAGGTGTGTGTAATCAGTGCAGTGTAGGTGTAAGGTGTAATCAGTTCAGGGAGGTGCATGATGGGACATGAATTGCAAGTTAACCCAGGAAGCGCGTGGCTAATCGTGACAGAACAACACGTTGTTGTAAAACAATCGATTCTTTGTTGTTTACTGAGTAATGCGGCACAGTCATGCACTTTTAACAACATGTAAAGAGGTCACCTCTGAATGTGTTCTCTGGTTCTCTGTTAATTGTTTTCTAATGAAATTAGATCACATTTTCTTTGGAAACCTGTTAATGCAATTCAGATTCCGTCATTCTCTTTTCCACTGGATCAGTATGGCCTTTCCTTCTCTGATGACAGAATGAATGATGCTCCTCATGCTGATTACTCTACACACTTGTGTCAAGCATGCAAGCATTGCAGTACACACTCATTTGTCAGTGCGTTTTGAACGCATTTGAACTCTGTGAATCTCATTTGTTATTCACTATTGAATGTTTGCGATATTTAGTTTGCATTGTTCGTGCTACCACAGGCTGTCTTTCTGCTTGTTATTTATGACTTAAGTGTAGGTACACATAAATTACAGTTGTAATGTGTCTTTCATTCATAAAATTATACAAATCCTTCAGCTGTTTAATAAAATATGTTGGCTATGTAAAGCATTCAATAATGCTTTTTAGCTTTCCATAAGAGCGTATTACTTTTTGCTTCTTTTTAACAGTTAAATCCTTTCAGCAGAATTGCTCAAATTTTGTCTCAAAATAAGTGAAGTGCAGAAAACATCTGTAATTAACCAAAAGTAACAACAAAAGTAAATGATTAATTATTGATATTTAATAATAATAAAAACTTTTACCTTGTTGTCACTTACTTGATGGTTACACCCAGTGCAATTTTACTATTTAGTAATAATTTGAGTTTTGTCATTCTGTTTTAAAGGGACCTGAAACTGGACAATATTCTCCTGGACAGACATGGCCACTGCAAACTGGCAGATTTTGGCATGTGCAAAGAGGATATCTTTAATGGAAAACTTACTAGCACCTTCTGTGGGACTCCAGATTATATTGCACCTGAGGTGAGCATCTCTAAAAGAGGATATATAAGATAATGGTTGATTTGTATGTGTGTTCTCTTCCCATGTAGGTGTGTTTAATGCTGTGTGTCTCTCTCAGATCATCCTGGAGGAGATGTATGGCGTATCAGTGGACTGGTGGGCTCTGGGCGTGCTGCTTTATGAGATGCTTTCGGGACATGCTCCATTTGAAGCGGAGACTGAGGACGAGCTGTTTGAGTGCATCCTCAAAGAAGAGATCATTTATTCATCCTGGCTCAGCAACGAGGCCGAGGACATCCTTAAAGGAGTGAGTCCAGATCTGCAGTCAAAAAAAAAAAAGATTGATAACATTTACATGCACATTCTTAATCTGATAACGCTTAATACGTCGGCAACGTGTGTGGTCATGTAAACTCGTTAAACCTTTTTCCTTTAAAGGTGCAGTGTGTTATTTATAGCGACATCAAGAGGTTCGGTTGCGAGTTGCACTAAGGGCTCAGCCCACTGTTCACTCCTCCTTTTTGAAGAAGCTACGGTGGCTAAAACGGGACAAAAATATCATATCAGAGAATAGCTAGAGTAAGCCAAAAGTGTGTAACATTGTCACTGTTTCTGTACCACAATCCATTATAAACCACATCATGGATAAAGTTTACAAAGCCATCGTCAAGGGTCTTAATATATAATATAATAATAGTAATCAGCTGATTGTCTCACAAACGTAACCAGCACATTTCTCCCCACATAGCAAACTCATAATACAGTGAGGGAGAAGAACCACATGAAACTATGCAGCTATATATTTTTTATAACAGGGATGTAAAAGTTTAGCTGGCTAATATGAGCTGTTACTGTGGCTGAGTCCGTTAAAGCGCAAAGCCTTGTTTAAACTCGACGCGTCCGCATGAGCCCAAAAGTGCGCGTGGTAAAAATGACGTGATTGTAATAATGCGCGCCTCTGCGTCCCCTTGACACCATTTACTACACACAATAGGCTTTTATCTGATTTTGAAAACTCTTCCAAGATCATCTTGTCAACCGCGATCGACGAGTTGGTGATTCCTGTAACACGCTGTTTTACGGTCAAAGACAAGAGTACTAATCAGCTGTCTCACGAATGTAACCAGCACATTTATCTCATAGCACATAGCAAAGCTATAACACAGCGAGGGGGAAAAATTAAGTTAGTAATGAAACAGTCATATTTTACACCACTCACAAGGAAAAGTCACCACTCACAGTGTTTATGGCTAGCATGTAGCTTTCTGCGGCTTCTCTTTCAAGGTAGTGACGAAATGCACTCTGTAGCGCTGTTTGTTCGCGTTCAGCTACTGTCGAAACATGGCGTCACAATATGTCGACCTTTATAATAGGAGTTGCCCCTTTTGATATAAATTGATATATTGTAGATATAATTGTCTCATTCTAAGGTAATAAAAACACTACGGTTTATTAAGTAAGTTCTTTACACACAACTGAAAACATAGTTATGGATGTCATATTGCATTTCTGTTAATAGATACTTAACATTTTACACATTGCACCTTTAACGCCGTAAGGTCATAAACAGCTTAAGAATAAACTGATCGACAGATAGATTTTTGCCCTTTACCCCGATTTCTGCCGGCATGTAAACTCCTTAATCTGCGTTCTGTCGGCTTATTGAAGTGTGCATGAGTGATATGTGAGAGAAATACATCCCTTCATGGCAGATTAAGTTTCACAGTAGGGACGTAAACTCTTGCTTTTTCTTGACCCAAGTATAAAAAAAAATGTGTTCTTATCTCATGCAGCCAAAGGACAAGTGGTACAGTGGCAGAAACTTCAAATACTAGAGGAGAATGTGTCTTTCCCAATGACATTTTGAAATACTGGGGTTTTTTATGCCTTATTTAACGTCACAACTCGCATAATAAACAGTGTAATACATGAATGCTTATGTTTTGACTCACCACCAGGTAGACAATAACCTTTTTTTATGTACATTCTTGTAAACACGGTTACGTACATTGGCGGTTAATATTGATTTGCATTTAAATCAGGAATTTCAGTTATTTCGTCCAGTATGTTTACACGTTAATTGGAATACAATTGGCCTAAGCACATGCTCCAAACAGAGGTGAGATGCATGCACATATTTGATTATCTAGACTGTAGGTCAATCACACAAAGAATTAAAGTCTCAATTAAAGCTTTAATGTAAGCGTACTCAAAGATGCCACTTTTCAAATCCATTGTTTTGTACTACAAGTAAGAGTAAAAGTAAAGAAACTGGTGTAGTAAAAGTCAGATAATTGGACTTTTACTACACCAGTTTCTTTACGTTTACACCAGTTTCTCTACTTTTACTACAGTACTTTTACTTTTAATCTTGACTGGCATCTAAGGCACCTATGTTGTGAAATCTGTGACTTTCCTGGCAGTGACGTCTTATGATTAAACCGCTCTCTTCCTCTTCAATTGTGAAAACATTTCATAAAAATGATTCTCTACTCGAGGCCTTAATGCTGAAACCTGATTCTGTTCCAATCTTCAACAAGCTCTGATTCTTCTTCTCACCAGAATAACCTCAAATCTGGCTTCATTTAAAGAGCTCAGAGTGAACATGTTTCTTGGCTGTTCTGAGGGTCTTGGCCTTTAGTTTCTTTAAGCACCAGTAAAACATGATGAGGCTAATACGGAGCAGAGCAAAGAGCATAGCCTGTGAGCAGACCCCATTGCTGCTGTTTGACCCAAGATGTCACTATCACAGGCTATCCCTGCCCTTTGTGCCCTAAGAAGGGTTTAAGAGCTGTGTCATTGTAGAAGGATTAACATCATGTGACTAAGTAGAGGCCTTCTCGTATTAGTGGAGTAATATAATATCTCCTTTCCAAGGGCTTAAGTCAGTGATCTGATCTATGGTGGGTTGTGGACAGTAAACTTTGCAGACCAGAATGACAGAGACCATTTGGCCAGTGTAAAAAGACAAAGTTATATTTTTCCAGTGAGTCTTTAGTATTTGTACTTGAAACGATGTTCTTGCATTAGATAACAAAATGTCAAACCAAGTGCTGGTAATCTAAAAATGGGAACATCTAAATTAACTGGTTTTATTCAAGTTTACAGTGCTTTTTAACATAACTGAACCAACATATATACAGTAGATTTATTTATAGCAAAAAAACATTATCTGTGAAATCAGGAATAGAAGTCCCACTTTAAAGGGATACTCCACTTTTTTGGGAAATAGGCTCATTTTACCACTCCCTCAGAGTTAAACAGTTGAGTTTTACCGTTTTTGAATGTATTCAGCCAGTTTTCTGATATTTAGAAGAACATCAGTAACCAAACAGTTTCTTTTCTCATTGACTTCCATAGTATATATTTTTTTTCCAACTATGGAAGTCAATGAGACCAGAAACTGTCTGGTTACTGATATTCTTCTAAATATCAGAAAATCGGCTGAATGGATTCGAAAACGGTAAAACTCAACTGTTTAACTCTGGGGGAGTTGTAAAATGAGCCGATTTCCAAAAAAAGTGGAGTATCCCTTTTAGGTAACATTTGTTGCCACTTTTTTTCTTCTTTTTTTACAGTGTGGCATTTATTTGAAAGATTGAGCAAGTGCACTTTTGTGGTCAAAAGCTTAATAATGAAGATTTGTGTTTGCTATCTACCCAGTTACTCACCAGAGACCCAGCGTGTCGGTTAGGCTGCATGGATAGAGATGAAGGGGAAGAGGCCATCACTGCACACCCGTTTTTCACAGGACTGGACTGGGAGAAGCTGAACAGACGAGAGATCACACCACCGTTCACACCTCGAATAGTAAGCCTATACCTCTGCACTTCTACTGTTTAATTCTCTTCTGTGTGTTGTATGCAGACATGGACCAATATTGATTCAGTTATGGACTTTCTTTATATTGAATAATCAGAACCAATTTTTGATTACTAATTTATTTAAATTTACTTCATTTATTTAATTAGACATATTTACCATGAGCTACAATGAGCAATACGTCCACAGCATGTATTGATCTTTGTTCATGTTAATCTCAACATTTACTAATACATTCAAAAGTTTTATCAGTTAACATCAGTTAATGTACTGCAAAATAACATGAACATGTACATTTTATTTAGTAACATTAACAAAGGTTAATAAATACGATAAAAATATATTGATCATAGTTAGCTCATGTTAACCAAGTCTTTGATCGCTAATTTGGATCCACCTCTCCATTCTTTATTCCATTATATTTACAAAAAGGGTTGATAGAATTCATTTTACAATACTTATATTAATATATTTAATTATATATATATGTATATATATACATACTTAAAGTAAACGTTTAAGTAATTTAAGTAAAATTACTTGAGTTACTTTAGCAGTGAAATTCTATTGAGTGCTATTTTTTATAGATGCATCAAATGATGCTATTTATCAGCAGATGTGACATTAAAGAACCAATATCCGATTAATTTGAAAAGTTGGAATAAATGGTGAAAAATAATGTTTTGGTTTTGGTTTGTAGGAGTCTATTGAGGATGTGGCAAATTTCGACCCTGACTTCACCCAAGAGGAACCCTGTCTTACACCCATAGAGGACAGCCTTTTCCCTTTCCACCAGGAAAATTTTAAAGACTTCACTTACACAGCTCCAGAGCTGCGACGGAACCAACATTAGCCAAAGCTTACATTTAGATGGTAATTTCCCATATCAACTCTCTCTAGCGAACTTGTTGTAATACACTCTGTTGACAGACTTGTTGCCTAGACAAAAATATGGACACGTTTCAAAATTTAGAAGAAGGCAATGCAATATGCTCCACACCACCATCCAGACCAAAGAATTATTTGTAATGACAATGTCGAGAAGAAAATTATGTTTTTCTGAAATTAAATTATGCATTTTGAATCTTGCATGTTATTTTTAGAAGTGTGAAAATAACATGCAGCTTTATAGGAAGCATATGAACAGCAAGTTATTGCACTGAACACTTATTGAGTTGTTATTGAGTCATTTTAATGAGTTAATTTATGTATTGTAAAGTATTGCTAACTAAAGTCTGAGTAATAAACTTCAAAATTCCTTTTGTAAAAGATTGTAAAGAACAATTTTGGTTTACCTAAACCACACGTAAGACATATCACCTGTCCAGTATTGAATAATGAATCAGGGGATCTTTGGCTTGGGATAGAAACGTGAAATTTTCATGAGAAAAACAAAAAAAAAAAACATATCCTTTACACCTCAAAGACAAACAAACATGCGGTCATGTCACAGTTCTCTGTTGGCGTGCAAATCCTACATGAATTATTTATTATCCTTATTTATTTGTTCTCACAAGCTCATTCTGTATTTGAAGGAGTGTTAATGCACTTGTAATGCACAATAGTGTTGTACACCGTGATGGGAATGAATGAAATGAAGATACTATTATGAACATCAAAAATTTAGAGTCAGGTCGATTCGACACTGTCAACTCATTAAGTGTGACCACACTTAATGAGTTGGGGGGGGGGGGGGGTATTTTGTTTTTTTTTCCCTTTTGTGAAAATTTGGTTGAAGAAATTGTTTTTTTTTTATTGTTAAAAGTGACTTGGTGAATTACCCAATATGTTTTTTTTTTTACACACTTACCCTAAACCAGTTTAACTGGAAAATCTGTCGCTTTGCCTCTGACACATTTTCTTTGGCATCATCGTCTAGCAGACAATATTAGTGATAGCGAGTTAAATAATGACAAACATGTTTGCACTTCTGAGATAGTGAAGAACATTTGTTGGTCTGCTTGTTTATTGTCCAGCACTTTAATTTGTGGTAATATATATATATATATATATATATATATATATATATGCCAGATTCAAGGAATAATGCAGGTTCACAGGTTAAGATCATCAGTCAACAGCATTTGTGGAATAATGCCTATTGCCAGAGAAAATAATTTAACTTTTACTCATTTTCTGTAAAAAAGAAAACAAGGTTACGGCACTAACAAAGAAAGTGAATGGGGGCATTTTTTTGGAGGACATGTAAAGCTCATACGCCCTATTCACGGCAGCACCATCTTTGATTTTTAATGAGAATGAAAGCGAGGCTGTGAGGGATAGACTTGCATCTCTTCAATGTACTGTTATTTAATGTGTTTTTTTGGATTGTTCTGCTCATGAAACACTGGAAAAATATTTTTCCAAGAAATGTCAGTTGACAAAAAACTCCCGATAATGTAAGCTGTGGAAAATTGTAAGTAATCTAGCCGCTTTATTCAGCTTTTTACAGCGGAAGCCATTGGAAACACACTAAATCTATCCCTCACAGACTCACTTTCATACCTGTCATGGCGCTGCTCTGAATAAGCTCTATAATTTTATAAAAGCACATTAATTATTTTCAAATTTGTGTATTATTTGAGCTGTAAAGTTCTCGTTGAATTTATGATTACGTTGTCATGGCGATAATGTTGTAAAATTGGATATAACTTTACACAGAATAGATAAGATATTATACATTTCTTAGCACTAAAGTCATGTAAACATGTATATCATTTACTTATTGTGGCTCTACTATTGAAACAATGAGTATTTTAACATTTATGGATACTTCCATTGTGTTTTACTTTAACCGATGTGATGGTGTGTAAAATGGTTCGACTTTTTTGTTTTTTGACTCATATTTTGACGTACTGTAGTCAGGTGCTCTGGTGATTTTCCCAGTTTGGCTTATGGTGTTAAACTGCCAAAAACCAGACATGTCTGGCTGGGTGGATGCTTCATGACTCAGACCATTCATTGAGTCAGCATTGCTGAGAAGTTCACTGGGTTCCTAGTAAGAAATGTGCCAATTGTATCGCTGTTTTCTGCAGTCTTCAGTGGAGTTTGGCTGTCCCCTTATCCACCTTCATTTCAAATGCTTAACTATTAAAAACAAACATCTTAGTCAGTTACAGTCACTTGCACATGTCACAAAAGATGATGCAACTGGGAAATAAATGTATTATAACAGTGTTTACAGTGTTATTTTGCAGTAAAAGATGAGCTGATTGCTTTTGATGAAACCTTTCCCAACAGCAACCAGGTGCTGGTAGACTGAAACTTGGTTAATAGCCTACAGCAAATTGTCACACAAGGTTCAATCCTCTCTTTCATATATCCATATTAAAACATGTCACTCTTTACAGTCAGGTGATCTTATCATATATGTTTAAAAATCAGGTTTCAGGACAATTTTCAGGACTTCTCCATGGACATGGACAATTAGATCATTTCAGTTTCATTGTTTTTTTCAGTCATGTTGTCCATCTATTAGAGTTATGTCTCTCAGTGATCAATAACACTTCCTTTCCACATCAGAAACCTTCCATATGGCCTTGGATCTGACAACTCCTATGATGCTGTATCCACACTGACACAGTTTATAAACAGCCGCTATAACAACTGTTTTCATGAAGCAATTTTATCTTTAAGTGAATTTGACAGAATTGTGGGCTAAATATTTGCATTTACATATTAATCTAAACTACCACTTATAAATTAAAAGGACTGAGGTTACACTTTATTTTAAGGTGTCATGTTAGGGTTTGGTTAGGGGTTAGATACTTTTAATTATGCATAATTTACTTTTATTACATGTAGTTGCATTTAACTATTATGTCAACTTAAAATAAAGCGATACAGGACCTGAATATAAGCCTATCATTTAGATTGGTGATGCTGAAAGTAAAAAGTAATTGCAAAATTAGCTCTTACCAGCAGTAAGAAATAGGCTAACATTAACACACTTGAGGAAACTGCTGAAATTTCTGCAAAACATTTTATCATCAACATCAGGACTTCCTTAGAAATCTTGCACCAAGAGCAATAATAAAACAGTAAGTTGGTAATATTAGTGGGTGGGGGGGGGGGGGGGGATTGTCAGTGTTCATGTTCATAGGTTTTATTTAAATATTTTAATTATATTTTAATGAGTGAATGTGTGTAGCATGCCTTCACTGTCTGCAAAAATAGAGATAGGCTATATAAAGCAAGGTTTGTCAAGAACGTTTTTGTTGGCTTGACAAGTCTTATCTGACCATTTAAAATACTTTTAAAAGTTGAAAGCTTTTACAGTGCTGTACAGTCATATCAGTCAAGGAGTGTTATGGTTATCAAAAAAATCTGGCTTACATTTTTAAAGGGATAGTTCACTTTGAAATTAACGTTTGAAATGTTTTAGCTTACGTCAAGGGCATCAAAGATGTAGGTGTCTTTGTTTCCTTTGTTTTTAGGTCAAACCGTTCTTGTCTGTCAGTCATACAGTATAATGGAGGTCTATGGTCCAGTTAACTATTTTAACTGGTTAAGTGTGTTCTGGGTTCTATGTGTGCGTGGTTCTTTCCAGGCAATATTAGGGTATTTGTGCTGATTACTGATATAATTATTTGGAAAACAATAGTCTTAATTTACCTGATCATTACTATAATCTCAACAATATATATATATATATATATATATATATATATATATATATATAAAATTGACTTTTTATACTACACATGAAAGAAAAAAATGGCTGTAGCCAGGATAAGCAAATAATTTGTGGTCAAATCAATAGTGGTGATTACATCACACCGTGCCCGTGGGGGTCGATTGAACTGCTTAGATGGATTGATGAAAGAGCAAATTTTGAGATGGTCCTCACTGCGGAACATGAAATCCATGGGGAGGAGTCGGATCCAGATCCAACTCCTCCCACCTTACATACACCTAAACCTAACCAACTCCGCCCCCTGATCCCTAAACCCACCCCTAATCCCTAAACCCAACCCTAATCTTACCCATCTCCACCCCTTGGATCGTGATCCGACTCCTCCCCGTGGATCTTATGTTCTGCATTGAGGTGCTACTGGAAATTTTGGTGCGACACTGCCGTATGCGCGCTCCTGCCAGCGCCTCGTGAACGCGCAAGCCACACAGAGAGAGTAGTAGGAGGCACGGCTAACTCTTTGTACCGACCAGAAGCTGCACCGATTGGGTGTCAGACAAATGTTTTGACCTTCAGGCGAACCGGAGGGTTGATCTCTACCGTTCTGACGCTTTCAACACAACATACCGGACTCGAAGCTGATAATTTTATCGCGTTTGCTTGTTTTATTTTAGAAACATTTTATTTGTTAGCAAGAGGTGGCCACGTCCTTGATTTTCTGGCCTCGCGGTTTGGAAAAACCTAACACATAGTGAGTGGTTTTACCCAGGAATGGATACTGGAGTTGTCACTGAAAAGAAAAGGTAGGGATTCCCGTTTCTGTTTTATAAAAGTGCGCAAGTGGTTGCTGAGCGGATTTTGTTATGTCGGTGTAGATAACAGACAGATCTTCATCCCCCCTCACACCGAATGTGTCGCCATTTTGTGTGTTGTATGGCAAACCTAACATTTATGAGCAAGTTTAAAACGCTCATTCCGGCTAAAACAAAGCCTATTAAATATTTTACAAAAAATAAAAAGAGTTATATTTGATGATTTGTAACGCAATATTTGGCTTAATTTGAGGTAGGAGAGTGTCTGTTTGTGGAAATAGTCTAATGTTAACAAACTAATAACTGTTAGCGGCATGCTAACCGATTTTTGGCTTAAACCGTAAAGAGTTTAACTTATATATTAGGAGTATTAGTATAGACATATTTCAGTTTCATTGGAACAAACAAACTGATAATATAGGCATACATCTTTGAGTGCGAATGTCAAATGAATGCATACAATAAGCACAAAATACATCCTCGGGCTTCTTTTCCCATAGCGAAATGGTATACTTTTGTTCTTAGTTCAGTGGTTTGTACTTGATATTCTGGTATTGTGTAAGCTCTGAATTCTTTGATGCCGTTCATTTGTGAGATAAAAGAAGCATGTGCTAGTAATTATGATTGACACCTTCTTCACCCCTCAAACCACTTGACCCCACGGGTCACAGACAGTTGCCAGCTCGTCTGACATATTTGTTGATGTAGGACTGGAAGCTTGAATTCATCCTTGGATTCTGCTGACAGTGTCTTATTCTTTGTCAGGCCTGTCATCAGTGTGGGCTCAAATTTTAGATGAGATGGAAAGAAGTGTTCTCCTTGCTAAGTCTGGAAATAGCTAGTTGTTTTTCCTGTAATAGTGAATTTACAGGAAGAATAAGACTGGCACTGTCTTATTGGCACTGGAATATATATGTATGTATCTATATAGTCTCTAATATCTACCCTCTCTATATTTTATTCATTTGGAAGATGCTTTTATCCAAAGAAACTTACACTGCATTGCATCATTCAGTTCTCATTCAGAAATCTCATGATCTCTATTGTTTGAGCTTCAGAAAAAGCACATAGAAAAAGCACATAGCTTTTTTCACATAAAACCGCTTATTCTGTTTAAAATGTTAAACAGTTTTTTTTCAAAGTTCAAAAGTAGTTACAGTGCTGTTTATTATATTCATTATTATATTATTATTTTTTGTAATGTGTTGAATATTAATGTTAAAGGTTTGCTGTTTTTAGTCATAATGTGTGTTTGGGTAAATTGTATTCAATCCTATTTATATTAGGATTATTGGCATCATTTTTGGCATTCATTAGTGTCAATCTGACCATATGAATCATACCCAGATTTTAAACATAATATCATTTATTTTTTATTTTTTAGACAATACTGTGATTGGCTCCATATAAAGTGAATAATACCCTGTTTTCAGTGGCAATATTTTCCTGACATAAATTTGGTTGGCATCCAAGTTCAAGCAACTACACATTCTTCTCTCAAATCTTAATCACTCTCAGCAATGACGTCAATGCAACTTCCTGCCCAGTCTTGTGGCAAGACAGCTGCAAGTCCTCTATCAGTTTGAAACTTTGAATGTTAAAATGGGTCCCTCTTTATTTATCATATTTTCTTGTTTTGGAGAAAGGCCTTAAAATGATGATTATTATTGTGATGACATTTTCCTCGATAAAATGATAATTATATAAACTATATATATTTTTTTGTCCACACACAGAGCCCAGCCCCCTTTTTGCATGTTTTAAAAATCCTTGGGTCAAAGGGATATCTATTGATGAAGTCATTGTGTCTCAAGGTCTCATATCTCAGAGTCCAATTCGACTGGGAATCATATCATAAAACAGCACCTTTTAGACTGGCATCATTTTTGGTTTGATCAGTGGTCAACAGTGTTGTGTAGCAAACGCAAGGCAAGTTAACTTTGACCTCAGTACCAAAACTGCATCTGGGAAATAATTGTGCACGAAATGTTGTTTTGAGTTGAAATATTTTATGTCACTCTCTTGAAATAGACGTGATGCTGCCACGAAGAAAAGTTTGCAGCAAGTGGCTTTGAGCCAAAGACGAACAACTTCAAACAAGACTAATGTATCGATTAATTTTATTTTTACCAAATAATTACGGGGACATATTGAATTGAGATTAATATTTTAAATCATACCTGTTTATAAATCCATTTTGTACAGCGTACAAAACAATCGTCCAGACAAGATGATCACAACAATGTTATCAAACTCTATCAAAATCAACTCGGATTTCATTTTCAATACAATCAAAAACGGGAGACGCTAGACGGTAAGATGTATTTGAATGAAACAAGAGTTTGCGTCCATTGTGATACGTGAATTTGCGCTGTGTAATAATGCATTGCTATTGATGACGGTCATTATAAAGAAGAAAATGCCACAGAATAAAGCCTTGCTTAAAAGACTGCATAGATCTACTTGTTTTATTTGTTGTTTCGTTGATTGTCAAATACTAGATTTGTTGAATTTCAGTGTGAGGAACAGTTCTTTTTGAACACTATCTAATTTTAACAAAACCGTGATAATATTGATAATCACCATAATTTTGGACACTATAATCGTGATATGAAATTTTCATACCGTCCCATCCCTACTCTGCTCGCTTCGCACCAGTGGACAAGCACCATAATTGCATGGAGTTGCATGAACTCCGTTTCAACTCTTTACTTTAATAATTTAAGACTTGCTCAAAAGCATATGCGTATGTAAGATCATATATATTTTCTGAAATTAAAAAGGGAACTTTAATAGGTGAGTGCTAGCCAATGAGATTTCACTTTGCGCGTTAGTTTTGCTTGCTTAAAGGGATAGTTCACCCAAAAATGTCAGTATTTTACTCACCCTCATGTTGTTCCAACCGCATAATAAGACCTTTGTTCATCTAAGGGACACAAATTAAGATATTTTTGATGAAATCTGAAAGCTGGACTAATATGGAGATCACTCCTCCATATTAGTCCATAGACTTCTTGAGGGATTGAAACTTGCCGGCCTCGAAAAGTTTTTAAAGACTTATTAACGTTATTAAAAAGATTTGATCTTGTCATCATGATGAGAAATGCCTGTTTTAAAGGAAACTGTTGTATTGTTCTCTTCTTATTGTGTTTTAAAACCATGCAATGCATCCTCATATGCATTTACAGTTAAGTTAAAAAGCTTTCCTTTGCCAAAGGGGTCTTCCAGCTACTCTGAAAACAGTCAGAAAAGGTGACGTATATTATTAGGAAGTCCATATATGGAACTTGCATAAGACAACCATGTACTGCACACAGACACAAACAGGCTTAAAAAAACAACAATGAAATGCGCATATGAACATCTCCAGTGCACAAGGGTTTTCCTCCGTTTCTGGCCAAATGATTTCCGCTTTACCTCAGAGAGCGCTTTGATAGGGAGGATGGGAGCCTTCTGTCTCAAGATTGTTTTTTCCTCTCAGGTCAATAGGCTGTTTTAACCGTTTTCCTTCCTTTGTCTTGCATGGCTTTGACAGTTGACACAAGGCCTGCTCATTGTTTCTCATTGCTGCTTTGACCTTGGAGCTCTTATTGGGAATTGGATCTGGATCTATATAGATCTGTTGGCAGTTGCACAGAAACCTCATTGGTCCTTTGACTATTTGTTTGTCTTCAGTAAAATTCAGAAGCCAATTTTGCAAATTTTTAACAATTAATTTTGATTCAATACTTACAAAAAAAACTTTTAGACTTGTTTAAGAGCTTCCCCTAATGTATTTTAGACTCTCATTAGCTCAACTTCCATGCAAATTAATTGAAAACGTTCGCTGTTCGCTCTATTGGGCAAAGTTATGAATGTCCATGCATTTATCACTCGCACATTTTGCCTTACCAATTTAAACATTCAATCGATTTTAAACTAGCCTATTCATTACTTGCAGGCTCTCTGAAAGATGGTTTTCTCTGCGCACTTACATAAGCCACCTCACAAACAGCTCGCGAGTAACACAACTGAGTTCTTTTTCGCTGATTATATTGCTTTACCGGTCAAAAACACAAAATTATGTCAATTTCATTCTTGTCGAGAATCCTCGTAAACACAATCAGTTATGTCTTTAATTAACAAACAGTTGAAGGAAAACGAAACACTAGCTGACAGCAGCCTTATATATCCCTGGAGATCATACACAAGATGCCTCTGAAAGCTGTTTGAGATATGGTGGCCAATCGTGTATTTTTTTATTTATTTTTGGCCAGACAATATTTTGAAATTCGAAGTTCAAAAATAATTTTCAATTGTCATTGCAGCTTTTGTTAACAGTGAACACCTTTCTATAACAGTAAATCGTGAATGAACACCTGAGGGTATTGGTGTGTAAGGGAACTTTTGTTAAAGGGTGTGCATTCTGCATTGCATAGCCTAGTTGCTCTTTGTTGCCCATAGTTTGGCTTGTTTTTTTAGAGCCCACCATTCCTGAATTCCTGAAACACGTGTTAAATATCTGGTAGTCTGTCTTGTAGGCTAGGTCCCAAGGGTAATAGATATACGCTTTAGAAATCATGATGAGATGGACACTCATTTCAGCAGAAAACTTTTTCATGTTTTTTTAACGGTGACCTATTTGTTAGGAAAGGGTCTATTTTCTGGCCATGAACTGTTTATTCTCCAAATCCTGACCTTGCTTGTTTGTAAGACCAGATGTTTTATGGTTTGAGTTTTTTTATTTTTGCCACAAAACAAAATTGACATTGTTGATATTCTTTTTCTGATTATGGGCCTGGATGAACCACCTGTGGAATCTGTTGTCTTTGTAAAGAAAATTTGACTGACAATTTAAAGTGGTTGTATGTTTTTTTTGTTTTTTTTTTGTTAATGAGTTAAATACAGACATTTCTATACTGATTCTGGACTGCCATTTGTCTGCCTTTTTTTTTTTTTTGATTTTGTGTATGTAACGGATGGCATCCAAGCTATCTAGGTTATTGTTCTGAAAATATTGACAGGGTTACACCTGTCTGGCGCCCAAACTTACTAACTTTTACTAACAATCATTGGTTGATTATTTGAATTTTTACTGTTTGTGTGTTAAAGTTTGTTCCTTGTAGTTCACCGAAAAGTTTATGCTGGGAAATCCGAAAATTGTCTGACACGACAACATTTACCACTGTTGGCTGACCTCCAAGGGCTGTAACTGTCTCTCTCACACTGTGTCCCCACTTTCACCAGTCACATTGAGACTATCTGTCTGTCCTTTGACGCTGCCAGTTTTGACGCCATGCAAATGAGAGATTTAAAAAAAAGTAGACCTTGTTGCTGTCCTTGAACATTAGCGCAGAATGTCTCTTTTCACAAATGCAGAGCCAAACTAATGCCACAATTTCCTCCCTTATTTTTGCAGGGTGAGCTCGGAGCGCAGGAAGGAGAAGTCCAGGGATGCAGCGCGATCTCGCAGGGGAAAGGAGTCTGAGGTGTTCTACGAGTTAGCGAACCAGCTTCCCCTGCCACACAATGTCACCTCCCACCTGGACAAAGCCTCCATCATGAGGCTGGCCATCAGCTATCTGCGCATGAGGAAGCTGCTCATCTCTGGTCAGTTCACTGATATAAATATTTGTATCTAGAAGCGCATAAAATTTACAGCGCATGCAAAACAGATTCAAAACCTTAACAGATACTGTAAACATGAAGCAAGGAGGGAAGTACAATCTGCAGTCACTGGGGCAGTCCTCAGAGGGTGCATTAGTACTTATTTGTACCTTGTAGATATAATATGTACGAGGGCTGCATGATTAATCTAAATCAAACCAAAATCATGATTATGGCCAAGCACGATTTTAAACCATCGGGCTGTGCGATTTGGGGAAAAGTATTTAATTGCGATTTACGATTTGATTTTGTAAAGTCCAGTTTCAGCTCAATATTCTTAATAGTGTGCAGCACACACTCTAAATTTTAATTGAGTACAACATGCCTTTAACTTTAGACCCCTCCATTTACAAGGTCTAGCAGATGCAGTGTACCTTTCTTAGTCCTGTGTCAAATGTACTTTTTTTAATTATCATATTTCATCAACCAAGTCCATCATAACGATTATTGCACTTTCACTTTTAAGCACAAATCAAGAAAATGTCAAACCAAACACATGGTTTATTTGACCTCATCTAGTTTCCTGATTTATTATAGGCTATTTATCACAACTACTGGTAAAACAAGAAACTTTAAAAATTGAAACAGTAAAATTCATAGTAATCCAATAATTCCAAATTACTTTAATGTTTTTCTATTAAAACTGCAGCAAAAAATACTTAGCCTATTGTCATACAGAGCGGCATAAGTGCAGTTATTCAGCAATCTCTCAATCAATCGGCTATAGTCGAGATCCATGTTAGGATTTATTGCAGTTCATCACTGAAAAGGTTAAATCACAGATTTAGTCACAGCAAACAGAACATAGACCGACTGAATGACACTTTCATTTAAGCAGAAAATCTCAAATGGAGATCGCTAAACTGCAGGTTAGAGAGAGCGTGTGCATGGTTGCCAGATTGCAAAGATTAAGTAAAATACCGGGTAAAAAATTGTGTTCTTTAAACAGAAAAGCTCTGATTGGGGATTTAAATTGTTGAAATCTGGCAACCGCAAGCATGAATGCTTGTATTGCCGTGTAACAAAACTATGTGATACCTTGCAAAGACAACTCTTCCCCCATTCCCCCATCATGCTTTTGCTCAGAAACATATTTTTCATATCAAATCCACATCGCGGACTTTTGCGATTAGCTAATTGCAACGTTTCGAATGGCGTTTCGATTACGATTAATCGTTCAGCCCTACGTGTTGCGTGTTTCTGAGTAAAGGGCGGCACTGTGTTCCTTGCTCACGCAAGGAGCTCATGATGATCTGGTGTCTTCAGTGTCTCGGAGAGACTGTGTTTGCAGTAAATGCTGCTCATCTGCTTCTGCTCTGAGTTTGGGTTGGGTGTAATGTGCCAGTATTCTGTAATACGATATATCACGATAATGAACATGCACAATATGGTTATCTTGGGCACTTACAAATATGGTGAATCAGTATTTATTACTAATTATTATTTTAAGAATAATTTACCCATCAACAGTTTAAAATGCACTACACTGCTGTTTGCTGTGTCAAAGAGACATGCACGGACTGATGTTAACAAGTCCAAGCACATGGTGGAACGAGTGAAGGAGATGCACACAAACTGCCGCCCTATTTTATGCCTTATGTACGGGTGCCTATTAGTGCTAGTATGCACCCTTTAGATTCTGTGTAACTTATCCACCTCTCAAGAGTACATATTAATGCTAGATATTATAGTGCCCCCTTTAGGTATTAACATGTACCTTATCTTCCCCTCATGGGTGCATTACAGTACTAGTATTTACATCATGTACTAATATGCATCCTCTTGGTGTAACTGTAAAAGTGCCATGTTTTCTGGGAGTGTGTAAAAGCATAATGTGCCACTATGACTTTACATTTACATAGTTGGATTGCTGTTGTTTGACTGTGCAGGTGACACAGAGAAAGAAAATGAGCTGGAGAGTCAGTTGAACGGCTTTTATCTGAAGGCCCTGGAGGGTTTCCTCATGGTCCTATCTGAGGATGGAGACATGGTTTATCTTTCTGAGAATGTCAGCAAGAGCATGGGCCTTACACAGGTAGCCAGATGTTAACATTTTATTCTCTGCTGTTCAGATTTAAAGCTTATGGTGTAGCTAACTATCTCTGCACTCTATTCTTTCAGTTTGATCTGACCGGTCACAGTGTCTTTGAATTTTCACACCCATGTGATCATGAGGAGTTGAGAGAGATGCTGGTCCATAGGATGGGTGAGTCACGCATGGTCTTTTTTTTATCTTCAGATAAATGCATCAGCGATTAATAACAAAAGCATTCACTGAATTTTTTGTCCTCGTTTAGGATCCAAAAAGACCAAGGAACAAAACACAGAGCGCAGCTTCTTCCTGCGTATGAAGTGCACACTCACTAGCAGAGGACGTACTGTCAATATCAAGTCTGCTACGTGGAAGGTGAGATGTCTGAATTGATGCAGTTTTCTCACTAATCTCTTAGTATCCACAGATTACCGTAAAACTTCAAATAATAGCCGAGAGTAAGAGTAAGAGAGTTAGTGTAAGAGACTTGCCTGTCTCTTTTACACGCCTGGAGTGACTGCAAAAGGTCTCAAATAGAGGCCGGGTCTGTTTTTTTAGTTTTGGGTTGTATTTAATCTTCTAAAACCCGTCAGATTGTCTGCTTTTTGGCGGCTGCCAAAGCAAATTTTTGACCCGCCAAATTTTTCACCCGTCGGTGATGTAGAATGGAGACTGCTGCACTTGACAGGGCGTGTTACGAGCAGAGGGGGGAGAGCGCACTCTCACGTCTTCAAACACGAGCGCTGTCTTGCTCTCTCTCCCTCGCGCATATTAATCAAAATCAATTGACACAATAGTAAAAGGTCGGGAGACCGCAGTTTCACATGGAGCATTTGGAGATTTTTAGAAATTAGAGACTCTACGCTTACACTCAATGAACATCATCTCAACACTAAATTATAAAGGCCTGTCTCAAATACAAGCCGGTGCAGTTCAACGATTTGGGGAAATAAAAGACTGTGCTATTATTTGAAATTTTACGGTATATGTGGTTTTCCCCTTTGGCTTAACCTTTTCCTGGTAGATTTGTAGGTATTTGTTTTAGAAGAATAGATTGTATTTCCCTGACTTGATTTTAAATGGTTCTTAAACAAGAATACACTAAATGTAATGAGGAAGAAGGAAACTGGCTTGAGTCCTATTGTGCATAGAGCGTCCTTTAAAATATTTTTATGCATGTGTGACTTGCTATAAATGGACTGCAATAGTTTCTCCCTTCTCTCTCCTGCTACAGGTTCTTCACTGTGCTGGTCATGTCCGTATGCAGGAGCGCAGCGAGAGTTCGGGAGACTCTGGCTTTAAAGAGCCCCCTCTGACTTACCTTGTGCTCATCTGTGAGCCCATTCCTCATCCCTCAAACATCGAGGTGCCTCTGGACAGCAAGACCTTCCTTAGCCGTCACACTCTGGACATGAAGTTCTCGTACTGTGATGAAAGGTTAGCAGAGTGATGTAATGACTTGTATACCAAAAACTACAAACAAATTTCCCCCAGATTAGGCGATGGACAGATTGACAGATTGATCATATTTTCTGTATTCCCTTTATTTTGTTTTCGTGTAAATGGTTTTGCCTTCCCCACTTCACATTTGTCTTTTCTTTTTGTGTTTGGGTTTACCTTGATGGTATCTATACCTAACAATGAATGGTCATCCCTACGAGTTGCTTACATCTCTTTGTATAAAAGCAATGCTGCAGAACTGGTCTAGCATGCCAAAGAACAAAAGCCAGTATTCTGTACTTTTACGAATGTAATTGATGCCACCTAGTGGCAGAAGCCAGTATTTTGTTTTAAACCTCTGCTAACCGTTAAGCTATTACAGTGACTCGGCTTTATAGAGATGCAGAACTGTTTTGTTTTGAGCAGTTTTGTTGTTATACTTACCTAAAACTATTAACCAACCATTAAATTAAACGTTTTAGTATGTAGCTGGTAGTAAATTCACACACAATCATCTCATTCTGACTCTTTCCCAAAGGATCACAGAGCTGATGGGATATGAGCCGGATGATCTGCTGAACAGGTCAGTGTACGAATACTATCATGCCCTGGATTCAGATCACCTCACCAAGACACATCAAAACCGTGAGTATCTGGATTTAGATAATTATTGGGCATAGTTTACTAATTTAGTACAGATGACAATCTGATCATGTTAGAGGTTTTACTTCAACATGCAAAACTGCTACATAAGATGTCTTGTGAAATAATTCTAATTGGAGAATGTTTTTTTTTTTTTTCCAGTGTTTGCTAAGGGTCAGGCTACCACAAGCCAGTACCGCATGATGGCTAAGAAAGGTGGTTTTGTTTGGGTGGAGACTCAGGCCACCGTTATCTACAACCCCAAGAATTCACAGCCACAGTGCATTGTGTGCGTCAACTACGTTCTCAGGTACAGATCCACTTTTGTTTCATTTTATGTGGATCAGCATTTTTTATCAAAAACCAAAGTGCATCTGTGATCATATTTCTAACTTAACTGTTCTGTCCCGTCCAGTGGCATTGTGGAGGGGGACATTGTCCTGTCACTGCAACAGACCCTGACAGAGTCCAAGGCTGTAGAGAAAGAGAGCCAGGAATTGAAAGATGTGGATGGACATGTGGACATGCTCAAACTCTTCAAGCCAGATAGCCTCAAGTGTCCCATGGAGAGCTCTGACCTTTATGAGAAGCTAAAAGCGGAGCCTGAGGCCCTCACTGTGTTGGCGCCTGCAGCAGGAGACACCATCATCTCTTTGGATTTCAACAACTCAGGTGCTTTCTGGTGGATGGTTACATTTGTTTTTAATGGAACAGATTTACTTTGCTCACTTTGACTGCAATTTCCAATAATTCGGAGGTCATTTGCTTTTATTGAGAGCTGGTGGTTCAAGTCAACTTGAGCAAAGAGCGAGTGTTTTAAAATTAAATTTATTTTTTCTCATCTCGTTTAGCCATAGATGATATTCATACAACTTGTATGAACGCTTCCCCTCCACAATGTTGGCTTTTAGAGTTTAAAAAAAAAGTGTAATTGTAAAAATAAAATGACATTAATCATATATGGTCTGTGACCTGGAGTTATGCTACCTTGTGCAGCCCAGTACTGTAAGACAACCAGAATTTGAAGAACGCATATTTACGATCGACAGCTAGTTGGTGACCAACTGTCTTGACACTGACGTGTGTACAGTATATACTACCATTCAAAAGTTTTAGGTCGGTAAGATTTTATTTTGTGATGACTTTGAAAGAAGTCACTTATGTAGTTATGCTTTCTCAAGGCTGTATTTATTTGACAGTAATATTATGTCAAATAAATATAAAACGGTAATATTATGACACACATTTAAATAAAATAACTGCTTTCTATTTTAATATATACTTAAATGTAATAAATTCCTGTGATGAAAAAGTTGAATTTTCCACAGCTATAACTCCAGTCTTCAGTGTCACATGATCCTTCAGAAATCATTCTAATATGTTGATGTTTGGTGCTCAAGAAACATTTCTTATCAAAACATTGAACAGCATTTATTTGAAATACAAATATTTCCCAAAAACATCTTTCTGAGCACCAAAACCTTTGAATGGTAGTGTACCATTACACAACCAAATGTGTTTTCTCAACAGCTTTTTAATCTTTTAAAGACAGAAACATGTCCCAAGAGATTATCTAATCCTCTTAAGACTTTGGGAAATATGGATTCATAATCTTATTTTTGTAAGAAATGAAATAGTAAATATACACACAATTGTTTCCTTGGTGTTCTACCAATAATAATTAACAGTATTGAATTCCCTCCAGACTCTGACATGCAGTCGCTGAAGGAGGTGCCCCTCTACAATGATGTCATGCTGCCCTCCAGCAGTGAGAAACTGCCCATCAGTCTGTCTGCTCTGACACCCAGTGACTCCAGCCCAGCTCTGTCCAAACTAGAGTCCGGAGCAGAGGACTTCCCTTTCAGCTCTGCCTCTGATTGTGTTCCAGACTCCACAAACAAACTCTCTACATCTGGGCTCATCTCCTCGGGGGTAAAGACAAATGAAACACTTGCTTTTATTTAAGCTGGTATTGTTGTTCATTTCAAAATGATTGCTTCTTTTTAAGGGCCAATGAGATTCTGTGTCTCTCAAAGACTTACTTTAGCTGTTTTTTGTTGTTGTTTTTTTTGTTCTTAGCCCAACAGCCCCATGGATTACAGTTTCCAAGTGGACTCTGACATCAGTTCTGAATTCAAACTGGACCTGGTTGAAAAACTGTTTGCTATTGATAACGAGGCAAAGACCCCCTTTTCCTCCCAGGTAAACCTTTATCTGCCTGCCATATCTCTCTCTGTGGTAATTTATACATTTGCATAAACTTCAGAACACACATTTCTGTGACCTCTAGGCCATGGGGGATCTCGACTTAGAAATGCTGGCTCCGTACATCCCAATGGATGATGACTTCCAGCTGCGCATCCCCTCTCCACTGGATCCGCTGCCCTCCAGCTCTCTCTCTGTTTCAGCCATGAGCTCCCTGTTCCAGCCCCTACCCTCACCTGCATCTCCAGCCTCTTCCACCAGCAGCGCAGTGACACATGAGCCATCATCACAGGCCCCTTCACCTCTGCATCAGCTGCAGGAGGTGTGCAGCGCTCCTGTCTCGCCCTTCAGCGGCAGTCGGGACGCTTCCCCGGTTCGATCCCCCACCCCGCAGAGCAGCAATCAGCTCCATAACAGGTAAAGCTCTCGTTGGCACAACTAGCTGCTGGCATCATTAACAATCGATTTGCACAGGGATCAGATTGCTGATCCGTATTAAACTGCAAGTGGATTGGAGTCGAGCTAAAATCAGCATAAGAGATTTGATTTGGACTTACATTTTGATGAAATTAACTGTAGATTATCTGATCTTCTTTCCGTTGCTCCAATTTCTCAGAGAGCTGTCTCCAAAGATGTTAGCCATCCAGAATGTCCAACGTAAGAGAAAGCTGGAAGTGACATCTCTTTCTGAGGCTGTTGGACTGGTCAGTATGTTATTAGATTTTATACACAGATAAAGATGCATATATATAAAAGTACTTTATTTTGTTAAATATTATTAATATTGCATTACATTAAATTGTTTTATGCACTATATATTCCAGGGTTTTTTTGCATATATTTTGAACTTAAAGGGAAACATGGCTAATGAATAAGTGAAATTTTTTAGATCTGATTTGTATGCAACACCCATGCTAATGCCCACTCTACTATTTCCCGCAGGGGGCTTTGCTTCAGAGTGTGGACAGTGCTATAGAGCCTGGAAAAAGAGCAAAGGTTTTAGAAGTTAAAGGATCAAGTGTGCTCGGGGGGAACAAAACCATTCTTATACTGCCCTCTGGTGAGTGACGAGACCATCATTGTACCATCTATTTAATGGAATTTTAAAGTCGGCATGAAACGGAAGTTGCTATTAGTCTTTTCTTCCCTATTGTGACATATAAAATAAAATTGCTTCTGGAATGAGAAAAGAAAATGTAGGGTGAGACTTGATTTCGGATCGTAGGAATTCGCCCGTTTGCAGTCAGCTGTGGTGGATATTTAGCCTCACTCTCCACGAGACATGCATCATGAAGAGAACGACGTCATTTGGAGGTGAAGGGGAGGTTGACAGTTTTGATTTAACGATTACGAGTGCACATACATTTTAAAAAAAATTATAATGCACGGATATAATAAACAACATTCTGTAAAATATGAGAGTGGTCCATTTTGGTCCACCATCATCATGGTGACTTTAAATGCGCTCTAATAAAAACAATACTATTTTAGCGTGTATACACAGTTATAAGTGGGGCTGTCACGATTCCATGACTAAATTTGAGTAGTCGATGCTCAATTGAAATATACCAGTGCCCAGGAACAAGCAAAATACCGGAAGTGGCGTATTCCACAGATCCATGAACCACCTATATTATGAACTAAATGATGTAGTGCAGTCTCAGATACATTATTAGACCTTTTTCTAAGGCTGCACTATGTTAAAACCATTTAGATCATAATATAGCATAGTGCTGTTATTAATTCACAAAAGCTGTTATTCAATGAAATAAATATATGCCCTGCTGGTTTAATATGCACTTTAATTATTTACATACGTGTAGGTAAAAAAAAGAAAAAGCAGTTTATGTATTAAAACATGTTTTATTTCAAAACATTATCGAAAGCAGTATTGTGTTACCAAGATGACGAAAGCCATTGTGATAAACACAGGAAAGCTGCCATATTCATGATCATGATTTAAATATCAAGATATTTATTGAAAAAAAAAAAAAAGAGATGAATATTTAGTATGGGAAATATTTGCTACTTTTTATTTGAAGGTAACGCTTGAGAATTTTCCTTTGAATCTTAGCATGTTGTTATAAATCGTAAAGCGGTTTGTATTGTTCTTCCCCCTCTGACTGTAGATGTGGCCAGTCGTCTGTTGTGCAGTTCTCTAGAGAGCAGCGGCGGGCTGCCTCAGCTAACACGTTATGACTGCGAAGTCAACGCTCCTGTGCAGGACCGCCATCATCTGCTCCAGGGAGAGGAGCTCCTGCGTGCTCTGGACCAAGTCAACTGAACTCCGCTGTGTTTAGCCATTCTGGACATTGCATCCCTCCCTCGCCCCTTGATCCCTGAAATATGTCTCCTTTTATTTCGAACCCCATTTATTCTCTATAAATCCCAGTGTTTTAAAAATGTAATAAATGACCTGCACCTTCTATTGATCCCGTCAGTGATGCGAATAGGAGCCCAGAGGGAGTCCATCCATCCATCCATCCATCCCAGTGTGTAGAGGGCCTGGAGACAGAGAAGCGTAATGTAATTTTACAGTGGCATCACAAGAGTTTAGAGCCTTAATGTGAAATGCACACCTTGCCCCGACACAGATGTGTGCAATCTCTCACGCTCCCTCTGGATTCTCTACTTTCACCTAAAAAAAACAACCTCCTGTTGTCTTGTGTCCCCCCAGAGTGTGTGTATTGTAGCTACAGTCGCACAATAATCTATTTTCTTAAGACAGAATACCAGCAGTCCATGCAATATACAAAACCATTTTTACAAATATGTACTTTTACTGAAAGATTGAACAATTTATTTTTTTCTCTGCTCTGTTTTGTTTAACGGTTACGTAACAGCTCTGTGTGTGCACTCATAGGCTCAATGGTTAAATGCTGTTGGATGTTTGTGAGTGTTGCTTTTCATTGCATTCATATTTACTTGCATACCTTTCGGTTTTTGAACAGCACAGATGAATTGTAAAACAGATATTGCAAGTATTGGAGAATGTGCAAAAAAAGGGAATTTACAATCATGCTATGATGTTCTCATGATGGGTTTTGTTTCAAAGAGGTTAAAACAGATTTATAGTTTAATTATGCAATAGATTTTTATATTTTTAGTGTTCATTTTTAGTTCTGTTTAGTTCCCAATAGGTGGTTGATGCTTAATGCTTGTAAGAAGTCTTAGCTGATAACCATTTTTCTGCTTCATGAGCAGTTTAGATCATGCAAAGCTGATGCATCATTTGTCCCAGTTTTAAAATTATTTATAATGGCATTAGAACACAAATGCTTAGTTTTAAGTAAGACAATATTTGTTTTCATTATGCTTTCAGATTATTTCAGCCTGTTGACAATGTCTTGGAAGTACGTTATGACCTTTTATCTTGTTTTTCAATAGGAAAGACATTTTCTTTTTATGTTATTGTAATCTTCTGTTCATTTATCTCTGCAGTCTCCAGTCTTCTCCTTTATTATCTTAACACTAAATGTATTGTTTATTGCATAAATCAGTAAAAGACAATTGTGGACCAGAATTTTGTGGTGCATGTTTCAGTTGACAAATTACTTCATAATATATATATATATATATATATATATATATATATGGATCTATTATTAAGTTCAAATGTGAATTTTTTTTAAAAAGTTAGTTAAAATATAATTTAATTACATTAAGCAGTTAAGCAGCTTTGCTTTTTAAAATTGTTTTTCTTTGTGTTTTAGAAAAGAAAAAAGTTTTATTTGTATATAGTATAATTGTAACTATGCTGGAAGCCATTGTAAGAAGCATTGGAAAACCAATGCATACAGGTTTTTTTTTTACAATTGCATACAAGGCCAGTTTTACAGTTTTTTTTCCAAATTCTCAAAGGCCTAAACTGACTTGTTGAATAAACCACTCTTTCTGTAAAACCTTAAAGAGGTTCAGGTGGTTAGTCACTATATGCAATCTCATGCACTTTAAAAAAAAAAAAAAAAAACTCTTAACACATTCTGCACTGTGGTGCACTGGTGTTGAAAAACTTTTAACACATTCTGCATTGTGATGGACTTGTGTTGCAAAATGTTAAACATGAGTGGCAAAGGTTGAACACAACTGCAACACAGCTGTCATCGTTTACACTCAATGGCTCCAAATCGTTATTTCTAATGATGTTATCAAACCAACTGTACAAACATGAGCCTGCAGCTCTGCACTGAATGTTAATACCAACAATAGAAGGAAACAAAGTGTGGAGAGTGTTATAATATATTATTATACAGTGATATATATATATATATATATATATTATTTTTTAATTTTGTAATTTCATTTGAATATTAACATTTGTGAGATTTAGTCAGCCAAAACAGTTTTTAAATGAATGCATTTCATTTTGTGTCTGGAAAATTGTGATCTATGACATTACATTATGTTGAATATCAAATATTTTTGTGTCTATTTGTTAATGAGGGATTTGTGGACACATCAATGTTTTGGGATTTGTGGAGTAATAGCCTATATTTATTTTTGATGTAAAAAGACAATTAAATGACAAATTTTGTGGCAGTTGTAAGATCAGAAATTAAATTGATTTGATCGAAGAATTTATTGATAGTTTTTGTTGGTATCATTGCCAAACTGGTCAATATTTGAGTACAAGAGCATACTGCCCTCCTCCAGAGAATTTTTGACATGGGTAGGTGGTGAGGTCCCACGCAAAACCAGCAACAGTGTTTTCACTAGTCGTGCTCCTGCAGGCCCGGCTCTAGCTCTTTGATTGCCCTGGGTGAGATTGAGTTTTGCGTCCCCAAAGACAAGCAATTAAACGTGTGGCTGAGGGGGCCTTAGGATGATCATGTTTAATAAACATTTTGTTTTCACTTGTCATTCTAATTCTGTGATTAATAGGAAGTAGGCCAAGGGCGACACTAGAGGGCGTCCTGGCCCCAACAAATATGCCTAGGCAGCCGGCCCTGTGCTCCTGTTTCTGTCCAACAGCCTGAACCTCATCCACAATGACTGATCCCAATTTGTCTTCTCACAAGGTGAGATGTTCATCAAAGTGTAAATCTCTTTCCTATAGGTATAGGCCTAATCATTTTATAATATTTTAATGATTTAGGCTCCTCTCTAGAGTTTCGAACTAACATGTTGGTCATTGTCATTGAATGGCTTTATAGGTGACATTTTGTTCTCTAGCTTTTTGTATGTGTTTTTTTTATCTAACTTTTTAACACGTCAATTGATGTTAATTTGGTGCTATAGTAACTAGTACATAGACATCATCTATGAACTAGTAGTCTAACAAAGAGCTCAGATTGGTTGGTTCAAGACACGTGCGTGCCGCTTGAACTGAGGAATCGTGAGGATACAGCGATGCCACGTTACATTAAAGCGCGCCAAAGCGGTAGTCATATTCTTTGAATTTTGTCTATGGTAATAACACTGAGAGAATGTAATAACACTCTTTTTTTCTTTTCTTTTTTTGCAAGCAACGTGTATTCATTTGAACATATTTTGATTAAATTTTACAGGTTTGAACCATATTCGTAAGCTAGGCCTAACAGAACGCACCCGGTCCCACACAGGATCACCTGGTTGTTAAATCACCGCGCGCACAGGTGCACTCACCTAACCACCATTCTGGAAACAGGAAAGTTCGAGGACGTGAGGTGATGGCGCAAAGTAAGTTACTGTAACGTTATATATGATTTCATATATGGTTGTTTGATATCAATGCTAGGTTCTCACGTGAGTGTGTGGTTGTAGAAAAGCAGAGCGAGCACTACGGGGCTCATTTCAAAAGCGACTGCGAGGAGCTTCTAGGCCGATTCCAGCAGACCGATACGGTTCGGTTTGAGGAGTTTTCTGCCATCTGGAGGGAGATGGACTTCTCTAGTGTTTTTTTGTAAGTTACACATCTACAGCACTGCACTTAATTGTTCAGTGGTCTTAAAGACAATTAAATTGGCATATTGCTTATCAAAATCCGCGAATCAGGCTTGCTCTTGAATGGTTGTAAATGTATTCACTGCTGTTGAATCCCCAAAGTTTATCCGTACAGGCACTATGTGTTTTAAAATCTTTGTCTCACTTAAATGGTTTACCCAACAATGAAAATTGCCATTCACTCATACTCCTGTTGTTCAAACACCACTTGTTGTCTTTGGAAGAAAAAACTAAAGGAGAATTTAACGTATCACATTTCATAGATAACCTGATTGTGTGTGAGTAACAGACTTCACCCAAAAATGAAAATGGTCATATTTACACACCATAATATCTGTATAACTTTAATTTTTCTTCTGTGGAACACAAAAGGAAATATTTTGAATAGTGTTGGTAACCAAATGTGTGGTTACCACTGAAACACTGAGGCATTAAAACACTGAGACATTTCTCAAAAAAATATATTTTATGTTCCCCAGAAGAAAGTCATACAGGTTTGGAATGAAAGGTTGGTGAGTCCATTTTGCAAAGTCCATTTCCATTCACTTTCACTAAGCCAGGGCGGTCTGCTCTATCTTTTAATTTTGAAGGGAAAAAAAGAGATATAATAGGCTAATTCTTTCAACATGAGAGTGAATAAATTACACTTTTTGTATTTTACTTCCACTCTCTCACCAGTGGAGCTTATTCCAACCTTGAGAACCGATCCTTCACGCGGCTCTGTTTCACCATAGCCTACAGATACCTTCTGCCCCCATACAGTTTTCAAATTCGGGTTGGAGGCCTGTATATGATCTATGGCCTTTACAATACACAACTTGTTTGGCCTAAGGAAAAGGTGATCCGTCTATATTCTCTTGTTTTTTTTAATCAAGCTCAATGATTCAGCATAACCTGTAATTTTTTTCTGAATATGAGAAACAAAGTTAATTCACTGCTTGTTTTAATCAGATCAGGATTGCTATGAAGGACTGGACCGATGTGCAGAAGTTTATCACAGAGGCAAAAAGTTGCCAGCATTTGGATGTTGTTTACATCTTAAAAAGGCTTTTGTCAGCTAAGGCCTTTTATTTCACTGCCATGCCCAAGAAGGTCAGCAGCTTCTACCTATGGTATTGTGTTTTGGGATATATCTTCCAACAGTGTCTGAAAACTCTGAATGTGTCTGATTCACAGCTGACATTTGAAGCGAGCGAACGTGTTCAGCATGATGTGAACGAAGAGTTTCGGGCCCGCAAGGACAGAGTGGCTGAACTTGCTTCCTTTGAAATGCTAGGAGTGGGTATTTAGTATGGTGAAATGTTTTTATTGTAATATTTATTTCCTGTTTAAAACAGTTCTGACTTTTGTAATCTCTCTTGTCGTAGAGATCATTTGAAACTAATGGAGGATTGAAATAATTAGTAACTGATTATTTGAAATTAATGAAGAAGTATTTTATGATATGCAGGAAATTGCAAACGTGCACGGTCATTATGAGAGACTGAAGAAATCATCAATGCCGACATCCTCTGGAGTGACACTGCTTAACCTGACAGATTTGCTTCGGAAATGTACTTCTGAGTACCAGCAGTGGCAGGACAAAACCACTGTGAGTTGGTGGACTTCTAATACTATGCATTGACTAGTTTTCATTTCTGAATGTCCTTGATGTATTATTTTTTTAAATTGGGTTTTAAAAATAGCTTTTTTTTTTGTTCATTTTATATAGGCCTAACTGTCTTACTAGTGTGCATTATTACATTTGTACTTAGGCTGCAAAGGATACCGACTCTAAAAAGGAAACCACTCAGAAATCAGAGGTGAGTTAAACCCTGCTTAGAACTTTACATTGTAAAGACACCTTTCATATGGATACAAAAAGATGTATGGAAATTAAACATTGTGGCATTGTTTTCTGCAGTCCTCCAGTAGAGCTGATCTGCTGGCTACCATCAAGTCAAAATCATATGGTCAGGTGTCAAAGGTTTGAGATTTTCTTGTTGCTACAAATACTGCTTTGCTTGACATCATTAATGGTCATTGTTTAGTTTAAAAGGGTCACGAGTTTTTGTTTTCCATGCCGAAACACCGGGAATTTAAACTGCCCCATTGGTAGCCACAGTTTTCCTCTACATGCCTAGCATGAGTATATAAATCAATCACCTTAACAACTCTTGTCTGTCCATCAAGTGTGACAGAGTGAACATGTGGATGAAAAAAGACAGTTTTTACAATTACTGTAATGTTTTGGGGTTGTTTTTTTTTTGGACACGCTTACCTCTAGAAACTATATAAAAATCTGCTAATGCATTTTCACGGCCCCTTTGAGATCACTTATATGTATGTGTGTATATATATATATATATATATATATATATATATAAATCAACTGTATGTTTGTTTCAATTAGACTGAAAATGGGTTGTTTCTCTTTTCACATGGCTTTGGCACATGGTGTAAAGGGAACTAAATCAAGACACCACAGAAAAGTTGAAATGGTAACATCAGACTCTGGAACTCAAGCCCTGTCTAGTCGTAAAGGTAAAGGGAGACCTCCATCCCTCAGGACCAGAACCTATCAAAACTTTGGCAAACCAGGTCAGAACAAGCTAAGGCCCTCTTTTAGACAAAAAAACAAACAAATTTTGGGTCAGATATTGGTGCTGATATGATGTATTTTGTCTGAAAAAGGGGAGCCAGAACAGACACAGGACTGGCTTCTGAGTGTGATGGAGGAAGACAAAAATGCATGCAAGTATAATTTCAATAAACCATAAATTTTACTGGGAGACATTAAACTTGTATAATACTTGATTTTTATGTATATATGTATGTGTGTGTACGTATTTGTTTTTCCTCTTCTAGTGAGACGCAAAGACCGGACAAGATTCAAGTGGTAAAATGGCTATATTGTACCAAGTCATTAATTGGGTGTCAGTTAAATTGCACAAAACAGCACTTTTTTTTCATCCTAGATTCTATAAGTTAAATTTAAAAGTTATTGTATTATGTAATCCAGTATTTTATTTTATAATTTGAAGTTTAAAGCATTTCATTATTTCTTATGTTTAGTATTTGTTAAATATAATTACATATTTGTATATACATAAATGCATATAATAAAGAAATCAACCCATCCTTTTATTGCATTTCTGGTATGATTCAGCTTACAAATCTCCTGCTTAGAAAGCCTTGATATTCTTCATGTTACAGTCTTTGGCCAAATTGTGAATTTTATATATATATATATATATATATATATATATATATATATTATAATTTTTTTCTTCTTCATTCAACACTGCCAGTTAATCAACAGCTGTGTAAAACCTCCCTCTAGTGGAGAAATGTTAAACGTCACTGCACCAGATGTTTAAGTGGCTACAAGACGTAACCTATGATGGTCCCACAGGGTGAATGAAATCTGATTAATTTAGGGGTAATTTTGTTAAAACGATTAGTTTAGGGGAAACTTTTTATCTGACCACAAAGCTCCCTCTGTGTCTGGTGTGCTCCACAGTCATATGTTGTAATCGGCATAAGGCAGTGTCAAAGGTCTAAATCCAGTGTTGTGTAGTGCTTTTCTTTGTCTATTTAAACCCATGAGATGCAGTTGTACCAGTGTCAGCAGAACTATTCATTACACATATCATCGACATGCACCCCCCCCCTTTCTATTCTTAAGATAATTGATCAATCCAAACTTAATTTTCTTTAGTTATTTCATTATCCAAATTAACCTCTTTACTTATTTAGAAGACCTATAGGTTGAAATAATTTTCTTGTTTATGCTATATTCCTGTTCTGTTTATGCATCAGTTTCTCAATTGCTTTTTTGAAAAGTTGCTTGTGAATTATACATGCATAGTTGCACAGGTTAAAAAATTGCCAAGAATGATGTCACAAAAATAGTTAGGGGGCACTTGACTGCTGCCGAAATCTAAAAGGCCACAATTAAATCTTATTACGTTTTTGTCTTGAGACATCTTTTAAAAAAAAAAAAAAACCCGAATGATTTAAGTGAGTATTTTTCCGCCATTCGTACAAATAGGAATCCCAGCAATCCCAATACAAAATAATTTAGTGTGATTGGTGAAGCCTGCCCAGCGAGGAGAAAAGTAACAGATACCACGTGAAAACGCCATTAAAAAGAGCTGCTTCAAAAGCGTACTGTAAGATCATGTACATTTGAAAATTACACCAAAAACGCAATATCCATTGAATATGTACAGTGAATAACTGAGGAAGATTTATAATTTGGAGTCATCTTTCCTGAATGTTGAGCGCCACCCATTTTTGGATCATTCTGTTTCATGATAGTTATAATTTATTAGTTATTAAATATTTTCTGCAGACCGTAATTGAAAATAACCGGGACCTACTGTACGTCATTATATGCGCGCGTCCCCGCCTTCAACTACGTAACGTTACGTTACAAGTCTCATCTGTGTCGACCTCCCTGTTTAATAACGGACGGGTACTTCCCAGCTCCAAGTCAAATAGCCACTCTATTTTACCAATGTCTGTTGTGGTTTGAAGACTCGAGGATTGGAAAGCTACGCGCCGCACAATATAATCTCCTATTGTTTAGCGCAGCTTTGCACGCGCTTGTGTTTACAGCATCTCGCGCGCAGCGCGCGCGTGATATTGATTCAGGTAAAAGAGCCCTTTCGGTTTCACCATGGCAAGCGAGGCGCTCCACAGATTCGTTTGCCTTTGCCGATACCTACAGGATCCCTGCCATGTCGCCAGATTCCAGCAGTTTTGCGGCGTCCGCGGCACATTTCCTAAAAAAACAACCGAGGCTAGCGAGAGTGACGCGAAGCTTGCGGTCAACGGTGTTTGCGTGGGGCAATACCAGGAAGACAGCGCGGCCAGTGGGGATTCAGCACAAGGACTCCCGGGCCAAAGGCTGAGAAAAAGTTTAAATGCCGCTGGAGATGTTCAACCGGAAGAATGTTCCGCTGCTTTTCTCAACGCACCCTCGGGGCGAGAGGCAGAGAGGGACCCCAAAGGCAGAGTGACGCCTTTACGCAGAAACTCTTTGACTGGGGATGTTGGGCAGGAGTTCATCATCGAGAACAAGTTTCTCTTCTATCTCTTCACCATTGGTACCGAGCTGGGCAATGAGATGTTTTTCATCGTGTTCTTCCCCTTCTTGATGTGGAACGTCGACCCCTATGTGAGCCGGCAGCTCATCGTGGTGTGGGCCTGGGTGCTGTTCTTCGGCCAGTCCACGAAAGATCTGGTCCGGTGGACCCGTCCTCCCTCTCCTCCTGTGGTCAAAGTTGAGGTGTTCTACAACACGGAGTACAGTATGCCCTCCACACATGCCATGTCCGGCACCGCGCTGCCTTTCTCTCTGTTCATGCTCACATGCAGCCGGTGGGAGGTACAGAAGCCTATACTTCCACACACAAAACCAATTATCAATCGATAATCGTACCCACCTGAAGCAAGTAGAAAGTTGATTATTTCTGTTTATGGCAATCTGTTTTAACAATTTTCCTTAACTAACTAGCATTTATTTTTATTTTACGTAATATGCATTGTCACTTATTATTTCTATAGTGATTGATTAGGTTTTCAATTAGCCTAGTCTTGGACTTTTTTGTGCATTTTGTGCATGATGCATCACTCCCATTAGTTATTGTTTGTACAAATAATAGTTCTCTTAAAAATGAAAATTATCCCATAATTTACTCACCCTCAAGCCATCCTAGTTGTATATGACTTTCTTCTTTCAGCCAGACATTGATAACATCCTGGCTCTTCTCAGCTTTGTAAATAGCATTGAGTAGTGTCCGAGTTTTTGAAGCTCCAAAAAGCGCATCCATCATAAAAATAATCCATAAGACAGGGTTAATAAAGACCTTCTGAAGTGACGCGATGGTTTTTATTAAAAAAAAATATATCCATATTTAAAAATTAAGCTATGATCACTGGCTTCTGGCAACGGCCGTTCAAAATGAGTTATAAAATTAGCACAATTAATAAGCTGATGCTCTAGTACAATGAAATATAGATACTTGTAACGATTGGAAAATTTTCTAGGAGAGCCATAGTTAGCAATTACCGTGCCTTGTACAAAACCTTCATCAATGGCCCTCTGGCACATTTGATTAATAAAATATATGCTAGTTAATGAAAACAAATACAAGATAGGTCTACGAGTACATGTTAAAAAAGACTTGCTGTACTTTTAGGTTTGCTATATTCTTTCTGAACATCTGTCCTCAAAACAACCTGCCTTTAGCAAGTTGTCAGTGTCTCAGTAAAAGATGCTGATAATAAGGATGTGTTCTCACTTCATACCTCAGCTGCTGATGTAGCATCAAGAGAGTTAGGCCTATAATCGACATCGTCTCATCCCAAAAATATGTAATTCAATGTATTGCCATTTATAGAAACAGCAGAACTTTGACAGAGGCAAAACCCTTTGAAGGTTTTGCAGTCTCTATACATACATACTTCTCCATACATTTGATCCCAGCCTCTCATCACTCTTAGATTAAATGAGCTATTAAAATGTTTAAGTTACCATTAGTTTCAATGAGTCATTTTTATACAAGCTTAAAATCTAAGGCATAATCTCAGTTCACGTCAAGGATGATAACGATAAATAACGATAAATATAAAAGAATAGCAGAGTCCACACCACAACAATGAAGTCAAAGAGAAACAATATAGCTTAATTCACTTTTAGAACAATTTTTTTTTCGAGCTGCAGAACAATAAAAACAATGACAGCGGTTCATGTAGATTGTCTACAAACCGAAAGGTTGGTGGTTCAATCCCCGGTTCCACCTGACCAAGTGTCGAGGTGTCCATGAGCAAGACCCCAGCTGCTCCCGATGAGCTGGATGGCGCCTTGCATGGCTGACACCCCCGTCGGTGTATGAATGAGTGAATGTGAGGCAAAATGTAAAGCTTTGGTGGCCATTGGGTCTATGAAAGCGCTATATAAATGCTGTCCATTTCCATTTACCATCATTCTTTGGTCTGGACTCATAAAGCTATATTTATCGCTCTTGGTGTGAACGGGCCTTTATTTTTAATGCTTTGTACTTTAAAACTGGCTATATCTTGCAGGATCAAAAACACTGAAATAAGCAGTTTCTCTTGAGGGAAAGTACTGTTTTTGCTTTCTATATTCAGTTCATTTGACCACGCTTTGGGAAGTTCATGCAGCTGAACGATGGATGCCATGCTAATGTCTTCAAAGTTCATACGTTATTGATTTACACATCACAAAAGTGGTCTGTTCTTAGTCTATTGCATTCAGTGGAAAACTCTTTTACTTTTGCATATTATTGTAGAACTGACTCATCTGGCAAATCGAGGTCCCCTGTGAATGCATTTCCAGACAGGACATTAATCTCCATCTTTTTACGAAATATGCAGGCTTTGTTACTTTAACCACTAAAGGTCAATGCGGTGCGCTGTACTATTCATAAATATGGATTTCTATGCTGGGTTTATTGAATCATATGCTTGTTGGTGTCAAAGAAATCATTACATTCAACAATAATTAGCATATATTCAGAAGAGGTTGTGTGATTGCTTATGATAACTCTCTTGATACATCTAGCCTATATGTGCTAGAGTATATAGGCTAGTTGATATTGTTCTGCAAAAAGCCTTTAGAATTTTTATGGAGGATCATCCTTTTTCCCCAGCTTTTCCTCTGACATTAGCAGAAACTGACCGATAATATGTCTTGTACGTACTGAGGGCTGAAGTCTTAACCACCATTTTGAGCACAAAACAGAGTAGTCTTTAGATTTTCTTGCTTTCATATCCTGTTAAATTTAGCAGGAAACTCGGAACAATAGCCTCAAACATGTTTCCTCTTCTTTCACCATTGTGCCTGCCTGTTGATTTTTTTTTGCAGAAGATTGATTCAAATATTCAAAAAAAAGTGCCTGGTTGAGCTTCATTAGAGTCACTGTCAAAGAGAGACTATTTTTTTCCCAAAACCCATGAACTTAGTGGGAATTTTTTTTTTTTTAAGTATTATTAAAGTTGCAGTTGTGTTTTCTATTAACAGTTCCAATTATAAGTTTTATGTTATGATGTAAACAAAGGGCAAAGCTGTTTGGCTTTGCTTGCCTTCTAGCCAACATTAGTGCTGATAGTGTTTACTGTAGCTTTTGCAAGCTCTTGCTTTTGTAAAACTGTTTACTGCCGAAAAATTAACCATAGTTTTTGTGATCGATTAGCCTAGTCTTTGTATTACCATAGTTTTTTCAACAAGTAGTGTATAATAGTATATAAAATGTATAAGAAAATTACTAAAAATACCATTCTGAAACGTCCTCCTGTGAAATCCATGCTTGCAAAGTCCATGAAATCCGTTCTGCACGATCCTCTTGTTTGTTAACATTCTTAGTCAGGCTTGAATTGGTTTGAAATTGACGCCAATCTTAATATTTACACCTGACCCGAGCAAATGAAACTCGCGGTTATGGTAAGGGGTGTGACATTTCCCGAACACAGTGGCAATCACAACAAACTAGGCCAGCTTAACAATCACAGCACATTTTGTATTTCGGAAGGAGGGGCTTCTCAAAACATGAACTAATGACGGGTTTGGGCCAGACTGGGGAGAGAGTGGAATAAAATAAATATGAAAAATAATGTGTTTTTTGAACAATCGAGCGTGAAAGCATATTCTACCCCCAAAACAAAATCAAAACTTTGTAAAAGACCATAATAGGACCTCTTTAAACTGTTTTTTTTTTCTTTTCTTTTTTTCGGGAAGTTGCAGATGAGAGCCAGTGAGGTCAAGTTAGTCCAAATTTTTAACATATGCACAGGGTAGTCAATGTTGATGGATTTCTGGGAGGTACTGGTATATTGCCCAGACTAATGGTGCATAAATGAGCACAGAAAGAAGGTTTAGCCGAATGCCAAAAATGAATAGATCTGTTGTCTGATTAATGAGAAATCCAGCAATTCTGCAGATCAGCAGCTGCTTCAATCCACTTCTCTTCCAACTGCGCATGGTCTCAATCCTAGGAACTTTGCCCTACTCTGTCCTGATACTGTTGCTTTATTTGTCAGTGATCATCATAGGTATTGTTCAGTTATAAGCCTTTAGTCCTTTACTAAGCAGAGCGTATTTTTTTTCGGCACTCATAAAAACAGGATTAGAGCATTCAAACTGCACAGCGAGGCGGTGTGGCGGCACCTAGCAGGAGCAGAGTAAAAGTTGTTTTTAAGAGTCTATTTTTGTTGCAGTTTTATTGTTTTTTTATTGTTCTCAGTCAATAGTTAACACGAAAAACAAGACATTTCAACATAAAATCGTATTAAGTGAGCTGTTGTCAAAAAATGTATTTTGCCATATTGTCACAATATGAGGAAAATCTGGCCCTGTAAACCCCCCCATGAATGAATGAAATGACCTTACTGTCTTTTTAACTGCCGTTTCCTCAAAAGTCTTTCCTCTCTGTGTTCAACAGTACCCATTCATGATTGGATTGAGCTTAGCTCTGTTCTGGAGTGTCCTCGTGTGCATCAGCAGGATTTATATGGGCATGCACTCTGTCCTGGTGAGTAATGTTTTCATCAAATTTGATCACTCTGTCTACCTAAAATGACAGTCATAGGTTTTGGAACAACATGAAGGTAAGTAAATGATGACAGTCTTCATTTTTGGATGAACTATCCCTTTCGAATCTATGACCATGTTAGATAGCTGCACTAGTAAGTTTGCATGATTGTTGTTTTAGCATCTTAAAATTTTTTGTTGTTCAGGCACATTCAGCTGTGCGCTATAATTTGCACTCTTCTCAGTTTTTTGGAGGTTGTGGAACTTTCCAGCAGCTTCGTGACTAAGGTTTTGGTAACAGTTCAAGAAGAAGCCTAATATATGCTGCTTCAGTCTTTGCAACCCTCTCCTGTCAGTAGAGCCCCTGAAACGAAGCAAATCAGTGAGTCATCACTGCTGACTCGGTATCCTCTGATCTTCGAAAGCTCATCTGTTTTCCATGCTTTTCTCACAAAAGATATCTGATCGGATAATTGCTTCCCTTGGGCTTGTATGAGCCGGTGGGGATCCGTTTACATTTTGATGTGTAGACAGCTCAAAACATAAGCTTTGCTTTAGTCATCAAGATCAACATACTGTGTATTAGTCATCAGTTCTTGCAGGTTTCGCATGCAGTAACAATGACTAACTTCACACACCTGTTATTTTAATAAATTATGTCTTTCTTTATTTGTTTAAAGCTGTTGGTGAGAGCGGACAGATTTAGAAAGCAGATACTGGTTGCCTAGGTGATGGGAACCTTGTTATTTTAATTCTGTGCTCACAACGAAGGTGGCTGAATCATCTTTATGGAAACCTGCACGCTCAAGAAAGTTTAGATTGTGTACTGTGTGAATATTGTGTTCAAAGTTCAAGCCAGTGAAGTCTGTTAACTGGGGCTCAGCGATTAACCAACTATATCTTATGTCGAAATTTTTTTTAGGCCGGAACCAAACCAATGCGGCAAGATTCTATGGAGAACGAATGTCAATAATTATCCAAAAAAAAGTTGAAATTTGGGTTCACGGTCCCTAAGGGCCGCAAAAACGTCCCAAGTGGGAGGAACCCCTTCGATTAAATCGCCTATAACTCGTCAACTGAACGAGATATTTGCACCAAACTCAACATTGTTGCAAATTGTTCTGTATGCCAAGTAAAAAGTTGTTCAAATAACTAACATCTAATGAGATTATTTCAAAATGACTAGAGTAACTTGGAAACAATAGTTACAAGTTATATTATCAACAAATCAGTCATGTTTTGCACTGACGGTTTTCAGAAAAAGTATGTTAATTAATCATTGGATATATCAACTTTTTCTGTTTTTGTTGGACATGCAGATCTTGACATGACATCTTTGGCTGTTGCATCATATCTCACTTTTTTTTTCAGAATCTTGCTTTTTTTAAGACTTTTGTTAATCTTCGAAAAACACAAATGAAAATATGTTTAATGAAACCTGAGGAATCTCTGTCCCTTCACTGAAAGTTCATGCCAGAACTTTGACATTTTAAAAAGTAAAAAACAACAACATTGTAACCCGGAATGAATTAATCGATCGGTTTAATCCAAGTCTTCCGAAGAGACATTAAAAGTCTTTTACAAAAAAACATTGATCAACACACATAGAACTCATTCAATATGGTTACGGGAGAACCGATGTGTGCTCTGAACTAGAGGACCAACCGAGCCAAAATTGAAAAATCCTTATTGTTGAGCCCCTGATGGGCTGTTTGACAGCTTTGGACTGAAAAGCCTGTGATCAGAGAGCTTTGGTAAAAAGGATTACGAAAGAAAGTCTCAAGGAGAGCTTAGATCTTTCCAGCACCAATTCAGCCCTCTAACTTCAAAAGTGATAGAGGGAAGGGCTAGAGCAGAAGTGCAAATGAGAGTCTCTGCTAGAAAGAATTTGAGTCTTTTGGCCTGCAGTATATGGAGAAGCATGTATGCATGGACAGGTCGAACAAGCTACACATCTGTCAGATCTAAGGCTATGTTAACACTGTCAGTCCATATCTAATTATTTTTGTATCCCATTTGGATCTAACATTGATTGTCCACATTGCGTATCACAGATATACAGTTCTGATTTGTGTGTCCATCGCCGTTCTTTCATTTTCTGGAATATCTGCATTGGGTTCTATGGTAATGGCATGGCATTGTGTTGGTATGTCAAAACAACATGAAGGGGTTCGCAATAGAGATGGTGTCTTTTTTACAACATGACAATGTGTAGCCGCCACGCATCTCGTATGAGCTGCTTTATTCCATGCTGTCATCTCCATTGGTTTCCAAACATGTCTCTTTTATATGTTCATTTTCTGCTCGTCCTACACTTTGCAAAAACACAACCTTGTTTCTGCAGGGACTATCAGCATGTTTCCTATTACAACGTCTGATGTTTTAATTTTTCGTGGCTTGGGAAAGTCACATAAACCAGTCGGACTGAAACTGATTTCCAAATAGGATTTCAAACCACATATGAACGAGCTCAAAACAGATTTCGGATATGCACAAACATCTGATTTGGACTGACAGTGTGAACTTAGCTTAAGTGAGTCAATCTCTAAAGAGAAGAGTTCATTCTCAGGTTGCATTGATCTTTTACCCATTTTAAGTACACATCAGCATGACTGTATCACATAAAGACTATCAGATCGTAGTGTTATCGCGAGGTGTCCAAAGTTAGTCTCTAGTCTTCTGTTAACCTTGAACATGCTCCACATCAAATCAGGCGACTAGGAGAAAATAGATAATTTACTGAACTACTATCTCATACCTTTTAAAACCCGTTTGACATACTTTCATCTGGGGAAAAGTGCTGAACCCTCTATCATTTCTTGATAATGAAACTGAGGCTGTCAAGCAAATACGGGGCAAAAACTATTATAAGTATTCCATCATAAAAATCCTGTGTGTGTGTGTAGCAAAAATGATAAATCATCATACTGTGACTGGATCATTGAGGGTGGAACAACTGATTCACTGAACAGATCTCTTTTCATTCAAACCTTTATTTAACCAGGATAACAAAAAATAAAAAAAACTTTACAAGAGTCGTCCTGGCAAGTGGCAGCAACATGATTCCAAATAGATAAAGAAACACTTACAGGTAAATACATAGACACACTTTAACTCATATTCAAACAACAATGTCATCATAAAAAACCTGGGTACAGTCCTAAATCAATTTAACAGCAATGACAGACAGACTGCCTTTCTGCAAGGTCCTTTAAAACACATTTAAAAGAATAAAGTGAGACCAACTCCTTCAACTGTAGTTCATTTTGAATCTGATTCCATGCAGATGTTGCTGCACAATTAAACGCCTTTTTGCCAAAAACAGTGTGGGTTTTGGGGACTGTCAATAAAAACAGATTCTGAGAGCGCAGGTGATATGTCCCTGCAGACCTCGGAAGGATGTAAGTGTTCAGATTAGGAGGAAGTCATCCTAATACTGCCTTATAAATAAAAAGATGCCAGTTTATCCAACACCGAATGGTGAGGGAGAACCACCCGACCCGAGAATACAGCAAAGAGTGATGAGTGAGAGAGTTTAAGTTTGTGATGAATCTCAAGGCTCCATGAAACAGTGTCCAAAGCATGAAGACACTGGGAGCTTGAATGCATGTATAAAATATCACCATAGTCCAAGACAGACAAGTTGTTTTTTTGCTTCAAAAGATAAACAGGACTTGTTTCTAAAGAAAAAAAAAACTCAATTTTTTAACCAAATCTTGGACATGCAATGTAAAAGACAGGGATTTATTATTCAAGTATTTATAATGTGACACTTCGATTTCTTTGCCAGAAAATGTACAAATGTTTGGGACATATTTTTAGTTGACTTTCCCAGAGTGAAAGAGTGAGGTGTTTTTTGTTGTTGTTTTTTTTGTTTTGTTTTTTGAGTTTAGAACCAATTTTAAATTAGCCAGATTATATTGTATGATGTTAAAAGTGGATTGTAAATTTGTGACTTCTTGACCTAATGTGGACGCAGAACAATAGAGTAAAGTGTCATCAGCATAGTAATGATAGTTTGTAATTTTATATTATTATAGAGGTTGTTTGTATGAATGATTAAAAGAAGAGGCCCAAGGATTGAACCTTGAGGCACCCCTTTTGAAATATTTAAGGAGGCAGAGTCTACTTGCACACATTGTGTTCTCCCTGATAGGTAATTGTTGAACCATCCCACTGCTTGTTTTAAATCTTGCTTGATTTAAAAGATGATGGCACAGTACTGTTCAAAGGTTGTGATACTTGCTGAAAAATGCATGCTTGCTGAATGAAAGTATTAATTACTTCTTTAAAAGAAATTAATCTCACACAGCAGATGAGTTGTATAGAAAAACATATGGGTTGGTAACATTTTTGGCCAAATAAATTAAAACACATTCAATTAAAGGTGGGGTATGTAATTTTTTTTTTCTTTTTTAACCATCTTTTCAATCACTTGAAATTCTGTTCCTAACTACAGCTACTGAGTTAGAAGCACTGAAATGAAAATTAACCAATTTAATTATCTGTGGAACGGGCAGGACTCAAAACCCCAGCCAATCATTTCCAAGACCACCTAGAATCATTGGACAGAAAATGCGTCAATCCAAACAGTCACTTAAAATGTCAAAAAGCAGGAAGTCTGAAGGAATAATGTTACAAGATTCAGTTCCCAATTTTCACGAGGCTCCAGTGTAAGAAATGTTGAGCTGGAAGACACAAGGGACGACTTGTGAAATCTCACACAAAGTAGAGAAGTGCCCTGAACATTGGCTTTAACCTTTTGGGCCACCCACAAAATAAAGCAGCTGACGTTAGTGTAAATCCTAAATAAATGGTACCTTTTAATCAGATCTACAAAATATGCTATACATTTCAGCTTGTTCTCAGGTCTGTTTCGGGTTATTGTAGAATTCACTGCAATTTTTCATTTCAGGATTAATGTTCTTGTAAACTATGAATGTCCCAGTTAATTCCGCACACGTTTCCTGTTCCATGTTTTCACTGACCTCCATATGTTTGCCTGGCCACCAGTTGTAATAAACAATGAGAAATGCCAGCATTGCAGCATGTGTCAGCAAAATCAGAACAACTTTTGACTTGATTTGGATCATAACCCAAGGACCATTCATGATTTTTCTTTCTAATTAGTTTGGCCTTCATCTTTACAGGAGGTGATCACAGGCTTCCTCTACAGTGTGCTCATCCTGGCGGTCCTTCACCCCCTACTGGATGACATTGACACGTTCTACCTGTCCCACAGCTATGCCCCTCTGGTCGCCCTGCTAGTGCACGTTGGCTTCAGCTTTGTGGCTTTCTCGCTGGACTCATGGAGCACGTCTCGTGGCGACACGGCCCAGGCGTTGGCCACAGCTGTCGGAGCCGCGTTGGCATCTCGTCTGAACTACCAACTGGGTCTGCTGCCAGATCCTCCTGAAGAAGCTCTACCGCTCACCCTTCCCCTGATCGACAGGGCCCTATTGGCCCGCTCTATCTTGCGGCTTCTGGTGGGAGTGGCGGTGCTTCTGGCCGTCAGAGCTGCCATGAAGGTTGTGGCGATCCCATTGGCGTGCAAGATCTTCGGCGTGCCTTCGGATGACGTGCGGAAGGCTAGACAACATGCGCAAGTGGAACTCGCATATCGGTTTATTGTTTATGGCACAGTGGCCTACTGCTGCGTGTTCCTGGTCCCACTTCTCTTTAGCTTCCTTGGCTTATCCTGAAGAAAATCCCCACTTCATCCTAGTTATTATCCGTGTTTTTTTTTTTATCCTAGCTAAAATCTATACCTGACCTGGTCCAAACAGCCTTTTGGGTGCAAACACGAATGAGGTTCATGATGTTGATAATATCACCAGCTCCATTGCCAAGATAATTTATTTCACTTGTTTTGTTTGACCTTAGATTAAGATTTTATTAATCTAATAATTTTAAGCAGGGTTTTTAGGAACATTTGTTGTCATCTGTGAGAGATCAGTCTGCAGTTTTTTTAAGTGAGTGCATGTGACCTGTTCTAAGTCTTTAACATTGATGTTTATAAGCCATTCTCAGAAAGGTCTCAAATGTTTCCTGCATTTGTCTTCAGTTATTTCTCCTCAGCTGACTGACACCCACCCACCCTAAATCTAATACGCAGGAATGTTTCTCACTATATACAGAATCTGCAGTTTTCATTCTTCGGAAACGAACTAACCTGAGTGACTACCCTTGACAGACATTTGTATCCTTGTCATGGTTTTCCCTCAAGGGCCCACTCTCATATAACAATATGTCATTTATCATTTATCCCAGGGCTTGTTTCTTCTGTGGATCCATTCAATGTTGTGACCCCAGTGGTTCATTCAACGGTTCAGGAAAGACACTCCAAATTCTGAGAGGTGTAGAAATTTCTCTTCTTATTTAAAACGTGTTGAACTCGGGCCTCACAATAAGAGGTGAGGGGAGGAACTTCCTGTCAGTATGAATACTGAATACATGAACTTCCTGTGGATGTGTTGCTCTAAAACCCAAGCTGGGAAAATACTGCTCTGAATATGAAAGCCACATATCTCTAAACATTCTGTCATTGTCAGTTTAGATTATTTATACTCATCAGATATGTTTTCAGGTATTACTACAATGAGTAATATTATTTATGCAGTGTGTGTGAATAGCTCAGTCAACTCAAGCAAATTGTACTAGTTTTAGTTTAAACAAATAATTGCAACTTGCAAGTAGACTTTTGTAGCTTTTTCCATTGTAGTATTTTTCAGTTTTCTTTCATTAGTTCACCCTAAAATGAAAATTCATGTAATGATTTATTCATCATCACAAACCTGTGGAACATGGTCCAGTTTTTGGACACAATTCACTGTCATTATATGGACATAAAATACAACAAACAAAGACAAATGTGCACGAAAAAACAAAAATGTAACCCCATCCACTTTCATTATGGCATTAAAATTATATATATATATATATAATTTAGCATTTTTTATTGAACTTTCCCTTTTCGTAACATTAGGCTAAATCGAGTCATTCAAATTCAGAGCTGTCACGTGTTTTCAGATTGTCGCAGATGTTCTGCATGACTGCTTTAAGACATCCGGTTTGTTCCATGATGTCAGCAGTTTGGAGAAGATGCATTGAAATTCTTGTTTCTCCAGAAAAGCACTCAGTGTGGTTTTATTAAATGGATCGACTGAACTTCCCTGCTTTCTTCACTTCTGCATTTTTAACCGTTTAAATATGATTATGGTCATCATGGTAATGTGTATTTTCAGATAACAAGTTGTCAGTATTAACCTAGGTAGTTTATATGTTGTCTGTCAGTGAACTAGTACTCTGTACTTGCAGTTGTTTTATTAGTGTGTTCAGTTTCACAAGAAAATGTTGTAAAGCCAATGGAGGACAGATCGCTGATATACATTCATTGCTCTCTGCTCAGAAACCCCAGTGCCTTGCGTCCTTGTTTTCAGGGCAACTTTATTCTCCAACTAGGCACAGGACACCACAGCTGTCTTTCTGTGAACACGTCCTTAATGTTTATTTGCAAAAAGACATTGTTGGTTATGTAAGGTAATTGGTAATTGATAGCTTTTCCTTTCACTTTTTTTTTAAATGTACATTATGTGGAATTTATTACCAGGTTTCTGGTAACGTATTTGGATGGTGACAAATTAGTAAACAATTTACCTGTGCACCAGTATAAAGGAAACAGTTGAGCATATATTCAATTGTCATTAGTTATGCTTATGGTAAATGTGCCATAACTGAATAAGCATTTTCTACGGTCATCATTATACAGTGCGCTGAGCTGAAGTGGGCATCACAGAAGGCCAGATGAAAAAAAGTAACTGCATTATGAATGAAGCTTGTACAGTATACTTTGAGCCTGTTCATGGTCATTTAAACTCACAAATGTACTGTATCTGTAATCTCTGGTTCCTCGTCTGCAATGCTCTTACCATTTTGTGTAATGACAGTGAATAGAAACTAAATTACCACTGTATTTGTGTTCTTGTCATCTGAAATTCTTTTTTTTTTTAATTCAATAGTTCCATTACAAAGAGATAAATGAGTGTTTTGTGTGATTAATTACAGCATGATGTTTGTGAAAAATGGCTTTTTGATTAGGACCAACTCAATGCACCTACCCCTTATCAGTCTAAGTGTGTGTGCTTGAGTTTGTTTCTCAATATGTCAGTTCTCTGGACAAAGGTCTACTTACTGCATGATGTATTCATTTTAACCGGTGTGTAAGTTATAGAGGACCTTGCTTATTTCCTGCTGTATTTCCACACTCAGGGTCTTGCTACAATACGCACATATTTAGGCTAGCTCGGGTTGTATTTTTCCACATTCACTATTAACTGACTGTGTTGTTTTTACACATTCACTGCAGAATAAAAAATAAAATTAAATCCCATTTATTTTGAGTGTAGTCAGCATGAAATTTCAAGCATTGACGTCAGTAGTGTGACATGATGTGCTAGACAACTAATTTTATATAACGTTTTTCCAATTCTAAAAAAAAATAATTAATAATAATGACATAATGAGACATGGAATATTTATACTTATAAAATCTGACAAAGTAAACTATTTGTAATCTACCAGGGAAGATTTTTGAACAGTTTTCATATTTTGTCAAACCGCGTTCATTGAGTTCATCACACTGAACCTTCACACAGAGAAGGCCAGCCTTAATGTTAAGGTACTTTATCGCCATCCTGTGGTTATAAATACAAAGTGCATCGCAACGAACAGTGGAATTGACTGTTTTGTTGAACTTTTCTCCAGTTCTAAAAATTTAAATATTAATGTAATTATCATGTAATAGTGTGGTTAACTGCTAAAAAAATTAATCTTCCAATCTTCATAAGAACGGACATTGAAATGCACTTAGTCGTGGGATTTTGATTCAGTAGGCTACAATCAAATCATCTTTCACCAAACGATTCGTTTGGTGATTCGTACACTGTTTGATTACACCAGTAGGCAGTGACTATGAGAATACTTTGTGTAATGAGTGAATCTTTCACTCAAATGTTTCCTTAACATACCGAGTCACGACCAAATTAAGCCGTATTATATTTAATTAAAAATCCCCTGACAACTAATAAGACTACAACTATTTCATAAATTTTCTTCTTTTAATAATATTTTAGTTAAAAATAAAGAAAAGAAGAAGTAATTGAAAGCTATGTAGCCTATAAAACAACGTGGCAACTGTGATGAACTCAATGAACACACTCAGTTGAGTGAAGAAACGAGAACGAATAGATGGAGATGAATAAATGAACGAGGAGAAACATCATCACTGGTCAGTGTCATTCGTGTTATGTAACATCGTGTTCAAAGTGAGGACTCCGTAATTGAAGAGAGTAAAACATCCCTCAAATAATTTTCTAAGAATAGAAAACCTTGGAATCGTTTATCTAAATACGGCTTCCTAATAAGCATAATTAATTTGTTGTAATGTACCTAATTTAAGATAAACAGAGCATGCGGACCGCAGCTAGGGTGACATTTCTTGCCATACGGGCATTTCAGGTCCTTGCCTTCATCCAATCTCCATCTCAGACATTTACGCCGCAACCTAACGCCATAGCTCCTCGACATCAATGACGTTTGACTTTCTAGGCGTAACCAACATTGTTTTTGATTGACAACTCCAGGAACCAATCCACACGTTGTTTGTGCAGAAACTGGCCAATCATTGGCTTAATAGCACAAACCAGCGTTGCATCAATCTAGGTTTAGCGGTCTGTTTTGAGCCAGAAAAAAAATTTGGCACAGAGCACTAGCACAGCCTGCTAACATTTACTTGTGATAACAGGTTAGCAATTAGTCGCTATTTGAGTGAGGTTAGTAATAAGGAGAAGGACAATCTGACCTCAGTGACCAACATCTGGGTATGTAGTCGGTCAGCGAATGTGTATGAATGTGGCTTTTGGTGCAGGCTGGGACGGCAGCTACAGGGATTAGCTGTACGGGGAGCTCCTGCTAGCAGTGCAATGCTGACATACCTTCAGGCGGCTTGATAATTATCTCATAAACGGGGATTTTGGTGTTTCTTCAGTTGGAAAAATCCTCACCATTCACACGCGGATTGTATTCGAAAGCTTAGACCGGTTTAAATAGTCCGTAAGTGAAGCGTTTGAGTTAGCTGGATAGCTGGGTCGCCTGCAAGTACAAGGTTAGCTGCTTAAAACGAGCCACCTGGACCCGAGAACCATCAAGAGAGGTAAGAAGCCCAATTGCACATATCATTACTAAATTAAGAGTGATGTTAGAGTGATATTTAACAAGTGTCAGATCATTTAAAGAAGTGGACAATACGTATTTTTTAAAACCAGAGCACTATGACTATGCTCTCTAAAAATACCGAAACCTCTGAGGTCGATTCGAGTTTATCTGTAGCATATAAACACGAAAGGATCTCAGAATTTTAGATTAGAGACACGATCGTGCTTTGATTATAATCTTGTCATTCAGGTTTTTACATTATCTGCTCACTTGATGTATTCAGCAACGCCTTCTTCATTTTGGTATGGGACATGAGCACCGGTTGTTCACTGTTATTTTGGTAAATAATTCCAAATAACTGGTGTTGGGGTTGTCTCCTTCAGGTTTTCTTGTGCTTTTGATGGCTTTAACAAGTCAACCGTCTTGTTTATTGGCCTTGTCTTTCAGGCTCTTGGGAATGCAATATATTCCACACCTGTTTTTGTTCCACAGCTGCGGTCATGCGTTTCACGGACTGACAATTGAGACTTTTCAGCCACACTGATTCAAATTCTCCTGACCTTCTTGTTTTCTGTCTGATAGGGGTATAATTTGAGGCAGGAGCAGGACACTTTTTTTAATCTCTCAAAGGCATGTGTTTATTCAAAGTGCAGTGCAAGATCAAACCCATCACTTTTGCTGAGATGCAGAAAACAATGCACTTTGTGTATGAGAATAAAAAAAAGAGTTAAATCTTGAACAACATTAACCTTATAAAATTGGTCGTGTTTGCTTTGTCAAAAATAGTGTCTAAATCTAAAGGGACACCATACAATGTTTGTAATTTGAGTCGGGTATTCCCAATAATGAGATGAGTCAATTGTATGTTACAGGGCCCTTCCTTATAGAACAAACAAACTCTAGCTGTTGTCTCTCAGTATGCTTTGAGACTTGAAAAGTTGGAAATAAACTAGTGAAATTTATTTGGGACAAATAAAAATTGTTGCAGCCATTATTGAAGATGGAAAGGGTTACTATACAGTCAGACGTGGCATGTCGTTTATGATTTTTTGAAACCATATACTATCTTGTATAATTGAATTGCTTGATTATTAAAGGTAAAAAAGTGTCAAACATTGTAGCTAAAATTGTGCGTTTGCACGTCTATATTTGGCCAGTACAATGAGAACTATACCATTATCACATTTTAAAGTTAGTTCACCCAATAAATGACATTTCTGTCATTAATTGCTTAGTGTTAATAGTGCAGCACTTTCTGTTTGTACGTCAGAACGCTGGCTCACTATTGGCCGACGCTGGTCACTTGAGCACCAGGACACATGCATGTGATGCTGACGCAGGAGCTATCTAATAGTTAGCCGGCGTTTCGACTTTGAATCAGGAAGCGCTGCACTGTTTACAATGCGTCAGCGTAGGTGAACGACGTGGAAGACAAGAGATGGTTGAATAAAGTCATTATTTTTGGGAGCTTTTGCAATTCTCATCACTTCATAACATTACGGTTGAAGTCACATGAACTATGGAGTCACATAACTATATTAATGATGTCTTTATTACATGTCTGATGTCTTTATGAGCCTTGGAAGTTGCAATGACTTTGCAGTTTATGGTGGGTTAGAATGAAACCTGATTTCATCAAAAATATCTTTTTGTTTTCTGAAGATGAAAGAAGGTCTTAATGTGCGTTCACACCAGACACGAGTAGCGTGCCAAATTTGTGCCTAGTTATATGCTTGAACACTTTGAATCCATTCGCGCATCAAACAAAAAAATGAAAGTTTGAAGTGAAATTTATTTCGTTGGAATCAAACCCTTTGGCGGCCGTCTGTTTTTTGTTGATCAAGCATTCATCGAGAGTCACCGCTCTGTATTTGCTCTGGATAGGGGGTGGTGATGGTGCAGTGGTTAAGACACATGCCTTTGGTGTGAGAGACCTGGGTTCGAATCCAATGTGTCCCTGAGCAAGACACTTAACCCAGCCTTTCTCAAAGTGGGTGCCGCGGCACACTGGGGTGCCCCCTAGCTGTGTCAGGGGTGCCGCCAAAAAATTACGTAGGCTAAAAAAAATGTGAAAAAAAAAACCCAGAAAAAAAAACAGCTGACATTTCATATATAAATATATTTGAATTTGCATTCTTCTTTTTAAACATATGAACACATTAATAAAATTGTAAATTCATTTTAGATAAACATTAATCAAATTAATCATAAAAAAATCCGTCTCACAAGACCGAAGCAAGACACACACAACTTGACGCAAGTGACGCAACCCATAGCAACGTGTTATAGCAACACCTCAGACTGACAGAAACGTAAAAATAAACGTGAATTTAGGCCACTTTAGTTACAGCATTATGGATCGTTTTTTGAAAAGAAAATCCCCACAAGAGCCGGGGATTTTTATTTTATTTTATTTGCATCCTGCACTTCATTTGAGTTCTCCTGGTCTGGATTTGTTATTGGGTTCTTGTATTGGGCGGTCCACCTCTTACGGTTTTATGGCATTTGTGTCTCTGATTAATTATTTTGTGAATTACTTTGCAAACCTGTGTTTTTAAAGGTGCTATAAAGTTTTTATTATTATTGTTATTTACAGTTCATATTATGCTCTGTTCATTACTGTTCTGTCTAACTAAACAAGACATTTGCATTTAAATTTGGGTTATGCAGTGTTTTTAAATTATATTTTACACTGGGGTGCCTTGAGATTTTATGCACTTTTGAAAGGTGCCCTGACTGAAAAAAGTTTGAGAAAGGCTGACTTAACCCCTAGTTGCTCCAGAGGCGTGCGACCTCTGACACGTATAGCAATTGTAAGTCGCTTTGGATAAAAGTGTCAGCTAAATGAATAAATGTGTATATGTAAATGGATAGCAGGACGGTGGCGTACGTATTTGGGTCCACCAAACCCTTCGGAGGTGAACCCAGTTTGGCGAGTTTCACCATTTGCTCGCTTCAGGAGGATCTGCGCCTGGATTACAGTCCAATACTTTCAGCAGTACTTCCACCTGTCCCGCACCCAGTTTTATGACCTGTTGTCCCGCATCACCCTCGCCCTCATCCACCTAATCTGTCGTTTATTTTTGTTTTGATGATAAATGGAGCCAGCCTCCAAAAGTGATTAACCTGTCCTGTGAATTATTATTTTTTTTTCTCACACACAACACTGTCCAGACTTATGCACTATAGTATGTTGGTTGTCTTTACATTATAATATAATCTAGATATGGAATAAATAGCATTCAATACAAAATGAATATGTCTCATATTAAAAATCAAGTTTTATGTGATAAAATATTTGCTTTGTTGTGCATTAAAACCACACCAGGCATTTAGTCATTTTACAAAATAATTTATTGTAGCATCCACATACTTCACTACGTGACTGTAGCAAGCAGCTAGGCTCCTGATAGGTTAATGCGGCGCGAATTTACGGCAAAGTTCAGATTTTTCAACTTGTGGCAGATGTGAATTCGCGTCAAATGAGTGAATGCACAAAAAGCACTTAATAAGTAAATAAAATGAAATGCAATAAAATGATGTGCGTGTACGCTTGTTTGCATTGACTTAACATTGAAATCACTTGTGGCAGACACTCTATTCGCGCCTGGTGTGAACGCACCATAACGGGTTTGGAGCGACATGAGGGAGAGTAAATAAATGATGAAACTACCCCTTAAGCAGCCTTTTCCCTTTAAATTAACCCTTTAAGCAGCCTTTTCACTGTTTCTGACATTTTTATATGATTGTCACATTTTGCCCTCAGTTGCATGAAATCTACACATCGCTCATGAAGCAGCCGTAAAATGAGCGTATGAGTCATCACACTGATGTGTTTGAAAGCAAAATATAACTGTTTTTTAGGGCTAATTGATACAAATAAATTAAATATCAGTAAATTCGTTTTTTGGGTAATTCTCACTCAATATTTGTGTTCTTCACTGATCTTATGGTCTTGATTAAATTATATAATTTGTTTTGGCGGTCCCATATCTAGCTGCAAAAGTTACTCTACAATGGAAATGAATTGACTTAGTCTGTCGGTTTTCAGAGATACACTAATGCAACAAACTGGTAAGTTGCTTTTGTTTTTTTTCTTTGTCTATCAGTACCTTCAGTTTGTCTAGCGAATCAACCACATAGTAAACACTGCTTTTATTGGAGAACATCCAGAAAGACATTGGCCACATCCTGTTCATGATGCAAGGGAGTGTATTATTTTGGGTCTGATTTGCTGTCTTGGGAGTGGGAAAAGCTCTACACTTTCTCAGCAAAACAACAAATTCTGTATTTTGCCTGGGTGTTTTACAGGAGATTGTAAGAGCATCAAGGTGTCCGTTTGTGAGCTGAAGCTTAACCGAATGTGGGTCATCATGCTGTACAACAATGATCCTACGCTCTTAAGTAAATGTATAACCAAGCAAGCAGTTTTAGTCGAAGACATTTTATGTTTTAGAACAGCCAAGTCAAAGTCCTGACTCTCCGGTTTACATTTCCTTGTTCGTCATGACAGGAGAAGTTCAATAGTTCAGTTTATGAACTTTAAAGAAGGTGAGCTAAATGTTATCACAGTCCTTCTCTTACCAATGTATGCTAAGTCCTTGTGTATAAAACCTTGAACATCTAATAAACAACTAGGTATCTTGAGTGTTGATTTATAATGCTGTTAGATGACTGCGGAATAAATCCTGAACCGTTGTTAAATGTGCAGTGCTTTGTTTTTCTCTGCTTTAAATCCCAGGCTCGTACTGGCAGGCCGTTTAGGGCCATATTACAGCCACCATAATGTAAACAAATCTGCAGAATGGAAAAGCAGTCGGCTGTTCTCCAAACTTCACTTTTACGTAAGGGTCTCGTGGTCTTAAGTTCATCTCTGTTTTGGTAAGGCATCCATGGTCTACATGCAGTTCATCATATGAAAAACGGATCACTGGAACCATGTCAGTATAAGGTTGTGTTGCTGAAGAATTTGTCAAATATTATGGCTTCGTTTTTTTTATTGTAATTTTAGATTGGTGACCTTGTGTTGCACTTAAACATAATTTTCTTGTCTATAGGGCTCAACGCTAAGGATTTTTTTTCTGGTGGTCAATTTGTTTTTTGGTCAACATTAAAAACAGAAAGCAGCAAGAATATCAGACTGCTGTCACTTTAAGACCGAATGCACGCATCCGATATACTGTCACACATGCATTTTCTTTCTCATCTGTTTACGTAAGACATAACTGACAGTGTTTACGTGACAGCCTTTGGATAGCCCTTATTGTCGAGCCCTTTTATATGACATGTTCTTGTTTTTCAATACACAAGCAACTTCAGGGATGGCAGATTGACTTCCCTACATGGTATGGCTTTGCTTCCAAAGTCCTTTTAGTTTATGACTAGTGTTATGACAGCCTCATATTTATCAGCGTGATAACTGACAGTTACACACTCTGTTAGTTGTGAAATTTATAAGCAAAGAGTATTTATTTAGCATGAGAGCTTGCTTAAATTTGTCGTTGCTTTTCATTTTGGAGGCTTTTCCCTATTGCTTTGTGGATTACCCAATTAGTCATATATTTTTTGATCTCATCATAGCAAATGGCTATGCAAAACATCAAAACTTTCCCTTTGTTTTGGCAAAATAAAAGGTGTTTTCACTAATAATGAAACAAGTTCAAGAAAGCCAAGTTTGGAGATTTAACACAAGATCAGGACGAGGCGGATGAGTTGTGTTGGTGCACACTTTTAATCTAACAGAAAAGTAGACTTAAATATGTGTTCTTAACTCTAAGTTTCAGATGAGTCTTGCTACTTCCTTGTCGGCAGATACAATGCTTTTAATTTGTAGATATTTGTTGGTCATTGTTGGATGACTCTTGATGATGTGAGGTGTCATAATGAGAGCACTTTGATTTGCACAGTAACTGTAACTATGAGGACTCTGTTAGCCAACACCCGATACAGGAATCCAGAAGAAAGTGAAAGGCCTTAGACCATTAACTTTGAAGTTTGAACCCATGAAGGTTCGGGTCAGTAATATAGTAAAAATCTGTACAATTTATTGAATAGTCTATAAAAAAGTTGCATTTGCCTATTGTATGGGTTTAAAAATTAATATATTGTATGTGTATAAACAGTATATATCTATCTAATCACTGTTCAGGTTAACACTTTTGAAATTGAATTGAACAGTACAGAAACACTTGGTTTTTATGAATAAATTGTGTTGCGGCACTGGTAATTAATGGTAATGTGTGTTTTAATATCTATGGCATATTAAATTATGAGTGTTTAATACTAATAGCCAATTTGTTTTCTCTGGCTTTCAGTTAGGTTTCTTTTTAATAAGCTGGACCTGTAATTCACATGACCCAAATGTAGGACATGGGGCAGAACAGAAGGTCATATCCATAGACCCCCTCTAGATTTTCTCTGGAGAACAAAGTATCTGTGCCTGCTGTGAAATTAATCAGCTGTCTGTTATTCTCATCCATCTCCTACCATAGCAGCGTGTCAGGATGTTAACATTTTAGCTGAAAAGACAGGTGCGGTTAGGAACCAAGAACTGGTCATTAGTCTGACTCTGAATGATTGATTTTCATTAATCTACATTATGGTCTTTTTTTTAAGGGCTTAAAACATAAACTTGAATTCTTGAGCTATCTGTTTGAATGAGTGTTTCTCAACAGTGCTTGACTTAAGGCAGGTTCACACCAAGGGCGATAAAGTTTTAAAAATAGTTTTAAATGTAATGGCAGAGTCCACACTACACCTAACTATAATGGTAAAACCACAGAGAAACGATGTTCCAGCTGATGATGAACAATAAAAACTTTGTCATCCAATCATCCTGCTTTAAAGAGCTCAACCATTTTAAGTGGAGGGAGTCTGCTGCTTATGCAGATAATGAACAGAACAGTTTTGCGTTGGTGTGGACGCTAATAGTTGTCTCTTGTTGTTATAGTCATCTTTATAGTTATCGTTCTTGGTGTGAACGGTCCTTTATTCATTGATCTTCAAGTCATTACCTTCAGTCATTGTCTTTTTTTTTTTTCTTTTGTCTTCAGTTTCATTTTTGTTTCGGGTTTTGTCACGTATCATTTTTTCCAACACGCCACTCCTCCCCTTTTTTTATTGAAGATATGACTTAGATTGCTAAACGTGTACAATGTGAAGTCCCCACCTCCTCCTGCCACTCCTCTACTTCCTGCATTGCATGGGAGGAGTACTAAAGCCTGATTACTTCCTGTCTCATCCAGCCCATGGTAATCCCAGTGCACAGCAGTCCTCCTTTGGGTGTGCTTTCAGCCTTTATGTAAGGCTGAGAAGCATCAGGGACACAAGCGCCTCCATTCAAAGTACAATTTAACCTGTGATTGCTCGCCGCCATTTACAAACTATGACTTTGATAGGCTGATACAGGTTCAGGTCAAGTGCTCCAGAACACATCTGTCCTGATCACTGAATGTGGATTTTAATTTGTAACTGACTTTGTGCCTGGATTGTGCCCCCTAAAAATGCTCCTCTAGGCATCTCACTTGCATTTGTCCCTTAGTGTTGTCACACTACCAAAATGATGACTTTAATACATTATCTGGTTAAAATATCTCTACTAATACTAAAACAAGAAAAAGTAGTTAGAACACTGAACATACATTTCTTTATCTTCTATTTTTTATGTAATTAATTTCAGATCAAGCTAAATTGAAGTTATTACTGACCTCAACTGCCTCATCAAACTCAAACTGTCATAAAATAAATCACTTGTTTGACATTGAAAACATGAGCTTCATCATAATGTAAGTTAATTAGCCTATATTATCAATCACAAACCCGATTCTGTCATTTATTGTTGAACAATTAGATCCTTATTTCATGAGTATTTTATTTCACAACTTGTATCAAGATAGTTATTTTTGTGACTTTCTCTGATATAAAAATTTGAAAAAAGATGCAAATTACAAACAGTAGGGCAAATACAGTATAAGAAACAAATTAAATAAGCTTTGTTTTTAAGACTATTTTCAGAGTATAGACTATTTAATAGTAGCATTCAAATTTGGAAAAACTATAGAAAATGGATAAATAACAAAATGCATATAAGGAACAAACTGCATATTCTTCACTGTATAAATTAAATATTGATCCTTAAGGCTACAAAGTTATTCACTCAAGAGCAGTGAATGATTCTCTTTTTTTTTTGTTTGATTTAATATTATTGGCTTTGAGAATTGCTGAAGCTTCTGTATATTATATTACCATGGTATTGAATTAAGTTACCAAAAATGGTTTTCCTCAACACATTTAATAACTTTTAAGTTTTCATATAACAAAACGAATATTCAAATACGATAAAACAATGCACAAATGTATTGAGTAAACACATTTTCAAACAGATTAATGTGCTAAAGAACTAGACTTTAGAGAACAAATGGTAGCACTTTATAATGAGGTCCCATTAATGTTAGTTAATCCAATAAAGTTAATCCAATTAACTAACAATAAGCCATATCTAGATTTGTTTTAGTAGTTATTATTCTTTGATAATGTTAGTTAATACAAATACAACTCTTCAGTATAGGTTCAGGTCCAATGTTAACAGATAAAACCTTTGATTTTAATTATGTATTTGTAAATGTTGACATTATCATTATAATTGACGATGGGCCGTTGAACTATCAGAAAAATGATACACCCCAAAGTCAATTATTCTGGTTATACTACGGTTACCACTCCTCCGTGTTTTTTGTGAAAATTTACTGGTGTTAGCTCGGTTATATGTTGCGGTCTTCAGTCCCATAAATTACTGAACTGTGTGTGAACGTAGCTGTATTACGAATGTAAGAGTCCAATACAGGATTGACAACTGTATTCTGAGGCTGTGTGAATGAACTTGGCCATAAAGTAGTGCAGCCTGGTTAAGATTAAGCTTAAGATGTCACAGGGTAAATTTCTGGTACATTTCCATCAGAGCAATCTGGTGTCCGACATAAAATGTTCATTTTCATTCAGCGCATCTCTGTTCGTTTTGCCATGTGCTTCTCATGCACGCTGTTGTTTATAGCAGTGTGAGCATGCGTCTTTAGATGCAGCTTACAGGCAGTTGTACATTTTAACTGGTTGATGGAAAAGTATTCTTAAAATACATCCTAAACATGCATTTCATAATAAGGAATTATTCAAGGTATTTTGAAGTACCTACAATAACTATATTGCACATGTTTATTATTGCAATGTTTTATGTCTAGATGCTATCAGGCATTTTTGGCTTCTGTCACTGTGATGAGTCTTTTCACTTGGTTGCATTAAAACATGGGTCTTAATGTCTTTTTTTTTCACGTCTAATTTTTTGCAACTGGTTGTTGGGATTTTTTTTGTCAAGTTAAAATCTCATTTTGTGCAAGATTTTCATTCATTCTGCACATTGTAACTGACACTTTCTCTGTTTTCTTTTTGTCTCTACAGGGCTATGTCTTCAGCAGCCACCACAGCCCCGTCGGTGGACAAGGTGGACGGCTTCTCCAGGAAGTCTGTCAGAAAAGCCAGGCAGAAGCGAGCACAGAGCTCGTCCCAGTTCAGATCTCAGGACAAGCCCATAGAGCTGGTGCAGCTGCCTCTGCTGAAAGGCAAGTTCTGTTTGTGGTCATATGAAGATAATGGTTGGTGATGTCACAGGGCTTTGAGCTATTTTAATTGTTTTGATAGAGCTGATAGAGATTGTTGTACTAAAATAAAATAAAAATGAAAGCAACACGGAATGCAGTCTGACTTGTCATTGCGTAACTCCCGTGAAAGAAAGGTCAAGATGGGATTGTTCTGTCAAGTCTGTGTCATGTTGTCTCCAGATTTAATGTCCGTATTTTTATTTTGTTATTATAATGTTTTTGAAATCAAGTTTAAAATCATTGCTCCCCAAGTGGAGTTGATCACATTAATTGTGAACATGTTAGACTATTGCTCACAACCACAAAAAATCCTAATACATTAATTTGTGAGCAGTGTATATATCTATAGGTTTATCGTTTTAAAGCCTAAATCTACTTTGTGGAGTGTTTGATTAAAGTGTGCGTGTGTATGCTATCTTTCTGTGTGTCTAAAGTGTTCAAATACTGTCAATGTACCTACATGAACATTGCCACTGTAATGGTTGGTTGTGGCCACATACTGGTATATTACAGTCTTGAATGGCTTTTCAAACTCAAGCCCCTATAACTTGGAATATTTAGGGGTCAAATGCCAGATGGATCTCCAAGCTAATATGTAAAGTATTTTAGGCCAATGTCAATGATGTTGATATAAACCATAGGTGGATTTCTAGTACTACTGTTTTGCATTAAATCTCTCTTTCTCTCTGTCTAGATGTTTCTGCGCAGGAGCAACCAGAACTGTTCCTCAAGAAGCTGCAGCAGTGCTGTACTCTTTTTGACTTCATGGACACACTTTCTGACCTCAAAATGAAAGAGTATAAGCGGTCCACCCTTAATGAGCTGGTGGACTACGTCACCCTCAGCCGGGGCTACTTGACTGAGCAGACCTACCCCGAAGTTGTCAAAATGGTGAGATTAAAAGATCAGAAGCATGCTGTGTGATTGGAAAATGTATCTTCTGTTATCGTCTAATTTATATGCCTATATCATTGGGGTGTAACGGTACATGTATACTTCCCGGACCGTATGGTACGGACGTCACGCTTCGGTGCATACAGTTACACTCAATCTACACTCCAGTCCAGAAGAGGGTGCGCATGTGGTAAAGCAATGCTGTTTGCTACCAGTAAAAAGCACCGAAGAAGAGTCGATCGCTCCGTTTACATTTTTCAACCAGTTTCAACTACAGAAAGATATCAATAAAACTCCTTGAGAATAATCTTGCGCAGCATTACATTGACCTCAGGCATTTAGTGTCAACAGCAGGTCAGTTCGCTAGAGAAATGATCTGTAGAGAGGAGCACTCTATGCACTCTATTAGCCTATTCATTATGTACGTAGTAATGTCTTGATTTATTTAATGTATGTTTAAATAAATTTGTCATCAAGTTATAACAGCCTCTGTGTAAATGGTTACATTTCAAAAATGAATTGAAGTAGAAAATTACCTTTAGAATTGGAAGTTAATGCAAAACCTGCCTTATGTGCAATTAACATGTTTTTATTTTAGTGTTGATTATAGCAACTGAATTTGATAATTTTGGATCTGTTGTTAATTGTAACCTACAATATTACAGTAATGTGTAAGTAAGGTTTAGAGCATTAGCTAAAATGCAATTTGTTATTCTTAAGAAAATTAATTATAATTTAATTTATTTAAACACAGACACATTTGTTAAAAACAAAACAAACAAATTTTGTTTGTACCAAAATACGAAACCGAGGTATGTACCGTCACACCCCTACTACTATATCAATATTTCAGATATAACGCGTGGGTTTCCTCCTTTTTATCTGTCGTAGGTGTCCTACAATATATTTCGAACTCTTCCGCCTAGTGACAGTAACGAGTTTGACCCAGAGGAAGATGAGCCCACGCTGGAGGCCTCATGGCCACACTTGCAGGTACTTGGATTCCCGGCTGTCATCTTATGCAAATAAAAATACTTAATGTACACTTTATCTCTTTCTGCATGCATTGGTTTTCTTTTTATTTAAATGGTCAAAAATGAACATGAAAAAAAATAATTGTGTCTTGTATAATTGAGATATTTGTAGGGTCTCATTTTCAAGGACAAGTTTTCTGATCTCTCTTCCTATTCTGCTTAAGCTTGTTTATGAGTTCTTCATTCGCTTCTTGGAAAGTCAGGAATTTCAGCCCAGCGTTGCCAAAAAATACATCGACCAGAAATTTGTATTACAGGTGAGTGATTGCTGGTGAAATGTTATGACTTCTCATCCTAGAATAAATCAAATGAAGCCATTATTGCTAGTAAACCAGCACAGATATAGCTCTGGAATAGTTCAAGTTTCTCCTTGGTCATTTGTGGCAATTTGCTGTCAAAATAGTTTAGAATAATTGCCACTAAACTGTACATTTTACTGTCGTCACTGATAACCACTTCCCCAAAGTGCTGTTACAGAACTAGTACTCCTCTCACATTAACCACATTAAGTTAATCTCAGATCAATGGTTTGGTTTGGTTGGTTTTTGTTTCTATTTTTGTTTTAGTAGCTGTGTAGTCATAAGGTAATGCGTAGACAGTCTTTTTTTTTTCAAAGAGCGGTACACATTGCTTATGGTGAATATCATTTAGTCAATAAGAGTCTTCCTAATTTCTAGCTCTTGGAGCTGTTTGATAGCGAGGATCCACGGGAGAGGGACTGCCTGAAAACCGTTCTGCACAGAATCTACGGCAAGTTCCTCGGCCTCAGGGCCTTCATCCGAAAACAGATCAACAACATTTTTCTTTGGTAAGTAACTGTCATGCTCTTTAGTCGTGTGTATTCAAGATGAAATGTAATGGTATGCTGACATAGCTCTTTCCCCCCCCCCTGTCGTGCTCTGGCAGTTTTGTATATGAGACAGAGCGCTTCAATGGTGTAGCTGAACTGCTGGAGATTTTGGGAAGGTATGTCATATTTTAGAGCCTATTAATTGGTTGGAAGAGATTTATTTGGTGAAATTTAAACTAAGGAAGACATAAAGGGTCGACCCAAAGAGGTCACATTCCTGTTTTATCTTACTCCACCCTGTCTGGCCCTGATATACTCACAGCGAAGTTCTTTTTCTTTTTTCGCTTGGGGGTAAAAAGAAGTTTGAAATGCGTGAGCAGTGATGTATTATTAGTGAACATCCCGACACCGCCCATGCTGCCATGACCGGGGTTTAGATGAACTTTTTAAACGTGCTGTTCGCTTTACTCTCAATAACAAAATGAACACACAACAAACTGAGAAAACAGCAAGCATTTTTTTTTTAAATAAAGCACAAGAATCTGATCATAGCAACATGGATATGTTGGATATTGCCACACTAGTAAAGTCATGTCAGGATTATTTAGATAGCACTTCATGCAATACGTTGCTTAAAAGCAGTTTTAAACATGAAATGTCTTATTACAACTATAAAGTAGCTTTCCAATGTGTTTTCACTCATGGACGTCTGATCTCAATGGACTGAATATAATATAAATGAATCAGAGATTCTCAAGGTTCAAATTGATTCATGTCAAGAAGGCAGAGCCTCAGCACACACACCTACCTAGTACGTAAATGCCAATGGTAGTTAAAAAGATGTTTACCAGATGGCAAGCTGTTTTGAACTTATTTTTTCTGATTTTGTTCGAGATGTCACATCAGTTCATTCTTTGATTTCGCTTGAAGTATATCAGGGCCTTTAGGTGTCATTTAGATGTCTCAGTCTCCTGCATATTATCAGTTTTTGTCATGGTTATCAATGTCAGATCAGCGGTGAAGCCTCATACGTCTCTGGTTTACAGCATCATCAATGGTTTTGCGCTTCCTCTCAAATCTGAGCACAAACAGTTCTTGGTGAAAGTTCTCCTGCCTCTGCACACAGTGAGGAGCTTGTCTCTCTTCCATGCCCAGGTACACGCACTCAACCGTTTGCTATTTCTACACGTCTGTGCTTGCTTGCATGCATTTCAAGGACAGAAGAAACAAAATCCTTGTTGTCATGATTGTTTATGGCACGGTTTATGAATCTAAACATTTGAAATGTTTTTATATTAATCAAGTCACCTTTTTTGTAGCTGGCCTATTGTATTGTACAGTTCCTAGAGAAAGATCCCACGTTAACAGAACCTGTAAGTGTTTCTTGTCACCGTTATCTCTCCCATTCTCCATCAAGTCTCATCTTGTTTTGGCATGTTTCTAAAGGATTTTCATTAGTTTGCCTTTTTTTTCCAGGTGATCAGAGGCTTGTTGAAATTTTGGCCAAAAACCTGCAGTCAAAAAGAGGTAATGTCTTTATTTTATGCAATTCATTAATCAGTTGTCCATTTTTTGTGTGATTTGCTCTCAAAAAAAAAAAAAAAGTTAGTTGTTGAATCTTCTACCAAACCATCATTTAAGTCATAAGTCATAGAAAGTGAAGATATGATTTCTTCCACTATTGTTTTCATGCATTATTCAAGAGAAATCCTTCATATGCTTTTCCTAAACATTTCTATATCATTGACTGCATTGTTTTTTTTTTTAATAGGTTATGTTTCTTGGAGAGTTGGAGGAAATTCTAGATGTGATCGAGCCCACTCAGTTTGTAAAGATCCAGGAGCCTCTTTTCAAACAGATTGCTAGATGTGTGTCCAGCCCCCATTTTCAGGTGAACACATTCCACCCTAAATCCTCCTCACAAACCTTGTGATATCTTGTAATAGCTAGAAACTTTAACATGGGAGATATTCAAAGCAATTTCCCAGAGAAACCCTTATTCATTTGCTCACGTCACCGGTCCAAACATGCTAAAATTAGCATGTTTGTTCATTAATATCACAAAATGCTGGGCGTAGGCACATTTGAGTGCAAGTAAATGCTTCAGGTTCTGCAATCTAAAATCCCTGTTTAAAAATTACGGATTACAACTTTTTTTTTTTAACATTTTAATATGTATATCGTTTCAGGTGGCAGAGCGAGCCTTGTACTATTGGAACAATGAGTACATCATGAGTCTGATTGAGGAGAACTCTAGCGTCATCCTGCCTATCATGTTTGCCAATCTCTACAGGATCTCCAAAGAACATTGGAACCCGTGAGTTTCATATGTTATTTTTTTATGTACTGTATGTAAATGTGTTGTCACGATACTAGAATTTCTAAGTTCGATACGATACCTTAAATATCGATTTTTCGATACCACAGAGAAAAAAACTGCCACAATATTTTGTTGTTTTTATTTAAAGTTAAATAAAACAAGTCTAGAACATGACAAGGTATATTTTACATGAACAAAAATGTCCTGAGTTCTATCTGTTAATATTTTTTCATTGGACCAGAGATAACATGATCCGTTGTATTTTTATTACCCACTGTTATCAGAGATTAAAATAAACTATAACTAATGCATTGCTCATCAGTCATAATTGCTGGTTTTCATCTATAAGATAATTGACAAATTAGTGATGTGAGGGATATTCAATCTTTTTGGGTGCCTTCAGCCCACTCGCAGGGTGAAGCGTTATTCTCCGACATGCCTGCTCGCGGTGTGTAGCTCGTGTCCATGCTGTTCTCCGACTCTGACATGCCCGCTCGCGGTGTTCTTTATCAATCAACCAAAGCTGGTCGTGGGGGCGCCGCACTCGCCATCTTTCCTTTCACTTCACTTTTTCTATTTAACCAGAGTGAAGACAAGTACGTCAAGTGTGGTTTTTGTCAACACACCTTTGAAGAGAAGTGAAAGTGACCGCTCGGCTAGTATCGGTGTATCGATACTTTGGGAAATGATTGGTACTGTTCAGATATTTCAGTATCGATATTTATCAAAATATCGATATTTTGACAACACTAATATATAGACTAATATTAAGATGTAAACAACACTGGTCCAGAAACACTTCCTGTTTCAGTTTGTAACTGTTTTCTTTATTTCACATGTAAAGAAAAAATCTTAAAGATGTTTTAACTTTTTGATTCAGTTTTAAATGTTCTGTTGGTTGTATTTTATCCCAGCTTTTATGTAGTGTTAAAAAATTGAAACAGGAAGTGCTTCTGGACCAGTTTTGTTTACACCTTGCAAAATGGTCTATACACACACTAAATGGACAAAAGTTTTTGGACGCAGCTCTTAATTTTTGAAATCAGGCAATTCAATCAGACCTATTGCCACAGATGTATAAAACCAGTTTAGCCATGAAGTCTACATTTACAAACATTGGTGAAAAAAGGGGTTGTTCTGGAGAGCTCCGTGTGGTACTGTGATAGGATGCCAATCCTTTGCAATCAGTCGGTTTCAGCCCTGCTAGATATTCCACAGTCATCTGTAAGTAGTATTATTGGAAAGTGAGAGTGTTTAATAACAGCAACAACTCTGCCACTAAGTAGAAGACCACGTAAAGTCACAGGGCGGGGTCACCGAGTGCAAGAATCGCCAATGCTCCGCTGATTCCATAGCTGAAGAGTTGCAACTTCCACTGGCATTAATTTCAGCGCCAGGAGTTTCATGGAATGGGTTTCCATGGCCGAGCAGCTTCATGCTAGCCTCACATCAAGTACAATGCCATGCGTGAGGACACTAGGACTCCAGTCCAGACACCACTCGAGGCCACTGGACTCTAGAGCAGTGGAGATGTTCTGTGAAGTGATCCATTGGGCTTCTCGTTAGCAGTCTGATGGGCAAGGGGTTTGGTGGATACCAGGAGAATGTTACCTGCCTGACTGCATTGTGCTTACTGTAAATTTTAGTAGAGGAGGTATGATATGGGGTTGTTCATAGGTTGGTCTTGGCCCCTTACTTTCAGTGAAGAGAAATCTTTTTGCTCCAGCATACCAGGACGTTTTGGACAACACTGCTTCCAAATTTGTGGTAACAGTTTGGGGAAGACTCTTCTGTTCTTGCATGACTTTTCCCTAGTGCACAGATCAAGGTCCATAAAGACATGGTTGGATGAATTTGGTGTGGAAGAACTTGACTGGCCTGCACACAGAGCCCTAACCTCAACCCTATTGAACATATTTGGGATAAACTGGAATGAGATTGCGAGCCTTCTCACCCAACATGTGCAACATCTAAAGTCTGCTCACCAAGGCTGGATTTAATTTAATTGTGAGACATTAGTACAATGTAAAATTATATTTATATATTTTATAATCCTGTGATGTGTTGGCTGAGTTTTCAGCACCATTACTCCAGGCTTCAGTGTCACATGATCCTTTCAACTCATTCTAAAATTCTAATTTGCTGCGCATGAAACATTTCTTATACATGTTGAAAACAGTTGTGCTACTTTATATTTTTTTGTGGAAACTGTGAGAATTATTTGATTAGGTGAAATTTTTCAAAGAACCAGCATTTATTTGGGGTGGTGATTGTGCAGTGGATAAGACGCATGCCTTTGGTGTGTGAGAAACCTGGGTTCGTATCCACTGTGAAACACCAATGTGTCCCTGAGCAAGACACTTAACCCCTAGTTGCTCCAGAGGCGTCCGACCTCTGACATATCTATCTCTCTATATATATATATATATATATATATATATATATATATATATATATATCAATTGTAAGTCATTTTGGGTAAAAGCGTCAGCTAAATGTACAAATGTAAATTTGAAATAGTTAAGACTTTTCCATTATTACAAAATATTTGTCACTTTTAATCGCTTTAATGTGGTCTTGCTGAATAACTATTATTATTTTGATTAAATATCTAACTGACCCCAAACTTTTAAATGGTGTATATTATTAATAAAAGCAGAGTAGATATTTTAAACATTGTTTTGATGTTCATGTCTGTTTTTCTCTACCATCAGGGCAATATCAGCTTTGATCTACAATGTCCTCAAAGCATTCATGGAGATGAACAGCGCTTTGTTCGACGAACTCGCCGCCAATTACAAATCAGACAGGCAAAGGCAAGAAACAGACAGTGTACAGTAATGTTTTAAACTCCTGCACTTTACAAAGCAGTTCAGATAACCTTTCTCATTTTCCTGAAGGGAAAGGAAGAAGGACAAAGAACGGGAGGATCTATGGAGGAAGCTGGAGGACCTGGAGCTCAGACGGGGCATCCAGAACAGCGACGGTGTCATTCCCACCTAACACGGACCTCGTCTCCAACCTTCTGTTTGGCCCCAACCAATCCCTTTCTACTCTTCCACGGGGACCCCTCTTTGCTTCTCATGCTGCGTACTTTACCGCACACTCCCTCATTCATTTCCTCTCTTTCAACAGCACTGTAAATAATCCTCTCCCTCTTTCCTGTATCATACTACTACTACACTGAAAGGAAGAAGAAAAGAAAAAAAAAACAGAAAATTTGAAGAGAGACTTAATGTGCACTCCTCATTGTAAAATATATGGTAAAATGATAATCAGCTATGGTCAAAGGATATATTTAAAAAAAAAAAAATCCTTTCAGTTCAGAAGTTGTTCAGTGTCTCCATGTCGATATCGTTCTCCAAGGAAGTGCCCTGGGACTTTAGGGTCTGTGCTCACCCTGCGATTAAAGATGTCTTATATGAGGATCCCGCTGCCACCACAATTTTTTATTTATTGTTTTTTTTTTTTTTATGGAGAGAGACTTTTCCATCTAGACATAATTTGACTCCCCTGACCCAGGGGATGCAAACTAGAAACCCATGATGTGAATATTAGGAAAACAGAAGTGGGGAGGGGAAAAAACATTATACATCCTCTCTGTGGTGTGCATTTTTTTTTTTCTTTTTCTTTTACAGGATGATCAGCCTGGTCCTTTTACTGTACATTATGGACAGGTGCTTTTCGCTGAGCAGGAATCTTAACGTCCAAGATGGGCCGCAGTCGGCTACGGTGGTTACCTGTGCTCAATAAAGAGGACAAACCTCTCCGAGGACCTTTATTTTTTTAACTTGTGATCCAGGAAATTATCCGGTCATAGCTTCATGCTGTCTGCTGTGGAGACTCTTGGGAATTCCCATGTGGAAATTCAGTAGTTGCCAAGAGTACGTCAAGCTCAGTTTCTTGGACTTGTGGAATTTTGGTGGCACAGTGTTCAGAGCTCATCCAGTGTTTTTAAAACCGTTAAGTGACATATATATTTTTCGTAAAGAATATTCTGCAAATTTTTCTCATGTTCCACCCGTATTTCCACTGCTCAGCTCTATTAGTTTCCGATTTCAGGGTGGTTGGATGTCATCTACATGACCGAGCTGAGCGAGACAAGGTTTTTCTTTATGTTCATGGAGTGTTTGAAATGAAATCCTGCTTGTGTTGGGGTTTTTAGGACCTATGTAGGTAAACGCTGATCCGGTAGGTCATAATCTCTCTTCTGAAATACCAGCCACCAGGCTAGAACTAAAAAGCACTTCGAGCTAGATCATTAGTTGTTCTCATGGGACTTCAGCCCCCTTTCTTCTTTTCTTTTATTTGTCCCAAAAATCGTGGATTTTACATGTGAGGAGGATGTATTTTATTATATATATTTTTTTGGCTTAATCATGTGTGTGTCTCTCTCTCTCTCTCTCTCTCTCTCTCTCTCTCTCTTCCTTGTTTTAACTCTCTCTCCCAAGCTCATTGTGTGTTTTATGATGGCCCAAATTTGATATGTATAAAAAATTCAAAAGAAAGGGTTTGATGAATAGAATAAATCTAATTATTTTAAAAAAGAAAGAGATATTAAATAAACTTGTTTTTTTGTGATAAAATGTTTGCTTTTTGTGTGCAGGTTTTTAGGGAGGGGGGGGGGGTAGTTTCTAAGGTATTTTTCTGAATTTTAAGTTATATATTTGCAGATTGAAAAGCATCTGATCAACCCATTAGGGTTAATGTTTTCATTATATTAATTCAATAATTTTTAGTGTAGACAAATTCTGAGAAAATAGGAAGGGTGTAAAATGTAAATCTGTTAAAAGCATGTGCCATTTTAATCCAGTAGGTGGCAGGAGGCTCATTCCAACAGCTGAAGGAAAACGGTTCATTTGAAATAGAGAATGATTGGCTGTGTAATGAGATTCCAGATCGATGTGTTCAAATTTATTTGGTTAGATTATCACAACTAATAATGAATTAATGATAATTTAATTTTTTGTTTAAATTTCATATTTTTGTGTTCTGTCCCTCTTCCACGAGCTGCATTAAACTGTTTGGTCTGTTAGCGCATTAGGTCCAACCTCCTATCGGCAGGTTTGAAAGGGTGTGTGAACTAGTGCTTGTAGTCTTTCCAGAAATCCACCCCTCTTACACTTTCTCCTACAATGACGTAAAATGACGATTTTTGCGTCTTTGTAGGAGGTGAAAAAGTAAATAGCGGATTTCTCTCGTCTCAGGGGAAAATGAGAGAGTGTTGCACGACCATTTAATAGTAAAATTGGATTTCTAACAATGGAAATCTTAATGCAAATGAGTGAAGTGTCCCTTTAAGGAGGATCTGACGAAGGAGAACAGAGACTGTAGGCAGAGAAGTTGTGACCAGCAACTGATGATTGGCATGTTTATTCCAGCCATGAACTCAGCCACCTGATTTCGCTAATTAGTTCTATCTCCTTGCTGACACTGGTCAAGAAGCACTTCCTGTTTCAGTTTTTTTAACACTACATAAAAGCTGGGATAAAAAACAACCAACAGAACATATACAACTGAATCAAAAAGGTAAGCAAACATCTTTAAGATGTTTTCTTTACATGTGAAATAAAGAAAACAGTTACAAACCGAAACAGGAAGTGTTTCTGGACCAGTGTTACATCTTGCAATTGCAAAATGGTCTACGAAATACTGAGGAGGACTTTTACTTTCTGAACCTGGACTTACACCACTGATGATGACAAATCTGCTTAATTTGTCGGAGGTCGTGGATTTATTGAAGTAACAGAAGTTACAGGGTGAGAGGAGCAGACAGAGAAAGGACAAATTTTCAACACTTTCTCAAGATTCTCAGAAGGCTAGAGTTGTAGGAGAATGCATTTTTGTTCAAATTGAGAACCAAATTTAAAGCAAATTTGGCAGTCGAATAGCCGAATACACAAGAACTGAAAAAAACAATAGTAATGACAAAGACAATTTCAAAAGTTTTATTACAAGCTTTAATCACTCTGTGTATATTTACAACACATTTTTAGTTTTGGCAAAGGAAGCACGTATCTTAAACAAATAAACCAATACATGAAATTTAAAGAAGAAAAAAAAACTATTCTCAAAATATTAAATATAAGTTTACAGTTGAGTTCAAGACTGAGTTCAAATTATAGCTCTTTCAACCACTGACTGAAAATTAGCATTAGACTATATAAACAATTGCATAGGACAGTGCAAGGCACAGTGAAGTGCACTTAAACTGAGTGAAGAAACAATCTCTATGCTACATTAAAGACAAGTGAATGAAGGCTCATTCTTTCTACTCTCTGTGGAGCAGGTTTGATTCATCAGCCTGAGGAAGGTCGCTAGCACCTTGCGGGCTCTGGAAAGAAGTCCCTGAGGTCAAACTAAGGAACGACTGATGTGAAGAGCAATCACAAGAAATCAGTACCAGTTCTGGTGTCCAAAAGCATGGTCGTCTGAGAACTACAAGTTTTTGGTAAGTGGAGTGATGATATGGAGACTTAAACTGCACGGTTTCAGTTCATTGCTTTGGCAGATGATTAATATACCTAAATATTATTATCTCCCATGTCCAAAACAAAAAGGTAAGGGCTAAACATAATATTGTCCAAACGATTTGACACTTGTTCCAAAATACAGTAGGGAACATCCTCATTTTGAAAAGACCAAATAAGGCGGGAAAAAACAAGTTTAATAACAAAGCCATTTGTGTTTGAGCTGATCATTAAAGGGGAAAATAAGGGGGTGGCTTTAGCCAGAGGAAAAACACAACAGTTAGACAGCCTGTTTCTTAGTCAACACACCAGAATTTTAGCTGAAATAGGGAGTGATAGGGTGTGTTTTTTCACAGTTGTAAGATCATAATGTGTACTATGAGTGCCACTTAATAATAATAAATATTAAAAGTAAACCTATTTAATTCGTGATTAATGATTAAAACTAAAATAATACATCAAAAAACAACAACTGGCAAATGGATAGGAAAAGCAATTTGAACATGCTCTATAAAAATAATATATAATTTAAATGTTGCATTTAAATGATTTATCAATTTATCATTACATTTAACTAAATTGTTCATTTAATTTGAAAAGTGATTAGTTACTTCTTTTTATTTTTAAGTGGCACTTACGGTCCTCTGTCGGCTCATTTTTAAAAGAGAACAATGAGAGCATGTTTTAAGTGTAGGCAGAGTAATTTATGATAAAATACAGAAAAATCTTCTTTTATTCATTCTTATTTTAGCTGTAGTTTATTCTTCAAAAATCAAAATGTAAATGCTTTTGAAAAATATAATAATTACAGCACCATTATATCATATGGCATCCTTGTTCTGCACGTACATTGTATAAAGATCAAAGTCTGATGGCTCATAAAAATGTGACTAAGTACACTTCATGTCATCTCAGTTTTTAAAAACGATTGATTCATGGACTAATGTTGTCACAATATACATTTTCCCTTTATCCTGTCACTGACAGACTTCAGCCTCCATATAGTGTGCTTGATTGTCACTCTTTTTAAAGTATTACTGTTGGTGTCTGTGGATGTGTAGGTATGCAACTTTTTTTTTTTTTTGCCAATCATTAGTTGCTAATTTTAAATGACCCAATGATTTGCGGTAAAGTTGCACTTCTTACACTTGTGTGCTCTCTTCTTCCTTTCGCTCTACCTCTATTGATGAGTTGGCCATCCTCCAGAGAATTTCCCTTATTAACTAGCTCGAACTGCTGAATCATTGACTCCAGAAAGAGCACAATATTGATTTGAGGTGACTGAGAAAAGAACAGCTTGCATGGAGGAATGGATTTTCATTTTTTCATAAGCCTCTGGAAACCATATTATATACGGTCCAGAGCTAAATCTAAAACGTTTGTTTGATTGGAGATTGGCGACGTCACGCCACGTCGCTTCAAATAACCACAGTCCGCTCTGAAACTTCTTTGGCTTGAGAAGTGAATCCTGTAAGGCAACTTAGGAAAAAATTAAGGCACTTGTTTTGGAAGCTCTCCACGAGACACACAAACCCGAGGGCAAGACCGCTCATTGTCCTGAGGGACAACAGGCGGATGGAGAAAGGAAGGATGTACAGCAGACTGGAGGCGGTTTAGGGTCAGTTACATTGCCTGAAGCTTTGGAGGACTGTGGGTTTTCACAGTTGGAGATGTTTTATCCTCACACGATAGCACAACATCTCACGCAGGTTGCGCAGCCTCGTTTTTTTTTCTTAGGGCTGAATATTGTCAGGATGGCTTCATCAAACACTGTCTTTAGTCCCTTCTGAGTCAATGCCGAACACTCCAGATAGCACTGGGCTCCAATCTGGGGATCACAATTTATGATAATAAGACAAAACACCCAGTTTTAAGTTAAAGGTTAGTTCACTCAAGAACTCTGTCATCATTTACTCACCCTCATGTTGTTCCAAACCTCTATGCCTTTTTTTTCTTTTAAAGAACACAAAATGAAAAGTTTAGCAGAATGTCAGAGCTGCTTTTACATGCAATGGAAGTCCTCTTATAATCCCTAAATTTTATTGTTTATTCACTATAAAAATATGGTCACCAATAGGAAAAAAAACAGCTCAAACATTTTGTCATTCTCTTTTGTGTTCCGCATGAGAAATGTAAGTCATACAGGCTTGGAACGACATAAGGGTGAATTTTTGGGTGAACTAATGCTTTCAGTGCTTTGACACACAGTTATGATTGTTCATAAATCATGCTTTCTGTTTTTTGGACAGATCAAGAACAAACAACTTAAAGGATTAATTAAAGGATTACTTCACCTCAAAATAAAAAGTTCCTGATAATTTACTCACCCCAATGCCATCCAAGATGTTCATGTCATTCCTTCTTCAGTGGAAAAGAAATGAAGTTTCAGGGTTTTTTCTCCACACAATGGACTTCAACGGTAATCAAAGTGTTGAAGAGAAGGAGGACCGTTCAAATTTTATTGTATGTTGAATGACAGATTTATGTCTTCGTGTCAGTTTATTGTTTAAAACAATGGGGCGGTACTTCTGCTTACGTCCAGCATGACCTTTCTAACGTGATTACGTAATGCCTGGCGAAACGCAGACCAGCACAAGAAGAACAATTGTGGTTAAAAAGTATATACTCTTTCGCTAGGTAACACCCCATTCCTCTGCTGGGATTGTGCAGTGCAGATTTGAAACTGCATTGATTTGGACTTCAACAATTTGGTTACCGTTGAAGTCCATTGTGTGGGAAAAAAAATACAGAAATGTTTTCCTCAAAAAACTTCATTTCTTTTCCACTGAAGAAAGAAAGACATGAACATCTTGGGTGGCATTGTGGTGAGTAAATTATCCAGTAGCACCTCATTGCAGTACATGAGATCCAGGGGGTGGAGTTGGATCCAGATCTAAGGGGTGGAGATGGGTAGGATTAGGGGTGGGGTTAGGAATCAGGGGTGGAGATGGGAAGGTTTAGGTATATGTAAGGTGAGATCCAGATCTAACTAGTCCCTCTGGATTTTGTGTTCTTCAGTGAGGACCATCTCAAATTATCAGGAAATTTTCATTTTGAGGTGAACTAATCCCTTAAGCCAAACCACCAAAAGTATGAAAATCCCATCACCTCGCGGGCTAGTTTGAGGCCTTGTTCATAGGTCAGGGGCTTCTCCTTCATCTGGAGCAGACGTGCCAGTGTCTTTGGGTCATCTCGCAAGTCAATCTGAATGAATTGGAACAAAATTTCCATAAATAAATGCCAGAATAAAAAAAAATCCTGGGTTCAAGCTCCTCAGCAGTCCATAAATATTCAGATGTTTATTTGATGCCTAATCTCAATATTTGATCTAATAACAATGCTTATTATTACTATCATTATTTATAATATTAATAGATTATAAATAATATAAATACAATATTATTATAAATAATAAAAAAATATAATTGATCTGATAATATAAATACAACAACACAAATTTATTTTTCAATAATAATAAAATGTATTATTATTATTTTATCTGATAATTAAATATAAACAATAATAACAACTTTATTATTATTAATGTTATTTAAAAAATCATATCACTATCTGAATTAGAAACTCTTGCACCTGTGTTCCAATGAGGATGTAGGGCACGTGAGGCATGCAGGATTTGAGCTCAGGTACCCATTCCTCCTGAACATTGTGATAGGAAGCTGGATTCACAACGGAGAAGCAGATGAGAAAGACGTCTGTGTTGGGGTAAGAGAGGGGCCGTAGCTGATTGTAATCCTCCTATAACACATGACGAAGATGATGTAAGACCTGCTTTAGACCCAGTTCATCTCATCAGTTAACCGAAATATGATTCCAAACATATAATTTGGAAAAATAAATGCAGCATTGCAGAGCATTAGAGACTTAAAAAGAACCTTACAGACCACAAACTTTTGAATGTTAGAGTAAATGAAAACCAGTCAATTAATAATTAAATTTTTACAGGTTTAAGTAAAACTTGATATGGATGTACCCCTGTTTGTGGACCACCAGACTAAACCACTGCATGTAAAGAAGTATCATATCTGAGTATTTTATATTGGCCATTTAAAAGTGCATATTAAAAATGAGGACCCTGAATGTTCTGGTAAAATAAAAGTAACAAGTTGAGCATCATTAACATCTATGATTTTATTCCGTCTGTTATTATGAAATGCAAATGAACATCAATAATTTACATTAGGCTTTTAAAGTGTCATTGCCAAATGACAACTCTGCACTAGCACCAGCATCTTGTAAAAGTCAGTTCTTCTTGAGTGCAATTGATCTCTTAGTCAGTGATCAATAGAAGAGAAGGGCCAAACATCACACAAATGCTCCTCTGTATCAGTGAACTGCTTAAAGGAGTAGACGTGCTGAATTATATAACTTTCATTTATACAGCAGTCTGCTGCACACTACATTAGTCAGTCTGTTCAATTCTGAAACACAGTAAATATGTATCATTACAGCTCATACTGTCCTTAGATCCCAGGAAACATTTACATAATCATGCTGAACAGAAATACTCACACTTTAGCTTTATTTATTACTTCAGTCCTTAAAACAAAGTAAATGCCCTTAGTCAGTGCATTATTGGTAAATATGTATATTTGCAAATTAGTACCCTATAGCTCTTCATGCCAGTCTAGTGCCTTAGTTATCTGAGACATCTATTGTAAAATATGCACATATTGCTATTCTCCTTGTACATATTGCATGTTTTTGCATAAAAAAATTTTTTGTTTATTCCCTCATTATTTATTCAAATATATACTGTAAGAAATTCCATACATTATTAAATGAATGCAGCCCCCACAGATCAATTATGATCAATTATGAAAATAGAACAATTATCTGTGCTATAATTGTGAGCTATAATAATAATATATATATATATTTTAACTATAAGTCAGATTATTCAGTTTTCATGATAGATGAAATATATATATATTTGTATTATAATTTTTTTATTTTTTTAATCATTATTTTAATTACATATATATATATTTTTTTTTGTAATGAAATTCAGTAACGGTAATACACAAATGTCAAAAATGCCTCATTTCTATTTTTGGATTGGTGATGGTGTCATTTTTTGTTCCTTAAAACTTTTACTTAAACAATTTTAACTTAAAATGCGGAACAAATTGGGGGAAATGATACAACCAAGCCAGTGTTGATATTGTTAACTAAAACTATATTTAAAAAAGAAAAACATTTTTGGTAATTGAAATAAATGAAATGAAATACATTTAAAATATTAGATGAAAAAAAGCATACATTAGAAATGTTGCTCTTTCATCCAACCGAAATAATTAGTAAAATTACAAAAAATAATAAAAAACAAAGACAAAAACATAACAAAATGAATAAAACTGAAACTTAAAAAAATGTAAAATTTGTAGTAAAAAAGAAATCAAAATACTAATAAATACTATATAAAAAACTAAAATAACTGTCTGACACTACATAGAAAAGTTAGAAACGAAAGCTAATTTGGATGTTACACCGGCACTGGATAGAAATAATGGAGGAGTTTTTTTTATATTTATGTTCAGACATTATAATCTGTTGCATATATATTCCAGGATTAACTCTTAACAACTGGGATCCAATAATATGGTTATTGTCAGGATTTGTTCTCATGTTGTGTGTGCAAACACATGACCCGTGCTTTGGGCTATGCGCTTGCGTTGTCTTGTGTTGTTTACCGCGCCCCCTTGTTCTCCTCATTAGTCTTGATTGTTAATCGGTGTCACCTGTGCCCTGGTGATGATGTCCCTTATTTAAGGTCCTTGGGTTTGTTACTCGGTGCTTTTTTGTTTTAGATCTTGCCATCCTGTTCTGTGAGCAGTGTATTCTCGTGATCAGAGGTCTAGTCATGTTATTGTCAAGTTCATTAGTCTAGTCTTGTCAACGTTCGTTTGCCCCCTCGTGGATCTTTGTTTTCTGTCAGTTTAATAAATCCCTGTTTTATTTATTACTGCCTGCGTTTGGGTTCATATCTGCATATCATGACAGTTATTGCAGGGGCGGCTGATTCTGTGATGCCTTTAGACACGCAAGAAAAGTAAACTGCTGGGCTTTGATTTAGATGCATTTCTTCAGGCTGCATCTGACTAGTCATGTGAGTTTATTTTTTTAAAAATCGCTGCAATAATAAGCCCAAATCAAAGTCATTATGGTGAGCTGACAGTGACAAAAACAACCCAGCCTGTGGTTTGTTTTAATTTCAAGTCACTGCTTGAAGCTTTATTTACAACATTATTCAAAACAGGCTGTACATTCTGCCATTAAACGCGACTGTGAGAATTTAAATTCAGTGATATGATGCCACAACTTCACTTAGTGATGCTTTTTAAGAGTATTAATGTAAATCCCTTTGCCATTTTTTTTTAAATGATGAAATTAAACTGTATTTATAGGGAATGTTGAAAAATACCATTTTTTTTAGTGTCAGGTCTGCTTCTGTACTCCGGTTTCACTGTAAAAAAATATTGTTTAAAAACTTAAAGTAAGTAACCTGGTTGCCTTAAAATTCTAAGTTAATTGAACAGGAAAAAGTGAGTTAATACAATGAAGGAGATTGATTTAATCATCAGAAACTCAAAATAATAAGTTATCTGAACTAAATAAATGATTTAAATTGATAACAAATCTTGAAAATATTGTTTTACAGTGTAGTAAATGTATGTATGAATTTAAATGTAATTTAGTCAGTCTTATTCAGGTTTTGTTATTGCATGCATAATACATGGAATCGAAATGAAAAGATCTGAAATGAATGCTATAGATCTTGTGAATGATTTAGCTATGCATATGCTTAGTTTTTTTTTTTTTTTTTTTGACTATGTAGTTTTAATCAAAATATCATACTTAAAGGGATATTTCTTCTGATGAACACAAATGACAGAATTCTCTCTGGTGATGTATGCCGGACTTCTTAAATATTATTGTCTCTTGGTGTGGATAATAATACAGTTATTGTTCTTGGTGTGAACAGGCCCTACTCAGGTTGTTCAGCAGATGGGCTATTGGTACTATACAGACCTTAGAAACATTAACTTACTTGTCCAGCAGTATCGTACAATCCCAGTAAGTGCTGCCTTCCAGATACTGTTACATTCACTGTAAAAAAATGAAAACAAAACAACAGATTCATTATACATGTAAAATAGAAGAACAAGTCAGAATATGTCTTCAAAAAAGTGTTTATGCTCCTGCTGTATCACATCCCTCTGATGTACTTCCAGAACTCTGGACCTGCTGTTTGGTTGTGGGTGGGAACGGAGGTTGATTTGGAACAGGACAGCTGTCAACAGCAAGGGGTGACTGGTTTTGGAAAACAGGGAGGAAAGAACGGTGTGTGCGTGCATACATATTTCATTCTGTGTTGTGGGTGATGACGAGGGGGAGAGAACGGCTGTGTTAACACAAGTAAAAGGAAAAAACCCAGACAAGTCAAACTTTTGTCATCAAACAACATGCAATAAAAGACACTGCTGAGAACAGGAAAACAGCTGGACTCAACATTTCACTGAGGTATCAAGCAAACTGCAGTTACTATCACTGTGTACACACTCTTCTCTAACTCAATGTTTTGAGGATGTAGTGGTTTGCCAAGGCTGATAAACTTTAAAGGAATGTGTGAGAGAAGAAAGAAAGAGAGAGCGGATGAGAGAAAAGCTGAATAGTAGCACCACCAGATTCTTCAGACCTCAAGCACCTTCTGAAATTCCTTGAACTGAATTCAATCTTCTCAACTTCATGATGGCCTGAAATACTGATGCCTGGGATGACATAATTAAAGGTGCACTAGAATTTGAAACTTGACACTTTGATCACACTTAACTAGCCCAGTTCATTCAATATGACCAAACACCTCCACGTTTTCCCTATTTAAATACAGTTACACTCGTGTAACTCGACCTAGGACGGTGACACAAAATAAAACATTGCGCTTTTGGAGCGTCTCATACTGAAGAAGGGGGCAATTCCAACTATATTCCCACAAGCGGTAACTAGTGATTTTATTAACAATGATTTACATGTTATCTAGATCCAGCGCAAGATCCTAGTACAGTAACAAATCGCAAACTCCAAGTAACGAGCATAGTATGACAAATTATTTACGCTGAGGTTAATATTTTTTGCCTGTGTTGTCATATACTGTAAATCTACACAATACTGTAGATACATATGTAAATTCCCCTTTGTCAAATAATTTTACTTTCATTTATTTCAACAAAAAAACGTCAGGGGCTAACTATGTTACTTTTAGTTGCTCACAGATAGTGTTAGCTCACTCGATCTTTAACGTCACATTCTCCACTACACAAGTTGAAGCGATGTTTATTTGACAAGTCATCTGACGTTAGTCCATTTGTTAAAATGTTTTAATTTTTGAAAACTGACGTATGATTATTTTGCACGCTTGTATGAGCCCACAATGAAACAGCCAATCAGAGCAGAACTCCTCATTACTATTCATGACCCTTCCAAATAAGGTAAAAACAGACCATTTCATTGTAGGGCCAATTTCTAGAGTTGAAAATGGACCTGTAAAACCATATCTGGACATTTTTAGTGGCCCTAAATGAGCCACATAGCCTCTATGTAGATATCAGAGACAAAATAAAAATATTATTTCAGCACATTTTAGGGCACCTTTAATGCTTAGTAGGGTTTTTCCTGGCTCAAAACTAGGCGGGGGCAGTAAAATCCTGATCATGTATTTTAATAATAAGGTAATTGAATTTGTATTTTTTCACAATATATATTTATCTGTCATCCACCACTGATTAATTTGAATGTAATGTTTTTATTACTTGGCCCGCCCGACCCGCGGATTATGATCAGCGCAGCACTATCGGCAAACTATACCGTTTGAAAATGGATACAGGCCCCAACGAAATTTGACGGATGCGGCCGCCTTGTAATTCTATATGCAGGAAAAACCCTGCTTAGGATCCAATTTTTGATAGCCCACAAACTGTTCTGAGACAGGTATCCATGAATGCTTCCATAAAAAATGACAGAAAGCACCATAAAAACCTATAAAAGTGGTTCACACAACTGTGTCACAAGCCCACTGAAGTCATAAGATTGCCTTGTGATGGTATCAATATCAAATTCATGAATAAATTGTTTGACATGAACCGTCCCATATTGTTTCTTATGCTCAAATAGTATTTTAAAAAGATATGTTAGGTTGGTTCAGCCAAAGCACATATGAGGACACTAACTGTTTCTGTTTCCCCATTTCTCTTGTAACAACAGATGCAGTGATTTGACGACTTTAACGATTGCCATTTGGGGTGTATAATGCGCCATAATGCGTGTTGCAGTTTCTTTTATTGATATTTATACAAGTAAATTATCTTTGCACAGTCTTTGAATATTGTGATCCAGTTCTCCAGTTATAGTCATTGATTCAATCATCCAGTTACAGCAGTTAACAGCTCATTTCAAGGAAAGTTACCATGGAATATCGAGTGAAATTTGAGTTCAGAAAAAAAAAAAATTTTTTTTAGTACTTAGCAATTTTGAGGGAATGAATCTTTTATTTTAACTTGCAAAAAGAGTGCTAGAGAAAATAATGTCAATAGCCTATGACTTTCACAATATTTTATTATGAGAAAAGTTGCGCTTTGTTCCCCAAACAAGGAACAGTTTCTAAACTTGATATACTGAAAGCATAATTTGAACGGACCTAGTCAGTTAAACAATTATGAAATCCTAAAAGACACTAAAAGCCCTAAAGTCGTGCTTATGCTAGCTTTACTGCTTCACTTGACAGGGCATAATGTTTGTTTCATAAATTATGATTACAAGAAGGGACTATGCAGCCCTTTTAAAATTCAAATCTTACACCGCTTCGAGCGATTGCTAATCTCAATGCTAATTTTAACAATCATGTGCTCAACACTGGGGACAAGAGACAAATTCAAGCAGCACTAGCCCTAATGCTCCTAGCCTAGCTGCATGTATGAACACGGGGTCACCGAGGAGCCACGTGGACAGTGGTGTGCAAGAACCTCCAGGGTGGTGTTTTGCTGAAAGAAAGGGGTGAGGTATTGCAGCTGTGGGAATCTAGCCAAGCGGTGTTTTGATTAGATGTGCTTAGAAGTTCTTTCCCTGTGGACTGTGAAGACGGACCTGAAACAGTGGCCTTGATTCTGCCACTGCTTATCAGCTGTTCCTGACAAGTCTTTTTACCAGCACGATTCTCTTCCCCTCCTGGGGCCAGGCTAAACAAGGAGTCTAAACTAAGTGCAAACACACACACATAAAACGTTTTTCCGAATCTCCGACTCTTTCTTTACTCTGAGGAGAACTACTAATACAAAACAAGGCTGAGGGGAAAGTTTGAGACTGAGAGAATGAAGCTGTGTAGAAGCAGGTCGGTGGAGACAAAGAAGGGTTAGTGGCTGTGAATCAGGCTCTCAGCTGTTCTCTCCTGTCAGCTACTTTTCCACATGAGGCTCGAGCTCTCGGCAAACCCCAGCCCCCATTCTGTGGCCAGGAGAAAAATCAATATTGGGTTACAGTCTCACTCAAGACTAACCCACTGTTGTGAAACGTGATTTGGGGCGTCAGAACAGAAGCTCCCACGTCCTTCCCGGCCAACTTTCTCACCTCTTTTCTCTTTCACAGACAGGCCTGTGACATTGGAGTCAACCACTATCTGCATTTAAGAGCTTTAGCCTATAAGAACAGTACAGCGAATTGTATAGATACTCACGTGGTAATGGCAAGAGACTGGAAATTTAATTTACTTTCCATTCCAGCACAGATGCATTAGGCCTCAAGCGCTTACCATTTACTTTAGGTGCTTTCACTACTCAATTGCAAACGATACCCATTCTTCAATGGTGGACTGTTGTCCACCATCAAATTTCCCATAAAATTGTCTTTTAGACATAAATGTATTGGTGCCTTAACTGGAATCTAGTAAAACCATTCAGAATTGAACTGAGAATGCCTCAAATTGCTTTGGCTCATTTTTTTGAATCTGTCTTAACATTCTCTAGATGTATAAGTGCAATTTTCACGGTTTTATGTGACACCACAACTCTATTGCATGTCTAAAAACATCAAGTAACTTACCCAAAATATTTCATTAATGCTTCAAATCTGTTATTTATTTTGCTATTATTTATTTTACAAGTTATTTTGTCAGTAAATTGGCAAATGCCACCAAAATGAGACAATCAACCCTGTTTTTGTCTTGCTGAATGCTATTATGTATCAAACTGAGCTATTTTGATACTTATTTCAGTAGGTTTACTGGACAAAAGTCAGTACTGTAGTAAACAGAAAAAGAATATGCATATTTGTATTTAAACAGTTACAGTACATTTATTTTTTATAGCAATGTTACATGTAAACAAAAACATTAAGTGTAAAAGATATTTATGAAATATACCTCTATGTCGGACAGATTTTGATTAATCATTTTGCATGTGATGGCTTACATGATGGAAAAAAGTGTTGTGAAGAGTGACTTAAACCAACTCATCAGCGTTGATCACCAAGCCATGTGCATTTAGTTACTTTGAAATTATAGACATTATTGTAATCAAAACACATGCAATTTGCCCGAATGAATAAGAAATTCAAAACAGATCTTATTGTTTTGAGAATTGAGACATAGTGATAGTCAAAATTCCAATTGAATTCCTGAAATTGAATTTCGTAAACAGAATTGTAATAGACATTTGAATGTAAGGAAGCAGAATTGAAAGGATTTGAAATAAAAAAAATAATAATAATTTGAAAAGCAGAATTTGTCAAAATTATCTCTAAATGTTGACTTTACAAATCGTTTAAAACAAGTTTGAAAAGACAGACATTCTTTAAAGCCAATTCTTTTATTATTGTAATCATATTTAGGACTTGTACATGCTGTATGTACATAATTTACGCAGTATTCTATCTGATCTTTGCCCAATAAGCAAAAGGTTTACGTCGACATGCCAAATACATCCAGTGCTTGCAGTGTGATGTATAAATGGGTTTGTATAAATATATGTTATATGGTAATTTTAATTCATGTTGCTGCAGCACTGTGCTTGCCAGAGGTTCGAACTTCGAAGTGTACATGATCTACACATTTTGCATAGCATAACTAAAAAAAATCATTAATGTGATTAATCCTGCGTTTTGAAGCCAAACGAATCTGTAAGGCCCTTACACAGCACTTGTTATAAGATTAAGCATTGCCTGCTGGAGAACGTTTTGTGACAGTACTTTTACTCAGCAAAACATTAAGTAGGCTTAACTGTACGCACCACGCTAATTATGAGCTTTTATTTAATTACTTATTTATGAACTCTCTCTTTCTTAACGCAAAAATTTTGAAATTTATAATGTTACCCAAAAATGGAAATTTTGTCATCCTGTAGTCACCCTATTGTCATCGGAAACCTGCATAATTTTCTAACAGAAGAAAATACTTTGAAAAATGTTTTCAGTTATGTTTTGGACCACATTAGCTTTCATTATATAGACAAAACAGTTGAAACATTATTAGTTTGTGTTCCACAGAGGAAATAAAGTCAAAAGATCATTTTTTTTTACCAATTATCCTCAATAATTAAATTATCTAGAACTAATTCAAGTGAGCTTTAGACGTACTCAGGTAATCATTTACCGCTAAGTAAAAGTGGCAAGTTCAAAAGAAGGTTTACTTCTTTCAATCACTCCAACCAACTTTTGCTCCATCAAACCACATATTATAGGGCAACAAAGAATACAATACATCTTCAAAACAGAACAAAACTCAACAGAACTTTTCTGGGTGTTTCTGATATCCTTTACTGGTATTAATTTAACTATTATGGATGTCAGCGTTAATAAACAATACAAGGCTATTGTTTTATTTATGACTTATCTCAAACACAAATTGTTTTATTTTGTACAGAATATTCTTGGTTATGGTGAGTTTAAAAAAAAATCTTTCAAATAACTTGTGATTTAACAAATTTGCCAATCCAAGGATACAAATGTACTCATACAACCATGCAATCTTCCTCTTCTCAACATATTCCATAACACTGACTTAGATTACAACTGTCACAAAAATGCTATTGTAGAAATAAAACAAATTTTACTGGTATAACATTAGCAAGCAAATTTTTAAAGAAAAGACACTCTGCAAAAGAGTCCTCTTTCAGGGGTTTTAGCTCATGCAAAGCTTTCTTGTGTGTGTGTGTGTGTTGGGAGGGGGGCTACTAAATGTCAAGGGCTGCAGGGAGGAGTTGGATGCAGAAGAATGTGGTAGTACAGTGTGTGTGAGTGTGACAGAGAGACACAAATATAAAAAGTTTCAAGTAGACTCTAATATAATATAATTTTATTAATTTAATCATATATTGTTTCTTCAACTTATTAAAATATCTGACTTTACTGCCACTAGGCCTATCTGTTTCTGCTTCTCTATCAGAAATATGTGATTTGCAGAATATCATAGCCTACATCCCATTTCATAGGGTGACCAGACGTCCCCAGTTTCAGGGGACAGTCCCCGTTTTTGGTTCCCTGTCCCTGGCTAAATACAGAAAAAAACTACCTCTGTCCCAGTTTTGTTTTGGAACATTAGGTTTTTTAATTTACGCCGAACCATGTGTCCTGTATAATAGCTACATGTATTGCCTTTGCAGCAAAGTTTTTCAGTGAGGTATGATTAATTAAATGCGCTGACAGCTCATTGCACCTGCCAAATAGAGTGGGTGACCGGTCCAAGATGGCGGCCCCATGGCTCGTCAGCGCCAGTAGCGGTCAATAAGGCATCTTCACTCCCTATTATGTCTATGCCTGCCATGTGCTCTCCTGTTGATACAAGTCTTGCCCCGCCCATCTTGTTACCTAATTATTGGTTAATTTGACTCCCTTGTTACCTGCCTTGTTTGCGTCCTATTTAGGTTCTGTTTACACGAGAACGCTCGCGGGTGAAAACGTAAAAATATTTTATCGGATGTGCCTTTCGTATACACGGCGACGGCGGTTTTGAGGCTTAAAAACTCAAAAAAGTGAAACCACCATCCAGAGTGGAAATCTTAAAAACGCTCCACCGTCGCGTGTAAAGGGTAAAAACGTAAAAGTGCAGGCGCGTGGACTTGGTGTTGCTGTAGTATGCACTTCTAGCCACCTGGAGTGCATACTACAATGAATTTCACAGACTTTTGCGTCACCATTTGCACGCGAATTTCCCACTCAAAACACTCGTCTAAACGCAGAATAAAAAGTGATGACGCAACGCCACTTTTGCGTTTTCTCTTCAGAATCGTTTCCGTGTAAACATAGCCTTATTCTCCTTGTGTTTTCAGTCCTGTGCTGGATTGTTGTTTAATGTTACCTCTTGTGTCAAATCTAGTCTCTTTCCCCCCCCCAAATGACATTTCAGTATTGTCCATGTTGGAATATCAATGCAATATAATGGGCTCTATGCACGGCGTTATTTCCGGTGAAGGATTAAGGATGCTCGATAACTTCCGCCGATCATAGAGTCCAATGCAATACCGAGAATTTATATTGAATTTTATACTCCATGGTTATACTAATGAAACGTTAGTCACAAAAACAGATAAAACAGACACCCCTCGTTGTGTTTATGCTTCTTTTTAAAATTATATTAAATAAACATAACTATATATAAAATTACATCTAAACGTATGTACGTTTCGTTTCAAAGACGGGAGGACAGTAAATATTGAAGACTCTGCCATAATCCCGTTTTCTCCGGTTTTCCTCCGCTTTAATCTACACAACCGGAAATGGACGAGCATCCTTGCGTCAAATGCGGAACTTATGCGTGCATAGGCTATAGCCCATTGGCAGATTAGTTGATTTTGTTAGGAGTCTAGTGGGAGCCACACTAGACGATGACTCATCTCAAACACATTAGCAGGCACATGTGTCATGGCCCGGGAATGTCATTGGTTTGTTTTGGACAAGGGAATTCTGATCCCATGGGATTTATTGATGGAAACCATAGTCCCACATACTCCTGGGTTGAGGTCTGACTCTAATAGGTTGCAATCACAGTGGTTCTGGTGAAAAGAATATAATGTCAGTTCACTCCTGATGAATATATTATATTCGGCCTTATTTGAAGAGTTCTGTCAGCAAGTCGGTAACTCAACTAAATAAGAATAGATTGTTTTAAACAACAAACTATCTTGAAAGGTGAAATGCTTTACTAAAATATAATCTTCAGTACGCTCATGTTAAAAAATTTTGAGTTCTGTAAGATTTTTTTATTTTATCTAGCAAGGATGCTTTAAATTGATCAGAAGTGACAGTAAAGACTTACATGGTTAAAAAAAAACTTACATTAATGTATCATGGTTTTCATAAATATATTGAGCAGTTGTTTCAAACACTGATAATAATTAGAATAATTAATGTTTATTGAATGATATGTTTATATTTAAATCTTTATGAGCAGCATAAGAGACGTCTTTCAAAACATCACAAAATGACTCCAAAAAGTAAAAAAAACACTCCAAACTTTGAACAGTAATATATATTAAAACAAAACGGTAACACTTTACAATAAGGTTCATTAGTTGGTAGTGTTAATTTAAAGATTTACTAATACTTTATTAAAATCTTAGTTAATGCACTGTGAACTAACATGAACCAACAATGAACAGCTGCATTTTTATAAACTAACTTTAACAAAGATGAACAAATACAGTAATAGATGAATTGCTCAGGGTTAGTTCATGTTAGTTAATACATTAACTAATGTTAACTAATGAACCTTATTGTGAAGTGTTACCAAAAAAACTGTATTTAAATTATTTAAATATTTAAACAATATAAATATATACCCAAATACCTGCTGCTTGGATTCCTTAGTTTTGAAAAAGTGCATATTTGTTAATTATATTTTCGCTAATAATTTGATTGGAGTATTCCCAATGTGTTATATTGCAAACTGTTCAATTACTGCTGGAGCATGAATGGTATAAATGCAGAGTTTTTTATTTAAGACCAATTCTAGCATAGCAGCACAGTAAAGCTTTCAGTGGCCTACAATGGGAGCTCTGTGCTCTTTAGTCTGGACATTGCCACTATGTGACAATTCACTACTTTATTATGATGCAGTGTTAAGGCCCCTCTCAATGTGGAGACAGTAGTGGGACCTAACATGAATGTAAGTGATTGATTGGCACTATAGAAGAACATTGTTACTGTTCTCTCTCAATTTACCTTTCACTCTCTCTATAATACAAGGAAGTGTTGTATGTATTGATACCAAAAACACCTCTTCCTGGATGGGCAATATAAAAGTATTCAAAAAAATAAAACTGAAAGGGTTTTACCCTCATGTACTGATGGCATTCTACCTAAAAAGTGTTACATACCATGCATTCAATGTTTTCAGCACACTGGACCAAATAAAAATGCCTTTATGTGTCCACTGTGATGTATGCACCACTAATGTAAACAAAATTAATTATAAAAAATATTTCTTATTTTATAACATGTTTAAATATTTTAAACATTGAAATAAAATACACACCACACCTTTAAAAACCATAAAGTTAGATGCTACTCTGTCCGGCTCTTCATTTTTTTTAACATGTCTCCATTAAAATGTTTGGTCTGTGACAACATACATTTAGGTGTCCTCTGGATGGCCTCCACATCATAACTTATCAGCTTCATTTAACCAGATGAGTTGACCAAGAATCACACTCCTTGAAAATCTTTCCATCTCATTCAACTGCCAAGAGTTTAAAAGTTTTACTCACTCCTTGAATTATTTCAGTCTGTTTTTATGTCTTGAGCCTGCAATGACCAGCTGGAGAAAATTACATCACAGGATACTATTAAAATCTCATAAAAATGAAATTGACCAGATAAACATGCCTTATTTGATCAAATTGCACAATTGGAAAAAAAAATCATTTGAGATACCTGCTTTAAGGTTTTTGAGCTTTCACAAATGACAGCCATAAAGATATATATATTTTATAATTTTCACAAAGATTTTTTCCATTCATCTTTTGAAGATGAAGCTCGGTGGATAAGATACTTTGCGAACATATGAAATAAGACAATCTCTTTATTCCTTTTTTCGCTCTAGTCTGTAAAAATGATAACTTTTCCCACTGTTACACCAAAAGAAAAAAGACAAGCATTGCATTGGGAATGTCTACTTTAGTAGCACTCATCACTTTAAAAGTGTTAACAAGCTAAATTTTGGAGTGCTTGGGAGAACTGTAAGGGAAAACTGATAGTAAAAGATATTGTTGGTAATATTTCTTCCTATAAGTTCTTTGTTTTGGCATATATTATATTTATGAGGGAAATGCCCTGCTGTTCTCACAGGGCTGTATCACTCTCAGAGGATGTTGAAGCTGACCTGTCTGCCACTGTGTAATTAGGACTTGACCCTCATATGATTATCAGAGCATGCATGTATCAAGGGGGCTTTCCTTGCAAAGAAACCAAAGCCTTATGCTGTCATCCATATGCGTGAGAGAACGAGAGAAAAAAAAAAACTTAAAGGGATACTCCACCCAAAAATGAAAATTCTGTCATCATTTACTCACCCTCAAGTTTCTTTCTGATGAGTATAGAGTATACAGTTACTAAAACAGTTTTTGGCACCATTGACTTCCATAGTAGAAATATATATTAGGGCTGTGCAAAAATAATCGTAATCGCATCCAAAATAAAAGTCTGTTTACATAACATATTTTTGTGTGCTGTATATAATTATTTTGTGTATATAAATACACACACATGCATGTATATATTTAAGAAAATGTGTTATTCATATATAAAATATTTATATTTATATAATATATATATATATATATATATATATATACAGAATTTAAGCGCAAATAATTCTTAAATATATACATGCATGCATAGGTATTTATACAAAATAAATATATACAGCACACACAAATATATGTAAACACAGACTTTGATTTTGGATGCGATTAATCGCAATTAATTTTTCCAAAGCCCTAATATATATATATATATATATATATATATATATATATATATATATATATATATATATATATATTTACTATGGAAGTCAATGGTGGCAAAGTTCCATTTTTTTTTTTTTTTCCAAAAAATATCTTCATTTGTGTTCATCAGAAGAAAGAAATTCATACAGGTTTGCAACAACTTGAGGGTGAGTAAATGATGACAGAATTTTCATTGTTTTGGCTGGAATATCCCTTTAATAGATGGCAAATTTAATGACTGGCAACACATTTGTGCAAAACACTGTTGTTCCACAAAGATGCATTAAGTACAGTATTGACAGCGCGTTTAGACCTCGTCTGCTCATGTGATCAACAGGTATCACCGCGGCACGCGAGCTCTGACATGCAGCTCGCTACCATTCACCCGTCTCGCGGAACATAAAGTGTATTTGACGTCCCTAGCACAGTAAGAAACTACTTTAAATAAGTTTTAAGCATCACATAACAAACACTTAATTATTTTTGCATTATTATATATTTTTGATTAACCTATATTTGTGGAGGCAGACCCTCCCCCGTAGGCTACCCCGTTTATACTTTTTAGTCTGTCGGCCCTGCAGTCCTCGCTCTGGCAGTTGATATCTCCTCTTTCAGACGGCTATTCTTGGGACCGTCCCTTACCCGACTGTGTGTGGGGTAGACTAAGGATTAGGTAGACATGCTGTAAACTTCACTTCTTGAACAGGGATTGCAGTTGAATGCTTTGAGCTAGACACCAACTTACCTGCGTAATGATCGAATACAGTTGGCACATATTCTTCGGGAAAAGCATCATTTGCGTAACTCATAAGCAAGCAGGTTTTTCCCACCGCTCCATCGCCGACCACAACACATTTCAACATCATCTTGGTCGTAGTATCGACACGATTGCTGTTACTGCCTCCATCCTCAACCGCGTCCACTGTATTCTGCCTACTTTTCGAGCTGAGAGTATGCATGATAGTTGGACAAGTCCAGAAACTATATTCACCACAGGTAGTCAAGTCTTCTGTCGACAGATATATAAATATTAGACACGTTAATCTTGGGTTGACCAGTTTAAACAATCGAGTTTACGTGTCGTAAGGTGTGCAGGCAAATTCGTCAAGTAGGCGACACACGCTTTAGCTCGCGCTTCCGAAACAAAACGGCGCCATGGAGAGCAGTTTCATAAAACTCACGTTAACTCCTACAACTTGATTTCCGTCATTTTACATTTTCCAGGTCCGGCGACAAAACCAATACAAAAGCGGTGTCTTTGACCCTGGTTTAGCCTACTCCCCTTCATACTCCAAACAGCTTTCCACATTCGCCCCTACGCTGCTACACATCGTCAGTGTCAGGAAAGCATTGGTTTCCTTGCGAAATTCCATATTAGGCAGGAGTGGGCTGGGAACAATAGGGGCTCTGTCCACAGCCTACTCCGACAGGGGACTTCAGCGGCACAGGAGGGGCGGGAGGGAGGACGTCCCCAATCTAACTGCATTTCCGAAAATATGGCGCCACAGCCCACAGGGAAGGATGGCTTGAGTTGGACTTTCTTTCTTTCTTTCTTTCTTTCTTTCTTTCTTTCTTTCTTTCTTTCTTTCTTTCTTTCTTTCTTTCTTTCTTTCTTTCTTTCTTTCTTTCTTTCTTTTTAAATTCAGAAGAAGAAAATCACTAATGTTTGTCAAGCAATATCTATAGTTTCGTTCAAATAAATGTATTCGATGTTCCTTTTCTTCAAGAGCGGCAGTCTCGTGATGATAAACTGTTTTAACCTAAGGCTAATTCATGCAGAATGTTGGTGAAAGATATGCTGGGTTTTTATATATCCATATGGGACCGGCATCGAAATTCCTGTGCCAGTCAATTTTTATTGACTCCAGAGAACCCGATCTTAAAGTTCGTTTCTAGAACGAATGGTATTTCTCGTGCGATTTATACGCCAAAAATAGTTTTTGCATCTATATGATGCAGTTTTTGCGTGCATACGCACTTTATGGCGTGTAATGCGCACGAACTCCCCACCCCCCTAACCCCCCTAAACCTACCCAAGGGGTTTTCTGTGCGTATAGCTGCACGCATTGGCGTATAAATGGCACGAGAAATGACATTCGTGGTACAAATACGCACTTTCATGAGACTGTTGCTCCAGAACAAGAACACGCTCTGTGGCTCACCTCCATCATTTTAGATGAAACCCTAAAACACACCAGGCTTTAAATTGCACTTGGATGTTTCCGAGGCTTCTACCCAGCTCACCTGGTTTTCTCCTTTGTTTGGGGACAGTGGTGTTTGTTTGAGTTTTGTCAGACCAATAAGGCAAACGAGACAGCCTGGACAGCCAGTCAACTTTTATAAGGCTTTGAGAATCTATCATAGACAGGTCTGACACCATTAATATTGCGCGAAGATTTCCTTCCTTCCCCCTGTTCATAAATAATAGCATTCCGCTACTGTTTGTTCAGTTCACTTTTAGTAGCCTAACTCTGAGTGAGCTTTTATGTCGCGCGCAATTGGCGCCATCTGTTGCATGAGACTATTTCCATGGCACCGGGCATCGATGTAGAGATTCATGTGCCAGTCAAATTGTATTGTTACAGTTTGCAAGTGCGCAGGCGCAGATAAGGGGAGCGCGGAGCCTGCAGAACTGCGAGCGCTCTGTGGTACAAAGGACCCATAACAGTCAGGCACGGCGCATCGTTACAATGATCTTCTCCATCCCACCGATAGATTCCCATCCCGCCTGCATCACTTTTACGAGCTTCCACCAAGTCCGCGAGCCTGAACGACACTGCCTGACCACAGAATGCACGGGGGAAAAAGAGGACTGGTGGCACCACAGAACACTTTTTTGGAAAATATTGTCCGTCGCTCAAGTGGTAAGATGATCGGTTTCTTCAGATTGCAATACCTGATAAAGCAAAGAGGGAAAGTCTGATGTCATAAGATATGAATACATTCTCTCGCGCTTTTTTTTTTAACTTTATTAGTGTATTTGCTCAGAATTATGCGTAAAACAAAGCTTGTACGTTTCTTTATAGAAAAAATTCTAAACCTTATCTGATCAAAGTAAGCTTGAATATTGCATACGACGCGAATATACGTATAGTCACTTCTAGATACTCTTCTTTATTGACAGTTAAATAAAAACTTTATTTTTAAATACATTAACTTATATTATTGTTTATTGCTTAATATTAAAAAGAGCTACAATAGAGCAAAACGTGTGCAAAACATGATCGTACCATTACCATTATAGTAATTATACACTGTTAATAGCACATTGCCCAATTGCTTCTCAAAACATTACCTTTCTACTATGCATTATCAGCAACAATGATGCATCAGTAAGAAAACTCTGAAAAAATAAAATAAAAAATTTCACAAAAATAGTAAGCAATTACAAATTATTTTCAACATTGAAAATAATAATTACAATATTTCATATTATTTGATGACATCTGCAACCTTCGGGATGAATCTCACAATTGACGCTTGTGAAAAGTGATTTTGTGTGGAGTCTCGCCAACAGCCAGTTCGTCACACGAATAACCTTTCCAGCTTACCTGTTAAACTTTAAACCAAAGGTTTTAACTAGCACTTCAGGTTCATAATGTTTGATCGGAACTTGTACTCACTTTTTAATGCCTTTTTTAGTTGCATTTATAATAATATGCTATATAATAAAAATGATTATTATCATTTTATTATTATTATTATTAATAATATTATTCAAAGAGTCAAAGAGGGTTTAGAATCTTCATGGGTTTATGTTAATTTCTCAATTGCTTATATCATTAAATTATTTTTAAACATAGCAAAAGTTCATTTAAAGTTGATGCTGTTTTTCTTGGCTGCTTTGCATGGATCTTTTCATTTGCGAAGGGCTTCGCGCTTGTAGTAGTGTGAATTGCAGTCATTTTGTGTCACATACATTTTCTATGTGAATCTGCCACAGGACTTCACCAGCAGAGGTCACACATGATTACTGCATCAAAACCTATTTATATCCCTGCAAACAAATATACAGACTTAAAAGTTGAAGGCATAAATTTGGTGTTTTTGTATTTTGAGACCAGAGAGTTCTGTCTGATAAACTGTGTGTGTGTGTGTGTGTGTGTGTGTTTTCATGCGGTACCCTCAGCTCATAATGCTCTGACATTTGCCGTGAGCAGCTCTCTGACCTCCAAGGGTCTCCAGATCTCCCACAGCTCTTTACCAAATCTGAGGCAGAACTTGTATCTTTTGAGAAAAAAGGGCTCCTGAGCACAGTCACTGTTTTAACGAGAAGTTGATGTTTGTATTCTCTGAGCTCCCATGTCACTGTGATCTTCGTTTAATGTTTAATCAATGCAGTAAGTGAAATAATTCAGAATTCCAGTTCAGATGAGGTTGTTAAGCTCGTCTAATGTTGTTTTTGGACATCCTGCCTCATCCCTTTACTAATTCAAATATGCTGACAGAATCTGAATGGGCTGGATAATTGATTCTTGCATTTAAATTTACATTTATTTTCTTGTCAAGGATTTTTACATTAGAAAGTTAATGCATTCTGTATCTGGATGAATGAACTCTTTCACAGACGTCAGTTGGCACAAGTCAAAAAGAGTCAAGAAGTATGTAGGCTAATACCAGTCAAAAATAAAAATCAGAGGTTGAGTGTAAATATAAGGGAAGGTAAGAGCCTCATCCTTCCCACAATTTCACCACGGTACATTTGAAATATATCTAAAGTCAGTGCCGATATGCTGCCCACTGAGGCTCCATGCTGACGGTGATTTTAAAATTGGATGGATAAAAAAATTCTCTTAACATTTTAGAATTGTAGCGCTGATAATTATTTACAGTATTTTGCAGTTATAATATGCCTGTGATGTGGAAGTGGTAAATAAGTGATTTTTTTTTGTTTTGGCAGGAACTGGATCTCGGTGTTGTAGTATTTTATGTTTTCTTTATGAAGTTAGGATGAAAAGGTTTCAAAAAATATTTTCCAAAAAAGATGAGACTTGATTTGGTTTGACTTTAAAAGGCTATACCTTCTTTATCATTTTTGTTGAAACCCCAAAACACAGCAGGCTTTAAATTGCTGTTGGCTGGGCGTAAACGAGGCGTAAAAAGCACTTCATTATTGTCAATTATGTAATAGCCAAAAACGATCCAATCTTTGAGCATAATTCAGTGAATTTGTCAAATCGTTCAAGCAATTTTTTTTCCCATATGCCTTTTATATCGTCATATGCAACATGTCTACCTCAAAATAATGAAGCCTTTGACGAGTGCAGGTGTTTCTGATGCTTTGTGTCTCTGTCCCTCATTTACCCAGATCATCCCTGCTCTTCTCTTTTGTATGGGGACAGAATAGTTTGTTTGAGTTTTGCCAGTATATAGGGCAATCGAGACACACAGCTGGGGGCAAAAAAAGTCAACTTTTATAAGGCTTTTTTTTTACCTTGTTAGAACAGCAAAAGCAGGACATTTCCTTAACAACTGTGGTAAATTCAAATTTGTTAAAGAAGCTTTTCGTAGGTTGATGTTTGGGTAATCAGTGACAGCAGGAGCTCTCAATGACTGGGAATTAAATGATTTCACAAGTGCTTTTGCAACACATTCTCACCCCAAGGCGTCACCTTTTGACCATGCTTCAATATTTGACGCTTTAGGCGCCCTTTAGCGTCAGTTACATGACGCGATCCTAGGGCGTCATCTAACTGCGCCAGATATTGAAGCGGAATCACATACCTGCTGAATCAGCTTTCAAGCCTGACAATTATAGGGGTTATTTATTATTATTATTTATTGTATTTGTTTATTTATGTTCTTATTCATTTTTTAAATGTTTTATTGTATATTTATTTAATAATGATAATTATTATTATTTTTATTGTTATTTTCAGTCCACTCTTGTACTAATTTATTTTTTATCTTTTCCTACCTCCTTAGAGCTGTTCATGTGCGTTTTGCTTATGGGGCTTATGTAATAATGTACCACAGCTCGTCTGACCATGGTTGCCCCTGGCCATCCTCAGCTTGCTCTTTTGTAACGCAGTGTTTTCACATTGTAAGGTATACATGTACACTACACACTCTCAAAGAGAGAAAGACACACATACAGACAGACACACACACACAGACTTTGCGGTTTATGTTTAGAAGTAAATAAGCATACACACATTATATTACATACATACTTCAGCAACAAACTTATGAAAGGGAAGCTGGAGGAATTGATAAAGTAGGGTTTGTTTGGTAAAATTAAACTTTTTTGAGAACCTCAAAAAAACCTTGAGATCAGACTACGGGGAAAAAGATACCCATGTAGATTAGAAAACTAAAGTCGAAAAAAGAAAGTGCTAACCACTGTTTACCAGTTCAGAGAGCTGGTTGTGTTTTGCGTTCAATAAACCGGAGAGAACCAATATCTGATGTGTATCTAAACTTAAAATTCTTTTTTAGGATCCATAATGGCTAACATGAAATCGTTTTCACAAAGATCACAGGCGCTAAGAATAGTGTACTCCTTGTAAATATAGGTTTATCTTAATAGAATCTGTTTCTTCTTCCACTTTCCCTGTAGTCGTCCTTACACCCAGAAGCAGGTATACCGACCCGCTTCCACGTTGGAAGCAGTGCAAGAACACACACACAATGCAATAGCATCATATACACAGACAAATCAGAATGCATTATGTTAATGGATCCAAAAATAGAAGAATGTACGCGTGTTTAATGACATTACTCCCCACTGCAGTGACCGCCAGGAGTAACATGCAGATGAGTGCTGGAGAAGACACTTTGCACCTCCTAATCGTAATGGCAGCTGTAGGGAGCATGTACTTGGTGAATTGTTTGTTACGGTCTCCAATTGCCCCATGCACCATCTTCTTTTGTAGCGTAGAAGACTGGTTGAACATATCTGACAGCTCCTTCAGAAAGTACAGTCTGCTCTGGGTTTTCTTCTACAGCCTCGCTGTGCTGTCAGTCCAGTCTGTTGTTCGATGTATTTTCGATGTATTTGTGGCTTTGTACCTTCCCCATTTGTTCATTATGAATGGTTGCTGTGTGAAAATCCACCACCAACTCCACTGTCTCACTTAAGTTTAACTGCAGGTTGTTTTCCATAAGAAAGTTCTGTCATTTTGTACTTGCCAAACCCCAACAGACTGCCATTACAAACTTTCTTATGGGGGAGGACAAAATTAGATTTGTAGAAAGTGTTTAGATTAAAATATGCCCAATATAAATAAATGGGGACTAGATCTGTCAAGACACAAAAGTGCCATAAAATACCATAAAATGTTCCATCATGAACTCATTTGCGATCAATATGTCACTCTAACCTGTTAAAAGTATTTGTTAAAAAAAACAACAAAAACGACAATGCGGCTCACTACATTACCATTTAAAAGTTTGGGGTCGATAAGATTTTTTTTAAAATTATCTTTGTTTTTTCTTAACATTCTGCAATTATTTGATAAAAATACAGTAAAAACAGTGGAGTTGTGAAATACTATTCCAATTTAAAATAACTTCTATTTGAATATATTTTAGAAAGTAATTTAATCTTGTTGTCAGTGCCCACTGCCCAGATTAATTTTTTTTATCTTTACTCCAGTCTTCAGCGTCACATGATCCAGAAATCAGGCTCACGAAATATTTTTTATTATGTTTGAGGAATAGAAAGTTCATATAAGAGCATTTATTTTAAATAGAATGTTGCTCAATTTAATAAATCCTTGCTTAATAAAAAAAACACTGTACAGTAGGCTCAAAAACTGCCACCAATTGGTAAAGCAGTGAATGATTCATGAGAGGGTTCTCCGCCTGATTTGTCTTTGGCTTGATTCGAAGTCAGCTTGGCCAGATGTATTTATAGCATTTAAACATAATAAAACGAGCCATTTGTGAAGCTGAAAAATAGTGAAGCTTATAAAAAAGTGACATATTAGCCCTCAGGAAATCTCAAAGTTTGTCAGACCTGGCCTGAATTGGAATTCCTAAGTGTTCGCTTAAGATTAAATTGACAACGATCCTCAAAGCCGTTTGCTTAAGGCAGGACCTTAGGTCGGAGATTGGCAGTGGTTATTTCTTAATGCACACGCCGTGGACATCTCTCTTCTTGCTGGAAGTAATGGAGTCAAATGCTGACACACACAAAGTGTCACACCATAATTGAATAGAGAATTATAGAGGGATAAAGAATGACAGTGAGTGGCGATGGAGCCAGTGAAAAGGTCACAAATTGTCTCAAAGCAGAGTCTATCACACAGTGTTTAATAATCAGTGCAATTTATACCACCCTCTTTTGTCAAACCTAAAAGTTTTTAGTCTGAGTCATGGCCTGTCTTTCTGCCTTGACGCTGCTTTCCAAATGTCAAAGAATACGATTTTCTATAGCATGCTTTTGAGTCACAAATGCTGAGAAATGTGAATGACTTTGGATACATAAAATCACGTGCGAGACCAATAATATTTGCTCCAAATGTTGTTGCTATAGCCTTAGAGAGTTGTTTGAACTAAATGTTTAATATTGAAAAATATTGCTGACTTGCACATTCCCAGCATGCATTGCAGCAGAATTAAACTGTGGATTGCATTATGATGCATCGTTTTGTCTTTTGCTGACATTATGCTGTTGAGGTGTATTGATTGTCAGCATTATTTTACTCTTGCGTAGTCAGATGTTTGACCTGTGGCATTAGATCAGGATCCTGATCCTTAATTGTTGCAAATTTTTGCTGTGTCTGAAATGACACTGAGAAGATACTACATTTTATTTCAAACTTAATTCGCGACCGTTAAAAAAGTATGTTCTATATTGTATGAATGTGTGTAGTATGAATTTAATTCGGATATACTACATTCGCCATGTTGTCATTGTCATGTGACTTATGGCATCAGTCGCGTTGCCTCACCTCAATTCACAAATCCCCACCCATGGCCTCATGGGATTGTAAAGTGCTCACCGAATGTGCACTTCAGAATCTCTTGGTCACCCAGGTACATTTCACCTGTTTAATGAATACTATGAATTCAGACATACTACTCAACTCACATACTGTTTTTCACCTATTATAGCATGGGTGTTGACATATTCAGATACAGTGAAGAACTTCCAACTTCAGCAGGAAGTGACTGTCTGATTGACATTTAAAATGACTAACCCCACTTTGTTTGTTTTTAAGGGGTGGTTTAAGGAATATATACAGTATCTCACAAAAGTGAGTACACCCCACACATTTCAGCAAACATTTTAGTGTATCTTCTCAAGGGACATACTATAGAAATGAAACTCGGATATATTTTAGAGTAGTCAATGTGCTGCTTGTATAGCAGTATATATTTACTGTCCTCTGAAAATAACTATACATACAGCCATTAGTGTCAAAATAGCTGGCAGCAAAAGTGAGTACACATTAAGTAAACATGTCAAAACTGTGTCCAAAGTTTCAATATTTTGTGTGAGCACCATTGTTTTCTAGCACTGCCTTAATCCTCCTTGGCATGTAATTCACCAGAGCTGCACAGGTTGTTGCTGGGACCCTCTTCCACACATAATGACATCATAGAGCTGCTGGATGTTAATGTAACCTGTAACTCGTGTTTTTCCAACCTTATACCCGTGAAAGTGCACTGGAACGGCAGTCAAACTCGTGACTTCCCACCCGTGAACTCGTACTATAGATCGATGTACTCCCAGTTATGAGTTCTGACGTCACATAGCCCGCGAACCAATGACAGCCCCTATTTATGCAGTGTTTCTGCAGGCGGTACACGGTGAGAATACACTTTAGGACAATATAACGTCAACTAGTTTTCAGTCCATTGAGTGCAACAATAAATATATATCAAATACATTTCCAAATATACAAATAAAGTAAAATAAAGAGTATAACAGCTTATCTTGCCTCATGCGCTATTTTTCCTCCTCAGTTTCCCACAAATAAACAAGGAGTAAGCACCTTTGGCGTAAGAAAATATTACAAAGGCGCGTGAGCCCCGTAAGGTCCGCCATGCTGGTTTGTTTGCATCTAGGTAGTTTGGCGTGAATGACCTGGAATGCTACAAAGTCGTAAGTCATGGTTTGAAGTCGTGATTTACGTGTTCAAAAACCTGCCTGGAACGCAGCATTAGACACATGGCACCTCTCCACCTTCTACTTGAAGATGCCCAACTGGTGCTCAATAGGGTTCCGGTCTGGAGACATACTTAGCCACTCCATCACCTTCACCTTCAGCTTGAGCTTCCTAGTTAAGGCAGCTGTCATCTTGGCGGTGTATTTGGGGTCGTTATCATGCCGTTCGACAGTGTTTCTGAAGCGAGGGCATCATGTTGTGCTGGAATCCATGTTTCCACAATGAAGCGCAGCTCCCCAGTGCCAGCAGCACTCATATAGCCCCAGACCATGATGCTACCACCACCATGCTTGACTGTAGGCTAGACACAATCTTTTTGATACTCCTTACCAGGGCTTCGCCACACATTCTGGACACTATCTGAGCCAAACAAGTCTCATCAGACCACAGGGCATGGTTCCAGTAATTCATGCAACAGGTTGCTTTCAGCAAGCTGTTTGCAGGCTTTCTCATGAGCCAGCTTCAGAAGAGGCTTCCTTCTGGGTCGACGACCATCCAAACGGTCTTGTGGCGTATGGTGTGAGCACTGACAAGCTGACCTTCCGCTTCTGCAACATCTTAAGCAATGCTGGCAGCACTCATGAAACCAGCTTCTGGATCTGACCCACAGCACGAGGACTCAACTTCTCTGATTGACCCTTGCGAGGCCTTGAAAAACCTCGGTATGACCCTGGCCTGTACTGTATCTCAGTTTCAGGGTGTTACCAATCTTATAGTCTACTTTGTAGAGAGCAACAATTCTAATTCTCAAATCTTTAGAGAGTTCTTTGCCATAAAGTGCCATGTTGAACATCTAGTGGTCAGTATGAGAGAATGGTACTCAAAGCACAAATTTTAACTGCTCTAATATAAGATACACACATTTGTATGGTACTGTCAAGCAGACAAACACATGAAATGATGAATAGGGCATGTGGCTTTGCATGTTTAAATGACGTACAGCTATTATCACTTAGGGTGTACTCACTTTTGCTGCCAGCTATTTTGACAATAATGGCTGTATGTCTAGTTATTTTCTGAGGACAGTAAATGTATACTGCAAGCAGCACATTGACTACTCTCAAATATATTAAACTTTCATTTCTATAGTATTGTCCCTTGAGAAGATATTCTAAAATGTTTGCTGAAATGTGAGGGGTGTACTCACTTTTATGAGATACTGTTTAATATTTATCTTGAGGCATTTAGGGACAAGTTTAAATGAAATATATATTTCATTAAACATGCCCCTAAAGGCAAACAAACAAACAAACTGTTGTTGTTGATTGGTTTCTTTAAATGCTTGTCAGACAGTATTACCGTAAAATATGTGTTGTTCATAGAAAAAAGAAAGTTGCCTGTCAATCGGATTATAACTTGGGGTCGGGTGGGGGGCAGCAGCATGTGTCAAAATTTTGATCTTAACTGTTCTGTTTAATCAGAATCGATAAAAAAAATAAATAAAATAAAATAAAATAATCAGAAACGATCTTGAAACAGGGCTTTAAGTACCCTTTAAAAATAACACTAAATTTGTTTCTGAAATGTAAAAGTCATCCAGTGCAAAAAGGCTTAACATAACTGAAAACGCATCACGTTTTTCAGCATTGATGTATAACTGTTCCCAATTTCTTTTTATAGGGCATTTTATTATGTTGCATAGAAAGAAGAAAAGAAATGCAGCTGTTTCATGAGTTTGTGTGAGTGGGCAAGTTAAGCGGAAAGAAAATGATATGTACATATGTAAATGGCCATGTGAGTGCTGATATGAGATGTTTTTCCTGTAAACACACTGCTGTGGAATTGTAGGAGCAACCTAGCAGCTGTCTGTGTTGGCCTCCCACGTGGGGTTGGCACGCACATCACTAAGTCTTTCATCGCTGTCAATATGCCTCTTATTCACCATTTACACAATAAGCTTTCGGCAGCTTCCCATATTACACATAAAGTGTTGATGGACTGCCGTAGGCTTCACGTGGAAGTGTAATCAATGTGTGTTACAACCACTTGGGTTATTTAAGGTCTGAATCAGCTGACATGAGCTGCTCTTAAAAACAACAAGACTAATTCAATAGAGACACAGGTAAACCTAAGTGTTAATTTGCCTCAAGTGAGATTATAAAGATTAAAGTCTTTCTAGCCTCAATATTGCATTGATTTTGCATGCCGCCAGACAAAACAGCTGTGTCCTCTTATGGCCTGTGTGAAATGGATGCTCTTTTTGCCTTGAGGTGGATCTGGATATGTGCAGACTGTGTACTGCATTGCTTTATGTAGCGCGGTTCAATTGTTTCAGTTGTCTTTGTCCATATAATTTTAAAATTTTAAATGATAAATAAATAATGTTCATAATAATTTGTTTCATTTTCAGCCTGTGTGGTTGACTGAAATAAAAACTACATGAAAATAGAAATAAAAACATAAATGAAAAAAAAAAAATAACTAGAATTTTTAACTAAAATGGAAAAAAAATATTTTAAGCTTTAGTTTTTGATATATTGTATATTGTAAAGCTTGACACCTGTCAAATCCACCTGCATTAAACATACCACTATACTGTAACAGTAGAGTGTCCTGAGAAATTGAATTTTGAAATTATACAAAAAAGATAGAAGACTCTGAAAAAATTAAAACCAACTTTGTCAGATTGAAAATTTGTCCATTAGGAGTCATGGTGATAGATAAAGTATGAGATATATTATTTCTTTGCTTTTGCTTTCACTAAAAATGTTGTGTTTCCAAAAAAAACTTTCACTCACAAAAGCATTTACCGTAAAAGCTTTGTGAGCAAGTGTTGTTTTGCACCATTGAGATATCAATTTAGTTGTAATTAATATTTTGAATTCATTTTTATTTTCCGTTTGCAGTTAACTTTTTGTTCAAGTTTTAGTAATTTTTATGTGCTTTTGTCATTTGTTTATAGTTTTAGTTTCTTTTGCAAATGAATGCAAAGATTCTTGGCGAAACACAACACTTTTATTGGCAACCACAAAAGCACCTGAAATCAGTGGCGTAAAGTATCTAAGTAAATGTAATACTGTACATTTTTGTCCACTTTGTATTTTAACTGAGTATCAAGGATATTAGCAACTAACTTGACTACATTTTTGAATTAGATGTATACTGTACTCTTTCTTATAGCTACATTTGTAGTAGGGACAGCAATTTACACATTACAATTTGAATGGCATACATTTTTCTGCAGCTATTTATTTCTGCTACAAAATAATTAATACTGCAATCTACAGCATCTTGTGTGTTTTGCCCTTATCACCTAAATTTGTCAACAAGGCTACATTACGTGAATGCGGGTGCATTGCAGGTGGTTGTGAATCACAGGTGTTTATATGAGATGAGGACATTGCAACAGCTGATGAGGCTGAAGCCAGCATATCCAGTGCACGTAGGCTTTGACCTTTTAGGCTTCAATTATGTGAAACATTAGTTTATTTATGCGTTAAATTGAAGAGAACGTTTGAAGGATGTTGGTTAACTTTTTTTGTCATTCTTGAGCACTTGAGCATAACTGAGACTTGACATTTAAGAGGCTCTTGTGTCGATTGCAATATTGAGATAGTTTTTTCTGAATAAACGTGATCGTTCTCCTTACAAAACTGTTTCTTGCATTTTAATCGGCATGTCTCAGGTGTCGAGGAGGACTAGTGCATCTTTGAGTCTATCAGTGCTGTTAAAATCAGATACTCTCAAGACATACTCAAGTGGTATTGTGACTTGGAGTAATGTTCGCTGTAAGGTGACTGTACTTTTACTTAAAAGTATGGTTTTCATGTACTCTTTAAACCCTTAAAAAATCCATCCCACGACATTTTTTACCCTTCACCATGTCCCTTTCATGCTATGTAAAAATGGAGAAAAACTAAAATAAATGAAAACGAATTCTAATAAATAAATAGAAACAATGGCGATAAAAAACTGTTATGCCTCCCATTGCAACAACATCTCAGTCAACCCAAGAGTCATTCCTCGCAAAAGACTTTGTTATTGTTATGCTGTGGAAGTGACTTCTCCACTCGTCTGAACTCTATATTCGCCTGAATTCTATATTAGTTATTAATGCTTGACTTCTTGGCAGAATCTTTATTAGTCTGAACGTGAATATGATATATTATCAGTGACAGAGTATTACATGATTATCACCGAGCCCTGATCTGCAAACAGGATCTGGGTCTCTTGCATCCTCAGGGAGTACAGTACTTCCTTGCAATTGGCCCCTGATCCAAGGGCAGGGGCTATGGCGTGGAGAGACCGCTGTAATGAGTCTCCACTCTCCTTCCTCAAGGGGACAGCACTTCACTTTATCCTTTCCGCTTCTCCTTTCAGCTGGTCCTGCGGAGGCAAACTGAAAGAGGAGGAGGAGGAGAGATAATGGAGACTATTCAATGGAGGAGAGAAGCAGACACTTTTTTTTAAATGGCTCTGTCATATGCCATGTCGCTGCATGTGTCCAGAAAGAACTGTAGCTCTGCTGCAGTATAAAAGCCTTGTGTGTGTATATGTGTGAACCAAGGTGATTCTGTTTGTGGGTGTCTTTATTTGTGTAAGGATTTCTATTGTCACAGACATTTCTATAACAATTTGTGTCCTGATTTGTTCTGTAATGTCTTCTTTGTCTGGCTATTTTTATACCTGCGTTGGGAGGCTGAAGTCAGCTGGCTTTAGCCTCAGTAAAACGCTAATGAAGTCTAGGGATGATAACTTAGTCTCTTTAATGACATAGTCTCACAGGAACAATGTTTAGGTCTTTGACCCACCTAGACCACCTTGCATCAATTACATTGATGTCAAGACTGCGTTGCAATTCAATTTGTCAAATGAAAGAATTAACTGATTAAAGCTGTTTCCACAAATTAAGTTCAAAATAGGGACTTGAAACTCAAGTCTTTTTTTCTTTTCAGCAAAGTGCCATTGAAAGGTGAGAGCTTAAAGGAGTCCTGTCCACCTCGGGTGATTAGACTAAATGCTATATGTGCGGTTTTATTTCATATTTATTTGATTTTATTTTGCAGTCAAACATCTACAAATGTAGTTTTAAATCCATAATTTGTTAAATAGGTTAATTTAGCAGATTTAACCATCACATATTAGTTTAGTTTGCATTTAGTATATTTATTGATAAATAAAAGAAAATGTATTAACTACTGTTCAAATGTTAGCGACTAAGATATTTCTTTTAAAAAGAATTTAATACTTTTATTTAGCAAGGATGCAATAGAACTGAAACATATAAAAAAAAATATTAAGCCATGTTTTCAACATTGATAATAATGAGAAATGTTTCTTGAGCAGCAAATCAACAAATTAGAATAAATTACTTTTAAAAATGTATTAAAATAGAAAACATTGTCAAAATTGTCATAAAAATGGCTGTTCTTACCATAGTTTGATTAAATAAATGCAGCCATGATGAGCATAAGATAATTATTATTAAAGCTACACTGTGTGATTTTTACCCCCATCTAGCGGTGAAAAGGTATATGACCATCCAGTGAATACTAGTTTCTGTTCCTCTCAATTCTGATTTCGTTTTAATTCCTACGGTGGCCAATGTAGTTCAAGATTAACATGGCTTCCAGTTCGACCTTGTCCATGAGTGTTAACTCAAACGTAAACGCAAAAGGCGAAGCTTGAACTAACGGGTATGTCCCTCTTTAGCTAATGTACTTTCAAGATGGAGGGGCAACATGGCGACCGAAATTAGAACCCCTTACCCGTATGTATTTTCAATGGCATATTATACACTCACGAGAATACTTTATTACTTGAACGAAGTAAACATACATTAATGAGCAGCACATATATTTCTGAAAGAACTAAGTGTTTTTAGCTAAGAATAAACTAAAAGGGTTACACAGTGTAGCTTTAAAAAAACACACAATGACCATAGTTACAACATCTACCAACAGGGGGCTAATAGTGTCATGGTCCCAACTATGCAGAAATTCTTAAAATTTTATTCTTAAAAATTATGTTTCTGAGAGTTTAGGCTTTCAGGAAAGCATCTACAGTACAAACGACAAAATCTACAAATTTAAAGCTGTATAATTTAAAGTTACAAAACTGTATTTGTCGTTACTTTTTTTGTCTTATCCTAAATCACCATGGTACACCTCCACTAAGTGTTTATATTTGGACTATTGTTGACTGGTTTGGGTCTGTACTACTCCGAGTAGCCCTGTACCTGTGTGACTTGTCATAGCCATAAACCGAGAGAAGTAACTCCGGCTACAACACACGCAGTTTTCTTTGTTAATTGTTGGAGCGGCAAAATTTACACAGTGTACCTTTAAGATCTGTTAAACCATTTAAAGCACTAGTCTCAAACTCAGTTCCTGGAGGGCCACAGCTCTACACAGTTTTGCTCCATCCATAATTAAACACATCTGATCCAGCTAATCAAGGTCTTCTGGATTACTAGAAGCTTCCAAGCAGGTATTAGTTGGAGCTAAACACTGCAGGGCTGTGGCCCTCCAGGAACTGAGTTTGAGACCACTGATTTAACGTTTTTTTAATTCAATTCATTCCATAAAGCTGGTTTAATTGAAGTGCTATATAAACCAGGACACAAACTGTTTCTTTATCTGGAGACATGAATCTCTAACTACACCCAACCATGTATTAAGATAATAATATGAACACTAAATGTACTGTAATAGTTACAGTATTTCAGCCCGTTCTCATCCCAAGGCGTCATATACTGATGATTTTGACAATGCATATTCATCCAAGGCACATAGCACCCTTTAGCGTCAATGTATGAGCCAGAATGTATGGCCTAGTGGTCTAACCCTAACCCTACCCCAGACCTAAACCTACCCATAACCGAAGCATGTTATATTGACGCTAAAGGGTGCCATGTGCATTGGATGTATAAGCATTGTCAAAAGCGTCACTATATGATGCCCTTGGGTGAGAATGCGTTGGTGATTTAGGCACAGTAATGAATTTGTCCTTCTGCCTTCTCTTATTTTTCATTGCAGAGACAAGTTTCTTGTTGGGGAATGCTCAAATCGTGGAGTGGCCTATAGTTTACAGTAATGACGGATTCTGCAAGCTCTCTGGTTACCACAGGGCAGAGGTCATGCAGAAGAGTAGCACTTGCAGGTGAGTCCTTCTCCCAGCTGTGTACTTTTAACCTGTCTTTATTCTTCAGTCATGGACAGACAGTGACAGATAAATGTATATTCGCAAGGCATGCAGGATTCAAAAACTCATTAGTGTTTTTACAAAATGACATCATTTTGAATATGGAAAGGAAGCCTCACACACTTTTCCATTATGCCTGGATACCTGAAGCTAAATCTATTAAACTGATGGAGTGCAGAATGTGAAGTAGTGGAAAGACAAGAAGGACAGAGTTTGATTGTTTTGTTTTGTTGATTTATTTCTCAAGTGTGTACTAACCTCTCTATTCCTGTCAGTTTCACTCATCACAGGAGTGAGGATGTTACTCGAATTATTTGGTGAAATGTTAGACCCAGAAGTGTCATTTTCTCACTCTGCTTGAGTTAGCAATGCTGCTACAGCATACTTCTCACATCAGTTCAGCTCCGTTAAGCCATAGTAAAATCTGCTTGCGCCATTTAGCCACTCAGAACGCGGATTTCTCCTGAGCCATCACTGAACACCTTGTTAGCGCTATATAAGCTCAGTAAGGTGCCAATCATCGGAGCAGAAATAGAAATACCAACTACAGTGATTTGGCTCTGCCTACATGCAGTGATATGGATCTGCCTACAGACTGTTATATGACTCCAGATTTACTCAAGGATTCAAGGGGAATTTTTGAGGTAAAATTGGCACAAGCCTTTGTTAGCTAAAGCAATAAGGGTGAAGATTTGATACTAAAAATCTTTGAGTAGCTTATAGCCACAAAACTCAAATGCTCCATAAATCTCGGTATTTTTGGTTTTATGGAAGCTGAAGTGATAATAAGATCCAAAGCAAATCTATTTAAGGAAATTTGCATGCTAAGGAAGTTGCAAAGTATTCCAGTAGTAATTTGTTAAAATCACTAATTTTGGTAAAACAAATGTGAGTTTAATGTTTCATCTAATATATAATATCATGAAAATCATCCACCCCACATTCTCACATCTTCAGCTTTACCAATGTCTATTGAACCTAAATGTCAGTCTATTTGTTTGTAAATGTAAATATGGTAACACTTTACAATAAGGTTCATTAGTTAACATTAACTAAGAATGAACAATACTTCTATAGCATTTGTTAATCTTTGTTAATGGTAATTTCAACATTTACTAATAATTTATTAAAATCTTGTTAACATTTTTTCATGCACTGTGAACTAACATGAACAAACAATGCTGGATTTGTATTAACTAACGTTAACAAAGATTAACAAAAACAGTAACAAATGTATTGCTCATGGTTAGTTCATGTTAGTTAATACATGAACTAATGTTTAATAAATGAACCTTATTGTGAAGTGTTACCGTAAATATTTAGTCAAATGATAATTTAAGTAATTTGATGTATGTCTGTCTCATTTGTTATCATTAAATTGTATTATCCCAAAGTCTGAAACTACTCGTGATGCTATTAATTTTTTTGTTAAAATTGTACAATCACATGAATTTCAGTGAAAAGTGAATTAATTTTATGTTTCCTGAAATCAGTCTTATTTTTCCCAGGATGTCTTTTAAACTATACTGTTCACAGACACCTTATTCGCAAAATTTGGAAGGACTTTAAACCCATAAACCCATACCTTGCTTTTGCTGCTGTTTGAAACTTGTCTGAACAAGGGCTTCGTATCTACTGTTTGACCAGCCTCCATAAGTTAAATAGAGCGGCTGCAGTAACTGACAGCCCGTGTCATCAGCCACTCCCCTTGTGCAAACTCTGTGAATTAATTGATAGTGAAAGACAAGGTAGAGTTTGTCAAGCGGATGTGTGTGCCACACAGGTGTGTGCGCTCCCCTAACTCTCTTTGTCTTGCTCATTTTCATCACCTGCTTCTCCCTTTCCCACCCACTTCTCCCACTCTCACACCCTTTTTTTGACTTGTACTCTTATGCCTCTCTGTCTCTCCCGGCAGTTTCATGTACGGCGAGCTGACAGACAAGAAGACAATAGACAAAGTCAGACAGACCTTCGATAACTATGAATCCAATTGCTTTGAAGTGCTGCTATATAAGAAGAACAGTGAGTATTCCTACCTATGATTGTTTAGCTATCCTTGCTGCATCTAGCAGAAGATTGAAAGTGCAGAGATGCAATTGTGCTCTATATAAGAAGCTGAATTCCAGAAATGAATGAAAATGACTTGAGAAAATGGCTTAAGACAAAGTTTATAAATATGGAGGTGGTCTAATTTCTGTTGCACCGAAACTGTGGCATGATCCACATGAATGTGAAAGAAAATCGAACTCGGGTGCACACTTCTTCATTAGCCTATGACATCGGTGTGCCTGGTCTCCTTTCCTATCACAGCGTTTACATTTTCAATGGAGGGACAGAAAGCCAAGTAATTTATAATCATGACTGATTATCGTCTACTAAAATCTCAACATATTTGCTGAGTTATTTGGCCATTTACACCTTGAGGCATCTTGCATTGTGGGCACAATTGCATCCTCTCTGCACTTGAATTTCTGTAATGCAGTTACCATGAAGATATATCACCTCATGTTGCTTCTGAAAGATAAAGCTGCCCTGTTAAGCTTAAATGTAATGACCCATTAGGCACACCAGTTACAAAGTATATTTCTCATATGGGTGAACTGAGGGCCTTGGTCTCAATGATCTTCGTGTTCTTTTTTTTCCCCCCTCAAATCTTTCTCCTGCAATCTTGATTCGCCACCATAATCTCATCATTTATCCCTCTCGTTCCCTTCTTTTGACCTCTCTGTCACTTTCACTTTTCCTCACTATTCTCATCATTTTCATCATGTCTTTTATCTTCTTGGTCATGACTTCTTTTAAACCCTCTATTTGCTTCTTACCACTTTTCACCCTTTTCTTTCATTTCATCCTGCTTTCCCTCTTCTCTCATTGTGCTCATCTGGTGCTGTCAGGAACCCCTGTGTGGCTCTACATGCAGGTGGCCCCCATCAGGAATGAGAACGATAAGGTGGTCCTGTTCCTCTGCACTTTTAAGGATATCACTGTCTTCAAGCAGCCCATTGAAGATGAGACCACCAGAGGTAAGGACTCTAAACCTCATCTTAATTATAGAATTTTGCTGTATTTTTATTTTTTTGTAGAAATTGCATCAGCATACTAAAAACCTGATTTGATGCATCATGTTTCATTTTTTTTTCGTACTTGAATTCGACTTTTTTCTTGAACGAAGTGATGCAACTCATTTATGTCAAATGGTTGCATAAATGCAGTCTGGATGATTAATGATGTTTTAGTAGACTACATTTTAAATGTAAACATTCTTTCAAAATGAACAGTTTGTGAGAATCAGAATCAGAATCAATTTATGAATAAAATAACCAATATAAACAAAAATATTCATTGAAGGAGTGTGTGTAAGGCTGGGCAAGGCTTTAGGTGCATCAATCTGATCCCTAGCTTTCCTAGGCTGTGAATCGGTATATTGTGTACATTCATTTGAGCTCTGGTAAGGACCCTGGTTCACTACACATTGGGACACTGATGACTCTAATTCCAGTGACATGAAAAAACATCCTTATTCTACAACATCACAACTGGTATACATATGAACGTAAATGATATTTTAATGTTATTTAAAGTATATTATGATGATGTTAGCTATAGTATGTTAGCTACATTATGTTCAATTACCTGTCTAGCGATTAATGTTAATGCTAAAATGCAATTTTATGCTATTTTAAAATAATTTTTTTGAGTGTCATTATGAATAGTAATTGGCGCACATGATTTATTTTTCACGCTTCAGAACTTCTGTTTAAGGGAACATGTGAGCATTATTGCTTTGTGGTTTTCATGGTGCATTGTGGGACTTTTTTTAGATGTTTTGGTGCACTGGGAAGATTTTGCGATTAAGAAGACAGCCCTTAAATAGGCCCTGACAAGCCCTTAATCAGTGCCCTGACTACTGAACTAGGGAGCTGATTGAGACACACCCTTAGTCTTCCCCTGACAACGGACTTGAGACTAGCATGGAATTTTCTCACTCAAACCACTGCCTGCTGTTGCTTCTGATTGCTTTTAGAGGGAAAAGCTGCTCATAACTGCTGGTCTAAGATCAGTATTCAGCATAGCACTTGTTACAAACCCTTTGAGTCTATGGAGAATAAGGCGGCTGAGCTTGTACTGAAAAAATCTCACGCAAACCAGTCAATTTTAAGTATGATGAGGATTAGTGAGAAGCAAGATGTAAAGAATACCTCAAGATAATTATTTAAATAAACATACAATAATTTTACAAATCATAACCAAAGGAAAGCTTCACAAAAGAGTTAAAGAGAAAAGACAGTGTCAAATCAAAGAAAGAAAGAAAACCAAAACCAATCTTACTAATTATAAACAAAACATTAATCAAAAACAAAAAAGATCTTCGGCGTCAAGAAGGCCCTATATAAACTACTCTTGCTACAAAATGAAAAATACAAAGAATGGCATGTGTCGCTAAACTAGTGTTCAATACACAACTGACAACTCAGTGTAGCACATAGGCTATATCATGTGAAATCTCTTCCCCGTTTAACAACAGGTCTAACAACCAGAAAAATACTCAGAGAAAAGATCTACAAACGAACACTGCGAACAGTACAGGACAAAAATGCATCACAAACAAATCAAGTCATATGTTTGTATTTACAATGTAGACAGCTCTATTGATTATAAGGGAACTTCATGGGTAAATGCCTAAAATGTCAACTAAAACTTGACCAGCAGCCACGTACACTCTGCAAAATTTTGGGAGTGACATTTGCTTAATTCATGTATATTCATGCAATTGTCTAATTTGATTGGGTGGATCAGACTGTCAAACTTAGTGTGCCAGTGCCACCCTGGTCCTTATATAACTTCTCCACTGGTTGGATTTACTGTGTGGAGCCTGCTTGGCACAATAGTGCATGGTAGTTTAATGAGATTGACAAGCTGTCACTTTAGGTTGGAGAGTGCTGCTTATGGGCAGAACTGCAGTCAGCCGTGGTGGAGCATTACTTGTATATATGTGCATTTATGATTGATGGGCATTGTCAGATTTCACTTTTTCCTTCATTTACTCTCTCTTTCTGCTTTTCTCTCTCTCTCGATCTCTTATAAACCAGTGGCTATTTTCCTTGTCAGCTTGTGCCACTGCTGAACTTAAGCACTTGTCCTTTGACAGTGATCATAGCCCACACAGGAGCTCTTTAAAGACACATACACTGACACGTGCACCTGTGCCCAACTGAGTCTCTTGTCAGTGGGTGTATACAGAGTGACATTAAAGTTCAGTGAATATCACTATCTAACCGTCAGATGGATAGCCCATCAGATGTATACACCCTCCAATGCACATGTAGGTGCAATTAAACCTCTTTGCAGTTATTGACATCTGTGATAGGCAGCATGTAGTCGCAGTCTAGCTATAGTGCTTGCATCACAATATACCTGCTTTGGCAATTGCAGTCACATGATATATGAAAATCAAATGCCAAGACAGTAATTTCAGTATGACTGTGGGCTCAACCAATTACTGCATACCTCCAAGTTTTTTTTTTAACCAAAAACACTACATGCCTGGCCATATGTATCCATATGACTTTTATTAAAGGGGTGGTTGATTGCGATTTAAATTTTTTCATTTTAAATAGTGTGTAATGTTGCTGTTGGTGCATGAACATCTGCAAAGTTGCCGAAAGTTCAATGTAAGCAGAGACATCGTCTTTTAAAAATCAGAAAGTTTAATGCCTACAAAAACGACTCGAACGGGACTACAGCAAGATTCTTCCCGGGTTTTATATGTAACTAACCCATAAATTTACATCAACCCTCCCTCCGGAATATGCAAAAAATGGCCATGGCCAGATTTCTGTGGTTTTGTCGAAGAGGAAGAGTTATAGTGAAGAGCTGTAGCCATCCCGTCGAAAGTGTGTTATTTTCACCCAGTTGTCAGGTCTTCTGTGTTCGAGCTTCCTGGACACTGTAGTTTGTCAACAATGGCTAAAATTTCTGTTTGATTATGTTCCTGAAAATTACAATTATAATTTAGCTCTCTGTGCTGCGCATTTCACGAAAAACAGCTTCCGGAATCTCTACGAATTCAATGCCGGATTCAACAAGAAACTGTTACTAAAACATGAAGCAGTTCCAACTTTAAAACCAGTGGCAGCAGTTGTTGGGCCACAACCTTTAAGTAAGACTTAATCATTTTAAATTTATTTGCATGTATAATTTTAGACATAATGTTTTAGTTTTATCAAGGACGTAAACAAATGCCTGCGCTGGCTTTAGTAACCACTTAGTTATGCTATTTCGTGTCTATGACAAACGCGTACAAACATTTTGGACCTGAATTTGTAATTATGTACTAATTTTGTAAATGTATGTTCCATGTATGCTTTATAACGTAATTTTTCGATTTGATCAAGAACGTAAACCAGTGCCAACGCTGTTTGTTTATAGTAGCTAGTTAGATCGATGTGTAAAATACAAACGTGTAAAAAATAAAAAAAATGATATGTAATTGCAACAGCAAACTTCAGCTGCTGTTATCAGTGTACAGTATGAGTTTAACGCAGTTGCCACATGTAAACCTAAAGAAAACGATACACTGAGTAAACTGAGTTTTCTGAATATATTTACGGTTGTTCATTATATCGATAAAACAATAACTTTAATTAACGGTATCACTCAGTCATTTATTCAGTTATATTAAATGTTTAATCAGGAGAAAACCGTATCTCAAAAGCTAACAAGCATCAGTATCATTTTCAAGTAGCAGCGTATCGAAATTCTAACCGTAGAATAGAATAGAATAGAATAGAAAAGAATAGAATAATAGTACTGTATTTTCCACACTATAAGGCACTAAAAGCCTTTAATTTTCTCAAAAAACGACAGTGCGCCTTATAATCCAGAGCACATTGGTTAATAACACTCTGCGTTATTAAATTCGCCGGCGAACTCGTGCTCGTGTCCATATTTTGCCGGCTCTGTCACACGGCCAGGTCATTCATTGAAGGTGCGCCTTATAATCCGGTGCGCCTTATAGTGCAGAAAATACGGTAATTAAAAAAATGTACCATTCAGAACCGTTTTGTAAGAGCCGTGTTTGGGGAGGTTCTGCTTGACTCTCTTCATCACCCGTTTCTGGGTCTGATTCTGGAACTGTTACTGCAGTATCGACACCATTATTTACATTTGACCGGAGGCAGAGCCCATGCTAAACATTCTAAGGTAATGGACGTGAAGTTTCTAGCCAATTACTACACACCGGCCCAACTAACCAATCTGAGCCCGTTGCCTGTTTCTGAGGGAGTGGTTTCACAGAATCAGGAACTCAACCGGTCGTTCAAATGACAGAGGAGAAAGCGGCTTACAATAAAGATGAAATTTATGAAAAAAAAAAAAAAAAAAAAAAACACGGACATGTTATATTGCACCCCGTAAACACAATCATGCAAAGAAAAAAAGCAGTAAACAACCCCTTTAAATATTTATGATTATAGAAAAGTATGCACCAAAGGTGACTGCATTAACATTCCTTTGACATAGAAGCACCTCTATTGTGGCCGTGTCCAGAATATGAGCTGCTTGTCTCCACACCATACCACAAACTTTATTTAAGCATCTATCAGGTATTCAAATCACCTACAGTGATTACTTTGTAAATGAAGGACTCTTTGCCCTTATCAAAATGTTAATCTATGCCGCTCCTGACCCTTGATGCACTAATAAATATTAACAGCACAATCAGATTATTCATAGCCTGGCACGTCTCTTGAGCTTGTTGTTTGGTAAATATGAGATCTGTTGTTCTAAAGGGGCATTTGTTAAACGTCACACTCCAGGTGTGTATTCAGTATTGCTTCATGAATAGCTCATGTGCACGTACTGATGAGAAGAGAGTGCAGTAGGTATACTAAGCCAAAAAATCAACAAAATCCACCAAGTCAGTATATTAGAATGATTTCTAAAGGATCATGTGACACTGAAGACTGGAGTAATGGTGCTGAAAATTCAGCTTTGCCATCACAGCCATAAATCTCCTGTTAAAATATATCAAATATTTTAAAGAGTTATTTTAAATTGCAAAAAATATTTCCCAATATTACTGCTTCTGCTATATCAAAAAATTCAACTTATGAGCAAAAGAGACTTCCTTCAAGAACATTACAAATCTTACAACCCCACACTTTTGAACTGTAGTATAATATACACATTATCACCTTCAACATTATTATATTCTATAATATCAGATTATTAATGTTTGTTTATGTTACTAATTAAAAATAATTGAACTAAAATGAGGTTGAAGCGAATTGTTCCATTAAGCCAGATCTGTTGTTTTTAAGGTAAAGAATTACACGCTTTTTTCATACTGCATAGTTAGTGAAGCTTTTAGTTTTATTTGCATCACAGGAAGTAATTTGTAATTAGTTGTATAACAGACCTTCGAGAGCTTCATGTGACTGTACCACCCCTGGGGAGAGGATAGAGCTAAAAGCAGGAGTACTGTATGTGTTCATGTATGTGTCCATAACTGCTGGGCTCAAAATCCCATTGGAATCGTGTTCCTGTCTGTAAGGCTCTGCTCTGCACTGGTGGTCCAATGAAAAATGCAAAGCATCTGCATAATAAAGCTCCATTAGCCGTCAGTGCTCTCAATGAACACTGGGTTATTTTGTGTTGACTGTGTATTTGTCCCTTGAGTTTAAATGATTTGCGAATACATTTAAAGCACAGAGTGTGTCCGTGTCCTCTGTCTGGAGACCTCTGGCCTATCAGCATGATCACATTGATGGTGACTTACCCAGGGGCACAAACTTCAAATAATAGCAAATAGGGAAGGAAAACGAGGAATGAATATGGGCTCCATGGCAACAGTGAAACCCTTTGAGATTCTTCCAGATCTTTCTGTAAGCATCTGATAGTTACCTGGAGAGAATTTTCAGCTCATCAAATGTATACTTTATGACCTCGGGATTGACGAGAGCATAAATTGAGAGCTATCCAGTAGAAGTTGAAGGGAACATAGTTAGCAGCACTCAAAAAGGAAGAAACTGTGTTTATACATGTAGTTAGGTTCAGAGCTGTAGATAAATAAAATAACTGCATTCAGAATTTGTTCATGTGTTTCATTACCTTATTATCTTAGTGAATTGGGCGGCAAAACTATGCAAATATCATGTGCAAGTAAATGCTGCTATCAGTGTGTGTGATTCTAAGTGAAATCTCCCTTAAGTCTGTGTTTCTTTGACTGTTGCATTTCTACAGTCTAGCAGGCACAGTTTGTCACTCTTCTGCCAGATGTGGTGTATTTGGGGAAACATATGCTCCATTGTAGTTTAGGTCTGATTTGATGGTGTTCTATTAGGCTGTGATGGCCAAACCGGGACTTCTCTGAGGCTTTGCCATGTGGCCACTCGGCACAGGCTTCCCCTGTGGAAGGACTATATCTGGAAGACGCCTAAGGTGTCCTGTGCAGTGACTCTTTGCCCTAAAACAGCCAGATGGCCTAAACCATCCATTGTTTTTCTCCTTTTCTTCCTTCTGTCTGTGACATTTTTTTTTATCTATTTCCTTTTTCCCAGCATGTATCTTTTTCTAAACTTTTTTTTTTTTTTTACAAACATTGTCACTATGAACACCCTAAATGCTAAAACACTGCATTGTTTTTAGCTCAAATAATACACATTCAGTTACATGAAGTGACCTGGGGTTTTGCTTTATTAAAAGAAAAGGAAGGATGAGTCGAAATGACTTTTTGTGGAAAAAAAAAACATTATTCCATAAGTGCTTGACTTGTATTGATTGAGTTTAACTTGTAATGAATCCAGAAACTTCTTTTAACTTACATGTAGCCAGTTCGCTCTAAATCCCTTACCCCCTGAATAGGCCTGAACAGACCAGCGTGCTATTTTCATACATCCTACCGATAAGTGCACACGGCTGATTTCCTCTCCTTATCCCTTCACTGAGTTCATTGTTCATGTGGCCGTGTAGAAAGACTTCACTTCTATGTCCCTGTTGTAATGAGAGAGAATGGCTGCAAGAGCCCCAATGTGCTCAGACTTACTCTGGCACTGTATTGTTGCGTTTGTACATTCATGAGATGTGACTTAAATGGGTGAGTCGCACTGTTATTAATGTTTTACTTCTTTCCCCACCTTTTAAAAACGGTCCGTCCGTCGTGAAAGGAAAAAGAGCATGAATGAGATTTGTGGTAAAACATGGCAGTTACATTGGAATACACTTTGTAATCACTTGCTATAGATCTTATTGCGCAGTAGTCAACTAACTCAACTGACTTAGGGTTATTGGGGTCAAAAGAAAAAAATCCCTCAGTGTTTATTAATGAATAGCCTCAATGTGAATAGACGAGGAAAGAGTTAGGCTGGTTAAGTTTGTGACATGTTGATGGCATAGACTTTAGAAATGGGATGTGGGTACACAAAATATGGGACTTTATTTGGAAGGAAGGGATGGGGGAGAACAATTTTCACTGATGTCAGCAATTGAAGGAGCCTCAGTGGAAATCAGCATGGGCCATTGCTTTTTGGTTGTGGAGCGTCATGCCAGCAGCGCTACTAGTTGTGTGGAAAAGTATGATTGTGGGTAAAGTAAACGGGAAGAAAGGAAGAGGAGAGGCAAAAAAGTGTTACAAGCTGCTGATACACCATTTTGGTGCTCTGTGTGGCAGGATGGACCAAGTTTGCCAGGCTTACCAGGGCATTAACCAATAGCCGGGGGACACTTCAGCAGCTCACGCCTATGAACAAGACTGAAGTCAGCCACAAGCATTCACGACTGGCAGAGGTGAGTGTCACGCAAAAAAACACAACAAAAAAACGCTTTCCATTTACTTTAATTCTGAGCTAATGACATTTTAAGACCCTTAACAATAAACTTGGCCTTTTTGCAACGCATTCTCATCCCAAGCCATCATCTTACTGACAATTTTGACCATGCTTCAACATCCGACGCTTTAGGCACCCTTTAGCTTCAGTTTCATGACGCGATCCTAGGGCGTCATCTCACTGACGCTTTACCTTTAGCGTCAGTTAGATGACATGGGTAGGTTTAGGTCTGGGGTAGGGGTAGGGTTAGACGCGATCCTAGGGCGACGCGATCCATCTAACCGACGCTAAAGGTTGCCTAAAGCGTCGGATATTGAAGCATGGTCAAAATGCTTCCCAAGGCGTCAGTTAGATGACGCCTTGGGATTGCATTTTTATATTTTCATTAAAACTGCATTAAGTTTTTTCCTTGCTTGGACCTTTGAGTGGTCATGATTTATGGCTGATTTTCATTACTTTCATTACTCATTATCTGGGCCTCACAATGTCTGAAAAACCTGACCCACACACATATAATCTATATGCACATGCAAAAAGGTCAGCTGTCTGTGTCTTAAGTCCTGCATTGCAGAAATAAAGTCTGACTTCATTTCCAGAAAAAAATGATTGTTGACTCAGCTGTTAGCTGCTGATGTAAGCTTTATGTCTCTAAAACTTGGGTGTATTATATAGGTTCCCTTACAACATGAATAGCCTTTTAATTCATGAGTTACAGTATAGTATATATTCCTTACGGTGCATAATTTTGACAGTGAAAAGACCAGCTTTTCTTTTTGTAGTGGTTTTGCTGCACTGCAAAAAAAAAAAAAAAAAAAATCCTAGTCTTATTTTCTAATTATAAATACAGACAGAAATCCTTAATACAAAATCAATTGGCTTTATATGGTAAGATTTCTTTTTGCGCCATTGTTTTAAGCAAAATTGTAACTAAAATTGATTGAGGTTTAATTACTGAGGTTTAATAACTATAATAACTACTGTATATTAGTGTTTACACCAACAGGCGATAATATTCTGTTTATTGTAGTCATCCGCTGCAGTTTGTTGTCTCCCACTTAAATGCTCAAACTCTTTTTTTTGAGTGATTGGCTGATTGGCTGTCAATGTTTTTATTGTTCATCAGCTGGAAAAAAAATTCTAAAAGTGATTCCAAAGATATCATTATTCTGTGTCATTATAGTTTTGGTGTTGATATCACTATTCTCATAACTAGTTTATAGTAATCTTATAGTGATTGTCACCGTCCTTGGTGTGTGCAGGCCATTATGGTTCAATCAGCAAAAAAAGTATGCAAATAAATTTATCTTGTTTTAGGGATGTTTGCATTTGTTTACTTACAAACAAAGCAAAAATAATGAGGAGAAAATCCAGGTGGGCCCACATAGCATAATAATGTTAGGCTTAAGTCAAGCAGTTAAGAAACCATGTGGTGACACCGGAACATTAAAATTCCATTTAAAACATATGCTGGTGACTAAAAAACTCATAACCTGACCCCTTTTTCATCTCTCTCTCTCTCTCTCTCTCTCTCTCTCTCTCTCTCTCTCTCTCTCTCTCTCTCTCTCTCTCTCTCTCTCTCTCTCTCTCTCTCTATCTCTCTCTCTCTCTCTCTCTCTCTCTCTCTCTCTCTCTCTCTCTCATTTTCTGAATTAACTCAGTTTCTGTCTTATTCAGGCTCTTCAGCTGGGCTCTGACATCCTCCCTCAATATAAGCAAGAGGCTCCTAAAACTCCACCTCACATTATATTGCACTACTGCACCTTTAAGACCACATGGGACTGGGTCATCCTCATCCTCACCTTCTACACAGCCATCATGGTGCCCTATAATGTGTCATTTAAGACCAAACAGAACAACCTGGTGTGGTTGGTACTGGACAGCGTGGTGGATGTCATCTTCCTAGTGGATATTGTGTTGAACTTCCATACAACTTTTGTGGGACCTGGAGGAGAGGTCATATCTGACCCAAAGCTCATCCGGATGAACTACTTGAAGACCTGGTTTGTCATAGACCTGCTGTCTTGCCTGCCCTATGACATCATCAATGCCTTTGAAAACGTGGATGAGGTAAGCTCATGTTTTTATTAAAGCAATATTAAGTGGTCATTTAAATACAAATTCAGTATTAATAATAATAATCACACACGCACACATACATATGCAGCAAGGACATAAAATGGATCAAAAGTGACTGTAAAACTTAAAAAACAAACAAACAAAAAATAAAATCAATGCTGTTCATTTTAACTGTGCTTTAAAGAATGTTAAAAACAAACCCATCGTAGTTTCAACAAAAATATTAAGCAGCACAACTGTTTTCACCATTGATAATAATAAGACATGTTTCTTGAGCACCAAACCAAAATATTTGAATGATTTGACACCAGTGACATAATTTCGTCATATATAACAAATCATACAATCAGTCAAAGGAATCATTAATGAAACTGTTAAGGAATCCCAATCCGAATCATTACCAGATAGGTTAAATTCCTAATGATTCCCATAGTGTATACTCTGATTCACATTCGTTTGGAGAGGATATATGAATTATGTGATTCTGTTTCATCTGCATAGATTTGCTTTTAAGTTGTTGGTCTCTGCTGTGATAATGACTTAACTAAATACTTAAGCAACATGATGATTTGACTTTAAGACTTTGAAACAATTTACACAATGTGCATTATGTCTTTCATCCAAATTACTGCCAAATTAAAATCTTTTGTTTACAGTAAACGTACATCAGATGTAACATATCTGATTGTTCTCATATGACCAATTGCGGTCAATAATCTTTCATCATCTTTACTTTTATTAGCTTTGGTCTCATGTTAATGAAGTATTCCAATCAAGTTTTCTGTCCTTAGCTCTTCTGTGCTCGCATTATAATTTATCTTACTCCATGTTAAGTTGGTTATTATTTATCTGTGGTTCTTGTTTGTGGTAATTACTGTTTGCACAGGACTTCTCCAGCATACATTTCCATCTCTTACTGAGAAGAAACGAATGCAGATTTTGTTCTTCTGTCTTTCACTTGGACGAGCAGTGCTGCTGAATGCGTGCTTTTGTGCATGTCAGTAATGCTTTATTTTTCTCACCGAATGGGATTAGAGTTTTAGTGGACGACTCCTCAACATTTCTAGTGGCTGAAGCTCTGACGTGAAAACTATATCCATTATTGCCATCTCTTTCCTTGTCGGTGGCTGCTCAATGTACTGGGCATTAGCCTACCCACCCAGACAGTTCAGTGATAAGTGAGCTGGTTGAATCCTGGAGTCTGAAGACATTTTGAGAAATTAAGTTTTCAGTGATTCATTATTTGTTCTTTGAATGGAATGGAAATATTAAATGGGTTCGGTTACCGACTTTCTTCAAAATATCTTATTTTGTGAAATAAAGTCATATAGGTTTTAGAAAGACATGAGTGATTAAATGATCTATCCCTTTACATGTTCTTGAAGTAAATAATAGTGTACTACTGTGATAAACTACACCTGTATTTTGAGTGTAAAGCACTTCCAAGGCTCTTTTGTACTTCTGTGAATTTGGAGTTCTTCTGCAGGACCTTTTGAAGGATTTTACCCACCATATTTTTTAATATGTGTCCTGTCTGGAGGCATCAGTCCAGCTAATATTAGAGTGCTGTGAAGGAAGTGATCATCCGAAAAACTTTAAATGGGCACAGGCGTCCTAATGGATGTAGGTTGAATTGGGCGACGGTGGACATTCAGAATAAAATATGATTCTCCTTTAAGCTTCTTTACATTATTCATCTCCATATGCATGGTATGATATGATATATTTATCCAATAAAATACCATACCTATTCAGCTTCCTACTGGTGCCCATAAGTTCATGGTTGCCCAGGCAACAGGCATCCTCTCCCATTGTGGTGATGTTGTTGGAATGCATTAGTCTCTGCATCATTGGAACACAATGAAGTCCCAAAACTGCCCTGATCTCAGTGAAGTGTTCCTGTGTCATCTGGGACTGAGCAGGCACTCCTCTGTCACTCTTGATATGGTTGAAATCTGCATGGACAGTTTAGCTAAGGTTACATCTCTGATACTTGGTCTGTAGTTAAAATAGGGGAGATTAAATGTTTGTTTGTGCGGCTGCTTTGTTTACTTAAGCTTAGTGATAATTCTGTGAACTAATATTAGGCTTTTAATGAGTTGGTATTGAGCTATACAGCGGGAATGTTTGGGTTTTATGTTCAATAGGTTTTGGGATTTTTTTTAGTTTATCATAATTTTAGGAATATAATTAAATCCAAAGAAATACACTCAAGCTTAAAATCAAACAAAATCTGACTGTCACTTGTCTGTTGTAATCTTTGAAGTGGAAGATGTTGTTAAATAACAATTTTCCATAAATATACTGTTTGCAAATTTCAGAGCCCATGCTATTCTCACACCTTATGTCATTATTTTGTCAAAATACAGCCACCAGTTATCAAAAAGTTATAAAATATAGCAACTCAATACTGCAAAAAATGGTTCCCTTTCGTTCGGGAACTCCTTGTCTCGTTGGGATCACACTAGGGAGACCAATTGCCTTCAAGTGAATTAAAACAAGCCAATGAATATTGGCATGCATTCCGCACTCTGCCTGCCATTGCGGGTATGAAGCGGAAGTGAGCGCACACATTCCTGGTAGCTGGAATTTCTGGTCCTTCTCATGAGGGACCAGCTATTTCATTCGGGGCTCCAGGGGAGGATCAGTTGTCGATTGCTGCATCGGAGAGAGGGCCGTGATGCCCATTTCGGTTGCTTCTTTTACTTGGTCTTCCATGAGTACGACCAAAGGAGAAACCACAATGACAACTGGGTTTTCATTGCGTCCCATCTTCTTAGCGACCATCGGAGCCAGCTGATAAATTAAACTTTGGCCAAATCCTGTAGGAAGGACGGCAAACACATCTTGACGATCGACAATAAATGTCTTTATCGCAGTTCTCTGTTTGTCTTTTAAAATGAGTGCGCTGTCGATTTCTTTTAAAAAAGATTCGATAGCGGAATCTACATCTAATTTCTCCAACTGCAGTCATCCCTGTTGTAAACCAGTTTAAGCCAAGCGCTCTTTGATGACGTGATGATTATGCAGATCATCTGTCCATCATCTTATAAAGCCCGCCCTGGCATTTTAATTGGTCCAACCATTTTTTTTTACTGATCATAATTACTCCTCAATGGATCAAGTCCAGACCAAACTCCCCGACCAAAAAATTTTATAGGCGGGGTTCGGGCTGGCATCCAGGCTAGCAGCAACCGGCAGCAACAACGGCAGTTGCGTAGTAATACTAATGTAATGCGGTCACAGGTGTAGGTTTGTTGAGTAATTTACAACTTCTTTGTACGCGGCTCAACTAGATCAGAATCAAGGACCGGAACTATTCGTTTTGAAAAATTTGCTTGATAAACTCAAAAGCATTAGGTAATTTAGGGAGGGAATAAAAGAAATGTTGAGTTAAACATCATATGCCAATGTGTTTGTATTGTGCATGAATACATTTACCAGCAGAGAGTGTTTTTATGAAAGCTGATGGTCTCTGACACAGCTGTTGTTGAAATGTCATACCCAGTTTTTTCAGCTGACCCCCAATGAATTCTGTTTTGTTTCCCAAACCTGAAACAAACCACAATCTCAACAGGACACTTGTTGAGCTGGCAGACGTTATTGCTAGATTCCCACTGAGCCTTGAAAACAGAGGTTTGTTCTCAAAGACGGTTTTGAGAATGGCAGTGCATTTTTATCAACACTATTATTTAAGAATCAGTTTTATTCGATTATAAATTACAAAAATACTGACTGAAGAATTATGTGCTGTTTATTATGTCCTCTTAAATGCCTTTGAAACTTTATCAGAACAGAAAACTTGTGATGTCACTAACAATAAGAAAAATCTGCTCATAATAATAATAATACATTTCTGCTCATAATAAAATGCTGCAAAGTGTGTTATAAATATTTGAAGGCACAGGCAGTTGACGTAGGGCGACTGTCTGTCATGGGGATTGATGTGCAGCTGTCAGATGTTTTCCTATGAGCTGGAGCCTGTTCTGCCTTTGTGTCCCCTGTGGACCACATGTCCCTGTCTATGGCTATTCTGGTCTCTTGACTTGTGTTATAAAATACTTGCTCTTTTTCTGCATATATAATAGGGATATATATTATAAATGAAATTTCTAACTCACCCTCATCATATATATATACATATATACACATACATATAAATATATATATTGGGGCTTGGCAGTCACAATATACTTGATCACTATTAGTTTTATAGTTTTTATAGAATGGAAAAGAGCAATATGCACATTCTGATATGTCAGTGTGTCATTTGACATCAATTGATGTATACACCTTCTGAACAATGGATAGTATGAAATTATATATATCTATATATCTATATATATATATATAATTTCACACAATCCATTGTTCAGAAGGTGTATACATCAATTGTTGTCAGATGACACTTGTTATATAACGTTTGTGTTTTTTTAGCGTTTTGATTTGCTTACAGCTGCTGTTCTGTACTAATTACTTTGACACATTCAATGTGCTGCTGTCCAGATCTAATATTTGTTAATGGGTCTCTTGAATCCTGAAGTCCATCTCTGAGCATATTACATGCATGCGCCAGTGCAGTTTGGCGTGATGCGAAACGTCTGCCTCTGTCTTTCTGACTTAGGATCCCATTGTAGACTCTTCTGCGGTGAGCCACTTGCCAGCTACAGCCCACTCTTCACGCAACGCCACACGTGCGGAGGACTCGGTGTTGCCTGTAAGTTCGCACCCCTTTCTTGTGTTGTCTATGGCCCTTCTGCACCATTTTCTAATTTGTACTGCAGTTCAGTAACCTCTCCCCTATTCAATGTTGAGCAGAGATGCACTAATGGCTCTCTAATTTATGCTAATGTTGCTCTGAATGCTGCACCCCTTAGTGTGTTTGTTTATCTAAAGCGATTTTAGATGCAAGTCAATTCAAATTAGATGGTCCAAGCTTCATTTTCCATGCCCTGACACACACACACAACATGTTTCACCAGTAGGCTTTAATGTTTCTCTTCCATTATCCCATGTTACATCTATGGGGTCGTCACATCTAACTGAACATTTATGAGCACACATAACCGTTTAATGTTCACACCGCTATTCATCTGTTTGGCCTTAAAGACAAAGACAAAACAACTTTAAGGTTTACTAAATGCTACATAAGCACAGTTGCAAATTAGATATAGGCCCTCAAAATGATAAATTGCTTGTAAAAGTATCCATTAGGAGCTGCTCTGCCTGGGGAGTTGACTGTGTTGGCAAAATTAGCATCGTTTTTTTTTTTTGCTAGCGTAATAAAAGCCTTAGGTTTTCATGCAATATTGCAGAATGAACACATCTATTTTTACCTTCCTTCCTCCGTGTCTAGGGAAAATTGCTCCTTTCAGGAACATAAAGCATTTTTGAAAATTAGCCTTTTGATTATGTGACGGCTGGAACAAAAAAGCAGAATTCCTCAGTGGAGGAAATGCTAATTAAACCTGTGAGGTACATATCACGGTCACTATTTATAAACAGTTCTGGGCTGACAGTCCAAAGCTGTTGAGGATGCAACAATTAGGTATACTTACTTCTCACCCCCTCATTTTCACTCTGCCTGCTTAAAAAGTGAATTCCATCCAGTGTCTGGAGAGAACGTGTTGTTCCACTTTTTCCCAGTTGTCCTCTGAAAGACAGAATACATTTGACTGAAACATTTAGGATCAATTACAAAGTTCTATACGTACTCTGCTCTCTCATGTTTATTCAATATTTAATTCACATTTATTAATGCTTATTATTAAAGTTATTGAATTTATATAATTGTTTGGATATCTTAAAATGGATATCCATTTTTTTGTTTTCTACATTATAAAGTTGTGAAGCTTAAATTCAGTTGTAGCATTTAAGTCAGTTTTAGTATTTAGCATTTTACCATTTAAGTACTTCTTATTTATGCAATATAGTGCAGATTTTTTTATGTTGGATATTCATTGGTTATTGGCCATAAAATAAATATCTGTAGATTCTAGAGGGCACAAGCTGAGGTACTGGCATAAGCTGATTGGCCTCTGCCGATCCTGCAACCAATGAGATTGCTTGTTACATATCAGAGTTCCTCTAAAACCCTCCACCTCCCCCCAGTTTATTTATGCAGCAACAGCACTTCTCAAATGCTCACAGCAACGTGTCTTTGAATCTACCATACCAGTAGTACTGGTACCAGTCTGTACTAGATAAAAAAAAGTTAAAGCTGCAGTTTGGGGTTAAAAATGTCATCCAAAATACATATTTGAGAAAATACATAACCAGCCAATGTTCAACGGTATCAACGGTATCTCAAAGAGGAAAAAATGCGGACTGCAGCTTTAACTCTAACAACATTTCTTCAGTACTGGTAGTAGCCTACTGAGTGCCAGGTCTATTTGGTACACGCTGATAGACGCTGCTTTCAAATGCTCTCGTCCACGTTTGCTTGAGCGCTCTCTGAGTGTCAAAGGTTTCTATATTTACACTGTGTTTTAATAAGTTTGAGCATTGCAGCCAATCACAATCATATCTGTTGAGCGTGTTAACGCAAGTTTGTAACGCAAACTTGATCTGCATGTGTGGGGATTCTTGCATTATAACCAACAAAGTGTAAACACGATGTAAATACTATGAGACATTCATTGTACAATTAAGACAACTTTTTTTTATTATAACGGGTGTTTTCGCGAAAGTAAAAAATTCAGTGAGCTTGCGATTTATAGATTGTCAGCCTTAGTGATTATAAAGGGATAGCTATGCTCTTGCTTTTTGTTCATTACCCATTCACAATCTGAATACAAGTTTAGTTTTTGATGCCACTACGTTTTTGCTCTGGTTACTGAAATTGGTACAGAGAACAGCAAATATTTACTGGTATTGGTAACAGCTACTGAACTTTTGGTAACGTGTCAACCTTAAAAAGCAAAGCAAAAACTACGACTTTATTCAGCATTGTATTCTCTTCCGGTTCTATTGTTGAGCCGCGTTCAGTGACGCTGATGAAGTAAGAAGCTGCTGACGTGTTATCATTGCGCCCGAGCTTCGTTTACAGTCTGAGGGAGACGCACACTGAAAACAAAACAATCTTCGCAAACATGTCTAAGGATTTCGACACAGGGGAAGACTTGCATTTTTTTATTGCCCAGCCATATTTATTTGAACCCGAATACATAGACGCACTAGATACATGTCAGCAACTTCTTACATCATCAGCGTCACTGAAGTGGATTGACAACAGAATCAGAAGACAATACAATGCTGAATAAAGTCGTAATTTTTGTTATTTTTGGACCAAAATGTATTTTCGATTTTTTTTTTTATTTTTTTGCTAAATCTAAAATATCTTAAACTGTGTTCTGAACGGAGGTCTCACAGGCTTGGGACGACATGAGGGTGACTCATTAATGACATCATTTTCATTTTTGGGTGAACTAACCCTTTGATGCTTTATTTGTGTACATAAAGAAAACTCTAACAAATATATGTTTAGAATCAGAATGGGCTTTTTTTTTTCTTTTTCTTTAAAGACCTATAATCTTCATTGGCCTGAAGTTGACAAGCAATGTTTAAGCTTTTGTTCAAAGGAATACAGTGCCAGTGTGGGTGTAGCTGAGTGAAAGCATCCTCTTTATTTGCTTTCAGAGCCAAAAAGACTATATTTATATCACCCTTTAATGACAAAGACTAGACAACATAAATCCAAACTATTAGCTGTTATCTTTCATAAGCTTAAAAGAATTTGCCTGATCAATAAAACAGCTTTGTTCACTCATGAGATCCAAGATTCTCTTTGAATGTGCCCTGTGGAGTTGTAGGATCAGTCAAGGAACCTAGCTATCCATTTTCTCCTGCTTCTCTGACATGAAAGGTGTCTGATCAAAGTGGCTATAGGCTGAAAGAGCAGGTCTCTGGTGCTATATGACACCCATCAACATGGAATTATTCATGTTCAAGTGAACATGGAAGATCTTACTTTGAAATCCACACCTGGCTTTTTAAAGTCATGATCTGTATTATTTAAGCCTTTCAAGTGTGCCTTATGAATATAAGTCTATTTATATGTGCCTACATACATACTACTATATGTTTATCTTTAGGCTTTTTTTTAAAAACCCAGATTGTTGTTTTTTTCAGTCTGATATTTTTATGTTGCACACATAGGCATATAATCTTCCAAACCTGTGCAAAAATGTGCTGCATATCCACCTTGTTCCTATGAAGGACAATTGGCAGCTCATCCAGACGGATCAGCTTTATTTGTAGGGCAACCTTATGATTTGAAATTCTTTTCAGCCTTTTTGATTGGAAGTTCCCCAAACCAGAAGTGCCACTCATAATTCATAACGCAGTAAGGTCGTCAGGAATAAGGTGGATAAGTAAAATGTAAAAAAGTTCATAATGCTTTTTTTTTTTGCATTGATCTATTCATTTATTTAAAAATACATAAATGTATTTTGCTACAAACAATGACTTGAATAAAACTCTTCTAAAAAATAACATCATTCATTTTTAAATTAAAATTTATTTGAATAATTTTTAGAGGCATTTAGTCAAAAATAAGAGGCATATTACTATTAATAATTACCCATGTATTATAATGAAAAAAAAAGTAAAAGTAAAATACTTGCAAAAGTAAAGTTGGCTAGTTTGAGTTAGTTATTTTATTATTGTTTCTTTAAACAATATTATTATTATATTTCATTAATTTATTATTATTATTATTATTAAATATGATAAAATATTTGTGTGCCAAAGTCATTTGATGAGACCAGTGTGTAACATGCGGGGAAAACATAAAACATACAAATATATAGAGAACCTGCAGACCCTGTCATTTCATGAAATAAATTCCATGTACACCCACCGAAATACATAATATTCATGAATTAATGGTTCATATTTTGTGAAAGAAAAGTAGCTTTTAAAATTTATGATTAAGGTGTGCACACTTGCATGTATTCATTGCAGATCTTCTTAGTCTTACTTGGGTGTTATTTTTTTCTTTTGTCTGTATAGATCAGCTAGTTTTAACATGTTCTTACCATCTCTCTTTTTCTTTGTCAGGGTCTCAGCAGCCTGTTCAGCTCATTGAAAGTGGTGCGTTTACTACGCCTGGGTCGAGTGGCACGTAAACTGGACCATTATCTGGAATACGGCGCTGCTGTATTAGTTTTACTGGTGTGTGTCTTTGGCCTGGTGGCACATTGGCTGGCCTGCATCTGGTACAGCATTGGAGATTACGAGGTCATCGATGAGGCCACCAACAGCATCAAGACGGACAGCTGGCTTTATCAGTTAGCTAACAGCATTGGCATGCCATACCGCTACAATGCCAGCGGTTCTGGCCAGTGGGAGGGTGGTCCCAGTAAGCACACTCTCTACATATCATCACTCTATTTCACCATGACAAGTCTCACCACCATTGGCTTTGGGAACATTGCACCAACTACAGACGGGGAGAAGATCTTCTCTGTGGCCATGATGATGGTGGGCTGTAAGTAACACTAAATGGTTTCCTTGCTTTCATGCTTCATCAGAAACTTGGTTAAGGCATGGACATTCACAATATCTTGGCTGTCGTACCGGTTACTGGACAAAATTAGAGATGTTTTAAGTATGCTCAATTGGACATGGTAATTTTTGATTGCATTTACCATCTTCTAACACTTAAATTTAATGTTTAAAAACTTTAAAGCTGCAGTCCGTAACTTTTTGCGTTTAAAACTAGAGTACATCAGCGAGTACATCATGAATCCATTTTCCAAACCTGGTTTTTGTATTATCCTGAATCACTATGGTACTACTATAATTTGTGTTTTATATTCGGACAAATTTAGACCGGTCGGGTCGTACCACTGCGGAGTAGCAAACTACGTGTGTGACTCGTCATAGACATAAACAGAGAGAGCATAAACATAAACTCCTGCTTCAATGTTCTTCCGCAAGTCTCATGCAGTTCTGTTTATTAAGTGCTAGAGCGCCAACAGTTACGGACTGCTGCTTTAACAAAGGAATATCCATTTTCCATACTGTACATTGGGATAAAATAAACATAAAATACACCCAAATTTAAATATACTGTATAAAATAGCATTAAAAATAACTTATTTTAGTTTTTAATGTTTTATTTTGTACTTATTTAGATAAAATAGTGAATCAGCGCATTCTGTACGGTTTAAGCTAATCTTCTCAGTTGGGAATACACTCACCAATCCGCGTATGTCAGCAAACTTTAAGTGGAATTGAAAAGCATTGCAGACACATTGATCGGCATCATATAGTTTGATATAAAATCATTTTCTGCCCTTGCAGGATTTTTGTTTAGAAAAAATATTTGCATCATGTCCTGATATGGCCTGCGATGCATCTTAGAAAACATTTCCTGAAATTCTCTCTCTAAGATGCTAGTGTGCATTTGATCAAAAATGAATTAGCTTGTGTAGGCTTTTTTCAGACTAACACCGCACTTTGCTCTTCGTCACCTAATCACTTGCTGTTGTCTTCAGAGTTCTCCAAGGATCCAAAGTACTGTAGTGGTGCATGTCAGCTTTTGAGTTACAGAGAGCAGTTCCATCAGTTTAGAGATTCACGGGTCTAACAGATAGCATGAGCAGTGTTGTGCAAGTTACTTCCAAACTGTAATACATTAGGTATTACTTGTTACTGTTATTTAAAAGTAATTCATTACCTTACAATATTACTGTCTCAGAATTGTAATGCGTTACATTACTCATGTATTACTTTTGAGTTACTTTCACCAAAATAACTAAGTAGAACTTAACTTTTGGGCTGTAATGATATGCAATATGAAACCGAAATCGCCATTCGCCACACGACTCAGATCCACGAACCTACAGAATCGCGACACACCTCTTCCAATTTATGGAATATAATTTATAAATTATAAATTATTGAAAATTGGGGAAGTCCAGCATTATGGACATGACATTTGCAGTCAAAACTTGAAATAAAAGTTCTCAGAAAATACATGTATTGAATTGTATAGGGCGGCTATACTTCCTTAAAGGACTCCAGACATTAGACAAATATCAGTCTATGTTTTATTTTTAATATTAGGGAAAAGACACACATTCATGTGTGAAAAAAATAGGAGGCAAAATATATTTTTTGTAATTCTGTTAATTAGCTACACTGCGCAAATCAAATGAGGAAGGGTTGGCTCTCCAGTCTCCATAGAACTTAAAATATTCATTTTATTTTAGTTTTCGTGTTCGCATTTATGAGGAAAAAACAATGTTACAGACGCGACCGCTCTGAACTGGCACTAAAAGACTGCTTTAAAACTTTCACACAGTCTGTTGCCTTTAAGAAGTAAAAGCAGACAATACACTGTAATACAACTGTAATACAAGCCTCACTGAACATGTAACGAGTAAAATATTACTGAAAATTGATTAGTAATGCCTTACACTACTGCGTTACAGCAAAAACTAATATGTTACAGTAATGTATTACTTTTGTAATGCGTTACTCCCAACACTGAGCATGAGATACAGTAAAGCTGTGACTAGGTTTTGCCTGAGATGGCGAGTGGTAGGCAGCCAGATTAATACATCATTTAGGAAGAGACATATTGTGCAATACTTCTGACAAATTAAATGGCACTACCTTCTACACCAGTTTAAGATGCAGAGACAACAGAGTCAGCCTTTTTCAAAACATCACTGTATAAAAAAATATATTGATTACTGTAGTAATAATTCTTTATTCATGTTCTGTGATATTTATTAGTCATGATGCGTTTTTGGTTGGAAACATCATGGTACCTGGTCTCCCTTGTTTATTGTCGCAGCTCTTTACAATACAGCGAACACCTGTGATTGTAAACTATGCTTTTACTATCTAATAATCGCTGACTCCACGGGAAGTATCTCGTTGTAGTCCCGCTCGAGTCGTTTTTGTAGGCATTAAACTTCCTGATTTTTAAAAGGGCAATATCTCTGCTTACGTTGAACTTTCAGCGCAGCAACTTTGCAGATACTGTTCACGCACCAACAGCAACATTACACACTATTTAAAATCAAAAAGGTGAAATAAATTGCACGAGAAATGACATTCGTGCTATAGATACAAACTTTCATGAGATTGGGCTCATATCACAGTCTGCACTCAGCTGTATAGTACAAGCATTTGACGCGCATAATTTACTGTATAGTGGGTGGGGACAGGCGCTAATTACATCAAGCACTTTCTGCGTCTTGGCCATGGTGTATTGACGCTGATTTCGCAAATGTACGTACATCATTCTGGCCCTCAGTGAGTGTCACTATAGTAGCGCAGAAATTATATGTTTCAGCTTTAAAGTTTTAATTAGAAAGCTGACTAAAGGTAGTTTAATTTGGCAGACTAGCTTATAAAGCACAGCTGGCTTCAGATCAGATTTAGCGGTAGTGAGCCGCAGTGTTAATCATTTCCTGATGTTTAGTAGTCCATTGCTTGCTGTTGGTTTATTGCTTGGTTGTTATTGAGTTTCTTGTCAGCCTACTTCTCTATATGAACACAAATGACAGCAGATGGGGAGAAAGTATTGTGTTTGTGGATTTATCTCACAGTGCTACAATATGGTGCATTGCGTGGTATTCTGTTTGTACTACAAGAGCCAAATCCTATACTAAATTGTGATGAAGCAGGCATTTTGCATTAATGAACCATATCAATTCATAAAGACCAGCAGATTTACACAAACTGAGTTTAATTGCCTGTTCGCAGAGTCTTATTTGGGCTAATCACGGACATGTGGATGTACTTTTTCTGAGGTCTTGTAGAATAAATGTTTAATGCATGGTATGAATGGGACTGGATTTATATTAGATCTGTGGAATTACCATTAGACTAATCACCATGGCAAAGCCAGCTGTGCTGATCCAGCCCTTTTTTATTTAAGTGAAACATAGAGCTTAGAGTTTAGACTCTTGTTCTTCTCCTTTGTTGCATAAATCTTCTTTGTTCTTCTATTTAAAAATTGAAATCCTGGGCTTCTAGGCTTGCTATAGGTTTTATGTATCTCTGTGGGACTGAGAGAGATCAATTAGGACTGCCAATTGCTGCCCTTAAAGGGATAGTTCATCCATCATTACTCGTGTTGTTCCAATATGACATTTATTCTATGGATTTATTCTATGGTTATATTCACTGCATATGTTCACTTCCAGTGAGATCTTATCTTGAAAATTTTGTTCATTTATTAGAACTCTGAATAATGAATAAGTTTGACTCTGATTCTGAATTATTATTTTAATATGCATTTTGCGTTTGTAGTATTTATTCATGAAAAATGCTGGCGGTGGCTGACAACTTAATAAAAAAAGAAAAGAAAACGCTGGCGGGGAAAGAATTAAGCTGATTTTATTTCAGTTATTTCTAAATTTCTCATATTTATATTATATTTTATATTATATTTTATTTCAGCATTAAAACAAAAATTATTTGTAATACAATACAATGCTAAAGAATCAGTTCTTTGAAAAGAAGCAGCTCTAAAGTATGATTTATTCACTAATCCAGCAGCTCTCAAGTCATTTTTGCTCACTATAAGGTATTGTTATATGTAAAAGTGTTCTGTTTCAGTCATTTTCCATTTGTGTTCTGCTGGAAAACAAAATAACATCAAATGGGTTTGGAATCACACGAGGGTGAGAAGATTATAGAATTTTCATTTTTTTAAGTGATCTATTTCTTTAAGACCTGTCTGAACTGATTAATAAAACATACATTACATAACTAATTGTCCGGTCTACATCTTCCTCTCTTTACCTCATACACTCAAGCATGTTAGGGTGTAAGACACATAGGCGACTGTAGTTCAGAAGAATCCAAGGAGCACAACATTTTAATTCTGTCGTTATAAGAGTTATGGTGGGTGCTGACTAAGGACATTAATGCTCTGTGTATCAGGACTCCTTGAAGCCACACTGTCATGTGACCACTGTCTTATAGGCCTGAATCTACCGATACCTTTGGCAGTGACCAGAGTGCTACTGCAGTGCAGTTCAGTCAGCAGTAATGGTCTCACCCAGCGGCTTTCCAAAGGTTTATGTGTTCCTGGTACACCAATATGATGAGCTCTACAGTACCCGTTATGACCCTCAGTGGCTCGTTTTGAGCTATCTTTGAGCATCAACTGTTGTAGGGGACTGTTGCACTCAGCACAGGGGAGACATTTGCCTTCAGTGAAGCAGACAATATCAGAGGAAACAGATCTATGTCTAATGGAATCACATCTCGTAAAGTGACATTAAAGTCAGCAAGTGTCTGTTCACTCTCAGCATGTCAACAAACAACAGAAGCATCTGTTAACAACCCCACAGCAAATATATGAGCATGCATATGAGAAGATAGTTTATGTCACTTTGCTTGTTGCCTTGTTCAGAAGCTTGAGTATCTGTACAGTAGCTTGTAATCTTGTAATGTAATGATTTATCATAAAGCGATGTTGAGAATCCTTGTGAAAAAGAAGTGAACCTAATTGTATTGAATTTGCACTTGTAAGTGTAAGTCAAGTGTACATCAAATTTTAAAAGTATATTTAAAAAAACTACTTGCAGATAATATAGCCTATTAATGATGTTTATTAACACACATAAGTCACTTGAAAGTGACATTAAAAAGTGCACTTTGTAATACTGTCAAATTGAAAGTTTTACTTTAGAGTACATTTTAGATCATGATGTGATGTGTTGACTAACATCCTAAAGTAGATGTAAAATATCTGATTATAATGTGGTGTGTTATTGTTATTCAATATTGAAGTTAATATATTTTAAATGTGATAAATTTCAACTTTCAACAAATATTTTAATGATATGGCAACACTTTATTTTACATATGTTACATGTACTTGCATGTACGTACTGGCAACTAACCATGTGGATGCGTCGAGTTTAAACAAGGCTTTTCGCTTGTTTAGCCACAGTAACAGCTCATATTAGCCAGCTAAACTTTTACTACCCTGTTAGAAAAAAATATATAGTTGGATAGTTTCATGTGGTTCTTCTCCCTCGCTGTATTATGGGCTTGCTATGTGGGGAGAAATGTGCTGGTTACGTTTGTGAGACAATCAGCTGATTACTATTATTATATTATATATTAAGACCCTTGATCATCACCTGACTATGGCTTTGTAAACTTTATCCATGATGTGGTTTATAATGGACTGGGGTACAGAAACCGTGACAATGTTACACACTCTTGGCTTACTCTAGCTATTCTCTGATATTTTTGTCCCGTTTATCCACCGTAGTTTTTTTTTTTAAAGGAGGAGTGAGCAGTGGGCTGTCCCCTTAGTGCAACTCGCAAATCGAACCGCTAGATGTCGCTTAAAATCACACACTGCACCTTTAATTGTAATTAAAGCTGCAGTCCGCAGTTTTTCCTCTTTGTCGCCATCTCTGTTCGAAATTTGCAATTACAGTCATTCGCGGCATTATCAACTTTACGCGAGTTGTAATTCGACACCGCAAAGCGCAGATTAATACAATGTTTGAGGAGAGTGTGCAGCTGTCAATCACCACTGGAATTTAAAACATTATTACAAGCTTACTGTTTTGAATCGAGCTATGGCAAGCAGATACCGTGGAACACTGGCTAGTTATGTATTTTCTCAAATATGTATTTTGGATCATTTTTAACCCAAAAAAATGGACTGCTGCTTAACATGCAATTAAGTGTCTGAAAACATTACATTCAGTTCTCTCTTATATTTCTGTAATGAGTACTCTTTTTAATTTAGTGTGCTAAAGTGTACTTTTTTTCTACAAGGGCAATGATAAATGATAAATAATACAGCAAATAAGCACAGATAGGTTTGTAAGATCACCATTATTTTAACAGCTATAATTTCAAGGAGACTTAAAAACATACGGCATGTTAGACAATTTAAATGTGTTGCATATGACAAGATGTCCGAAACACCCCACTGGGAAAGTCCTTTTCACTCACTAATTGCACAGTATTGTGTTGGATGTCGTTTGCTTCATGCTTCAAATGTAAATGAGCAGCAGTATTCACAAATCAAAGGTGATGTGTAAGCTTGTTCATTCAGTGCAGTGATGTGATCCATTCCTGTGTTTGTGAAGTTATTGATCCGCCGTCTCTGAGTAATTACTGACTGTGGCTGAGCGCTGACTGACCAGATGCTGTTTTTGCCATCTCTCCCTTTGGCATTTCCCATGAAATTATGTTCTTCTGGTAGTACTGCCAAGCACTTAAGCAATTTAAAGGGGTATTGACATGGATTTTTTTTAAAGGGTTAGTTCACCCAAAAATGAAAATTCTGTCAGTATTTACTTACCCTCATGTTGTTCCAACCCCTTAAGACCTTCGTTCATCTTCGGAAAACACAAATTAAGATATTTTTGATGAAATCTGAGAGCTGGATCACTCCTGCACTAGTCCATAGGCTTCTTGAGGAATTGAAACTTGTTGGCCTCGACAAGTTATTAAAGACATCGTTAAAATAGTCCAAGTGACGACATTGGCTCAATCTTAAGTTTATCAAACGATGAGAACACTTTTTGTGCGCAAAAAAACAACAACAAAAATAACGACTTTATTTCAACTATTCATTTACTTAAACATACGTTTCAAACACTCTCACTCACCCCTACCCAATAGCTTTTATGTCTTGCGTTAGAGTCAGTCCTATTGCAAATGTATTTGCCCGTGTGACGCCCCAGATCCCACAATATCCAGACAAGCTGTTTTTGGAGCTTGATTAAATAAATGCTTTGTTTATAATGAGGAGGAAGTTTTAAGCTATGAAGCTTGCAGGATGTTTTACTGGTACAAAGACGTCTCATACTGTACGTCAAAAGCTCAAGGAAAATTTGATTTCTCGTGTCATGACAACTTTAATCAAATTAATTATACGATATAATGACATTCCATTTCTTACTATGGGATTTAGCATGGCTTACAAGACATAACTACATTTCTTTTTTCATGCAAAATATACAAAATAACAAGTTGTATTGACAGCCCTACTCTCAATGCACCTGGCAAAAAGCTAATTGTTCGATTTGAAGGACAAACGGACCCAAAGGGGGCAAAAAATATGTATAATTACTCAAATGAGTATTCTCTCCTGTATGCGCATATCTGATGATCATCTGTTGTTTACTTTGTAAAGAAATGTTGATATTGCATGTATTGTGCTAAATCAAATCTTCCTTCCCCTGCTAAAGTCATGGGAAAAAGAAACTAGATTTCCCATCATGTCTTACAGCAAACTGGGACAGTGGCTGTTATGTATTATGCAATGCATCATTATGTGCAGAGTTTTAAGTGGGAGCTAGAATGTGTCAGGAGATTAAGGTCCAGAGAGTTTATTGATCTTGCATATACGTGGTTCGAGCAGTCCATTCAAACGACAGGTATATCGATTCTACAATCAATAGTGTACAGAAACAGAATAAACAGCTGTTTGGTGTCAAATTGTCTAATTTAAGAACAGCATAGTACATTGTAAATGCATGTAAAATTATTTCATCTTAATTGGAGACTCACAAGTCCCTGGGTTATTATTTTATCTTAATTGGAGACTCACAATCCCTCGGATAATATTGTGAACTTTGTAGATGTACGTGCCATGATATTTCATTGGGTCTGTTGCCTAATGAGCAAGCAAAATGTTCACGCCAAAGCTGCAGTTGAAAATGAGTACAAACCAGTGTGCACTACTGGGAGAGACAGATAGTGACAGACACTATTGTGGTGCATCCTCTGTTTTAGGGATCTCAGTGACTCTCTGAGGTGACATATTGATTGTTGTGATGCACAGAGAGGAGGACGTTACTTAATGCAGCAGGGAGAGGAGGATTCTTTTCGGGAAGATGGAGAGCATGTTGTAAATCTCTGTTCTTGTAGCTGAGAGAGATTACTGACCTCACTATTGAGAAAGAGTGAGTGCTCCGATAAATGCAAGGCATAAATGATTATGAAAACTAGTGTCCGAAATGAACTTTATAGATTTGATTGTAAGTGGCATATACAGTTTTTATTGCTTATTTGAATCTATGACTAATAGCCGACTATTCCCTCTTTTCATTTCCGGGTTCCTTAGAAGCAGAAGTCAAAGTTGGGTAAAGTTTCATAGAGGTGAATGGAAACTATAATGAATTTTTGTGTTCTCATTTGCTATAATAACAAGAGATAAAATCAGAAAATCTTCGCAGCGGCGAACACACACTCGGCAGAGTAAAAAGGGTATAAACGCCGGAAAGCGTAGCAGGTACGGCGACTGAAGGCAGCGAGATGAAGGCAGCTTCTTCACTCCAGATCCAGCACCTATAGAGCTGTATTTATAGGCACAGGCCACGCCCGCTTTAGCCCGTTTACACGCCCGCTGTAAACCATTATCTGTAAACCATCCTCCATTGTTTCAACAACAGCCGGTAATATCTCCTAGAAGTATTATGTTGTGGGTTGGGATGTAATAATGACATACATAGTAGTTTTCACTTATTTCCGACATCAGAGCCACTGAAAACACAGTGGATGTATTGTAGTTTGGAAGTTTAAGTGGTGCCTTTCCTTTGTAAATAATTTTCTGACTGACTGTTTTGTGAATGAGGGTCAATTCAAAGCAGGTCTTGCGTCAAAGTTAATCCTCAAGTGTGGATCGTCGTCTACTGTTTACTGTGTGTATGTTGCACATCCATAATTTCAAAGGGGATTCGATTACAACTCTATAAGTAAATAAAATCAAATAACCATACCGAGATGTACTGGTCCATTCACATTTGTGTTTATTCTGCCGGTCTCTTCGTCATCTGGGTCTGATCAGAGACTATTTATATATTCCGATTCAAACATGTACGGCTGAACGATATTCAAAACAGCGTGTCTCTCACTCTCTCAGCCCTTCTGCTTGCCGACTGCCATAGGTATGCAAGTGACACCCTCATCCAAAGGCAGGGCGTATACTATTTTCGTATACACCAAAATAGCTCAATTTTAAACAGGCCCCAAAAATGACATTTTCAAATGGTTATAATAAATTAGCTGTGGGGTATTTTGAGCTGAAACTTCACAAATACATTCTGGGGACACCCGAGACCAATATTACATCTTGTAAAAAGGGGCACAATAGGTGCCCTTTCAAAATTAAGGATAATTTTTGGCTTTAATATCTCGTGGAAAAGAAGTTTTCCCCTAGAGTAAGATATTAAGCAGCACGAGAAAACCTCTCGTAAGAGAACAATACTGGACAAGGAACTAAGGAAAACCCAGGACTTAAATAAACAGGGAGTAGTCAATGAAACACAAACACAAAGGTGTGGAACATAACTAATAATGACTGGGGACACTGGCACATATTTTAGTCAGTTACAGATAGACTGTCAGTACACTAGTCAGTTACAGATACAATTGAAAGAATCATTTAGGTCATTTGGTAGCATTTTTCCTGGAGCCCTGTTTAATTTTTGACCCTGCTGTGTGGATATTATATATCAGCTTAAGTGACACCGTACATTGACTGTGAATGTGGCACTTGCTCATGGGCAAACCCTGGACATCTCCACCTGGATGACAGCACACAGGAGTCACAGCTGCATGCTGTATGACAGCTGTGGAGGAATGTACTGTCAAACACACTCTGCTTTTTTGACACTAATGTCATAGTCATGTGCCACGAACTTGCTGTCAAAAAGATACAATGACCATATGACTTTTTGTCATAATTCCGTTTGAGATTGTTTTTATTTCTTATTAAAATAAATGAATAATACTATCAGAGGACAAAATATGTTTGTCCTGCTTTATAGCAGTGTTCAAAGTTCAGAGGAGGAATTTGAAATGATATAGGAGAGAAGTGCAACACAGGGAGAGAAAAATAGAGTGATGGACAGATATGATGTCTGCCTCCAGGCTCTGTAGTAATTGCTGAACCTGACCGGGTGTGTTACGGCATCTATCCCTGTTGGGCTGATGCTGGAACTAAGCCAACTTTATTCCTCCAAGCACAAGAGCATTACATTAACTTACAAATACTGGTTCATTGCTCTATAAGGGCTGAAAATAACTGAATCGTATCAGAAACACTTTTGAGTTAATTCACTGAACACTTGCGACAATTGATTGTGGTGCTAAAACATGAACTTTATTTACTAATAACTACCCAGACTTAATAGGCAGCAGTGTTGTCAGTGAAGGAATTTTCCATGCATGCTGATATGTAAATCAATATTTGTCAAAACAATGAAAGATTGCAAAGCTGTAATTAAGCTAAAGTACACAAATATTGTCGCCACAATAATTTAAAGCATCTTGATAATTAACGACTCATTATAATCTCTCATTAACCCAACACTTGTTAGCACGGAATATTGGCAGATTTATAAATGATCCTGTCGTTCAGTCTATCTCTTTCTCTTTTCGTTACCTGATTTGCATAATGCCTTTACTGAGCCGAGTATATTTTCTTCACTTATAAATTAAATAAAGCGTAAATAATTATTTTTTTATTAGATAGGGAACTGAAAGTGACATGCCTGTGTGATGACCTGGCTGTGACTGTGCATTAAATAAGCTCAGTAAATTGCTCAAGACTGTTATATAATACTGAGAAATCATGAGATCTTGGTTTGCTTTGTCCTCTGGGGAAACATTCTTATCTGATTCTAGCTCTATATATATATATATATATATATATGTGAGATGATTGTTAACCTCTACCTTCCTGGTAGACCTTCCATTTCCCATGTACTGATCATTACTGCAGAGGTGTACGGAACAACTTTCTCCTCTTGAATAAATCATGCTCAGGGAGATCTCTGGGTGATGACTCATCAATCTGAAAGAATGCTAATATAAAACTCATTAGTAATGAGTCACATTATTCAGATATCTTTACCCATCACTAGATCAGCAGTATTACGTCTGTACATCTAGGGAGAGGAGTGCAGCACGTTTCAGTCAGTCAGCCAGGGCTTTTCTGACGGGCTCACATAACGTCAAACAGTTTCCCAGTGATGATTTATGAATAGAAGTGGAAGAGAGAGAAAGGACAGAAAATATCTCCCATCACATGCGTCTTTTCTTGAAAGGGAGCATGATTTAATATCACTTTGAAGAATGTTTTTGAACATTTTCATTAAGTGGGAGAGTTTGATCTGAGAGTTCTCAATTCATTCTCGCATCAGTTTTTCTGCTTTTAATTTCCATCAATGTCTGGTGGGGTTTTACATATACATATAGTTATACTGTGGTTTGATTGGTATGTACAGGATGGTGGTTATGGTGGTTAGTTCTCACATTGAGGCAGTATTAACTGTCTGTTTGTTTTTGCTGATGGCACATAGAGTTGGTCAAAGGAGCTCACTCAACTCCATAATGACTGAAGTCTTCTCTCATAGTTCTACCAGAAAGACTCAGGAGGCAAAATGACGTAACAAAGCATAAATGTATTAATGGCCCAGCAAGCAAGTATTGTGATATGAAGTTCTTTGGTGTAGGCCTCATCCGTAACTCGCAATCCGAGGGTAACGGATTCTGCATTTCCAGCCTGAAGACGTAGGCAGGGGCGCAGCCGACCCCCTTGGAGGTATGGGAAGGCAGGGATGGAGGTGAATGTAGGGGTCAGATTCTACAATTTCATACATGTGTAAGTACGTAGTATTTTATACTACGAGTATTAGAACATGACTGGTTTGATGAGAAAGTAATTAGTGACGTAACAATTGAGTTTTCCTGGCAGAACTTGTGCTAAAGCTTTAATTTCTTCCTCTCATTTGGCCTTACTTTTAAAGTGTGTATGGTGCACAGCTATAAATACATTTAATGTTTAATGTTTAAAAGACTCTGTTCTTTTAAGACCCCAAAACAGCCCGTAGATAGATGGTGTATATAGACAGATAGGTTGGTAGGCACGTAGGTAGATATTAGCAAGACAGACACATATACTGTAAGTACACACAACACTGCAGAACGATAGAAAGAAATGAAGGTAGATGCTCTCTCTCTCTCTCTCTCTCTCTCTCTCTCTCTCTATATATATATATATATATACTGTATATATATATATATATTCCCCCACAACAATATATGTGTTTTTCTAAGATATTGTGGGCGAATTTAGCAGGTATGTGTGTGCTTTGCTTTAGGGTGTGATGTGTCAGCAAACAGCGACCACACATTCACTTGAGCTAAAAAATATGAACATGGCCTTTAGCTCTGTATATTTGAAAATAAAGAATGGAGGTTTTTCCCTGACAAGGCTACTAAATGTAGACCACTGTAGCTGCATGAATATATGGCATGTCAACCATCATCTCTGCTATAAGTTTCAGACAGAGCTCCTCTCATAGACAGTAGCACTGAGGGATGAAAGTCAGAGGTGCTGGAGGGTTGCTCTCAAATTGTAGATATAATTGGTCCCCTTTGGTCAGAATTACATGCTTATTACCACCTAAAGTGCAGCACATGGCTCTATTATCATTATGCCCTTGAGAAAAGTGCTTAACCCCAGGTTGCCCCAGGGGGACTGTCCCTGCATTTGTTGTGCTTTAGATCCATTATTCCGGAAAAGTTATTCTAGAACAAAGCTGTTGAGGGACGACATGTTGAATTTGGCATTTAATCTAAGTCTGTTAAGGTTAAGCTAGCATTCTCAAATGTTACGGTTAAGCTAACATCATCAAATTAGTGTTAATCATTTTTCCTGATAGAGAGCGAAAATGTTTTCTCCTTAGCTCAACTACTGTTTGTTTGAGATGTTGCATTAATATTTAGAATGATGGTTAAACTGGCAGAAGCACCATAAACAAACTCACAATTGGGAAAATAAGCCAGAAATGCTGCGGATTCCTGCGGAAGAAACTAGAAGGGTTAAACCAGTTATTTTAATGATAATAAAGTTTATTCTCCATGAAGAAGTTCTTGCGTACATCTAAATTTGATGTCAGTATGGTGACATACACCTGGCTTCAGCTTCACTGAACGTGGCTCAACAATAGAACCGGAAGAGAATACAATGCAGAATAAAGTCGTAGTTTTTGCTATTTTTGGACCAAAATGTATGTCCGATGCTTCAAAACATTCTAACTAATCCACTGATGTCACATGGACAACTTTGATGATGTCTTTTTTTCCTTTCTGGACAAGGACAGTATACCGTGTATACATTTTCAATGGAGGGACAGAAAGCTCTCGGACTAAATCTAATATATCTTAAACTGTGTTGCGAAGATGAACGGGGGTCTTACAGACATGAGGGTGAATCATTAATAACATAATTTTTCATTTTTGGGTAAATTAACCCTTTAAAGGCTTATGGGATGGCCTCATTACCAACAGTACATTAAAGTCTCTCAATACATCACAAACACTGCACAAATAATGTTTTTCTGTGTGTGAAAGTTTTGGCCAGAGGAGGAATTGAATAGCAAGCTCCACTACACAGTACATTTGAGTTCCTCCGCGTACATATCGGAGCTCACAGGCCAACTTCTCGTGCGTAACAAAATGAAGACACTGTGGAGCTCTGGGACCCTGCACAATCAACTGTACTTACATGTATTAAGTCATCGCCTTCCTAATCTTGTTAATATGGTTCTGCATTGCTGCGCTTATTTTTTGGGATGTGTTCAACAAAATTACTCGCGCTGGGCTTGTGTGGACTCTGCGGGGTTGCATCTCATGACTTTTTGCCACCGGGCAGCACAGCTGACTGGAGCAACGCATGAGTCAGCCCTGTAAATATTTAATAAGAGCTTGGATATTGAGCAGTGGAGATATTACAAGGGATTCGCTTTGTAGTGCTGTCATCACTCTTAATATCACTGTCACATCCTAGAGATCGCCACCTCCTCAATGCAGCAATGAATCATTCATTTGATGCTCTGAGTGAAGGCGCTCTGAGGGATTGTTCTGAGACTGAGCTTTTTGCAAAGTCGATTGTATGAAAGATCTGGATTTGAATGAATCAAAACTATTAACACCTGCCTGAACAGACAGTTACTGTGACCCAGATACCTTTGGGAATCGCCTTGCCTAGTGTAGTAGATCCTTTACTGTGCTCGTTGTTCAAAAGGACAGCCATTGTGATTACACTTTTTTTTATTTCGGGCCATCTAAACATCCTTAAAGCTGCGGTCGGCAAGTCTGGCTGACTGAGTGGACTTCGGCAAAATTTTGAATGTTTACAACTCTCATGCCCCTCCCCCACTATCAACGAATACCCTCCCACAGAGTTCGTGCTCGAATGCGTGTGCACCAGGTTATCTGTGAACGTGACTGTCTCATCAGCATCCATCAACACCATGGATTATTTGGAGGTGGCTAATCTACCAATATATTGCAATTGCTAACGTCATTTATACTCTAAATGAGCTTACTTGGTTTGTTAGTGTTCCACCATCACTCTTCCTTACTGTGTGAACTTCAGGCATGTGCATGTGATTGTAACGTGCGCGAGGGGATCTGTGATTGACAGCCGATGATCGGGAGCGGTGGATTTTTGCAAAACAAATAACACGCTCCAGATGGAGTTAGAAGCTCTGTTTTTTTTTTTAAAACCACTTTATTTATGTTGTTCTGTCGGATTATAGTGTCGATTTCACTGAATATGATAAAAAAAAATGTTGCCGACGGCAGCTTTAAAATAAGGTAATCTAACGATATTAAATGAAGGATCATCGTTATGCTCATTAAGAAAAAAATACTTAATTTCAAAGTATTTTAAATGTGATTTCTTTTTTACTTTTATATCGTCTGATAAAATATCATGATATCACGATTTCTATGATTATTGCAAATTCACCTTTTATGCAACAACAAATATATCACAATTTTATTGCACCATTTGTTTATGTTTATGCAGTTCAAATACACATGGCTAATTCTAACTGAAAATAAGTACAGGTACTTCTATTTAAAGGTGCACTGTGTAATTTTTAGCACCATCTAGTGGAGAGGTTGCAAATTGCTACCAACAGGAATTACGGTGGCCTACAGGAAAATATGTCATCGTCTGAGACAGCAGAGAGTAGCCAGTTCAGCAATGTGGTTTCTTTACAAAGATAAAGTAAGAAATTGTGTTTACTTAATTACTCAGTAAAATTATGTTATTGCGAATGTTATTACTTGTTCATCATTGTGTCAGTGTTTTATTCGCTTGCTTCTTTGCCCGAAAAACAACATAGTGACGAAACGCATCTGTCCGTTTACGGCTACTGTAGAAACACTTAAGCGCATTTCAGTGTAAGGGGACCAGCATTGTATGTACAGTATATAGAAATGGCTCATTATTAGGTACTGTAATAAAACATAATGATGATTCTAATAAACAGTACTTTCTTAGAGGGCTTTTACACTGGGTTTGTTTGTCCGAGACCGAGCGTTTGATACCGGCGCCTCCGCAGCGTTGGTCTGGTTTCACACTCAACTTGATTCTATCGAACCCTGGTGCGTTTGCGTGTGTATTACGTCATCGCAAACGTGCACGGCGCATGATAGAAAACAGAACACGGGTCAATGTTGTGTTTTTTATTAATTCATGCTAACCTTGTCCCATTCCGAACCAAACTGCCAGTGTGAAAGCCCCCTTAAAGACCTGCTGTTTCAGGTCCCGTGACAACATTTTTATAGGTGGACCTTCTACATGCACTCAGTTCAAAACCCATCTTGCTGAATACAGTAAACGTCACAAGGCAAGCTTCCTCCACCGCACATGTATCATTTTACTGTAATTACAAAGGGCAAGGGTGACTCATTCCTTCTTCTGCATTCAGCCCATGAGAAATCCAATCCAATTGAAAATCCTTTCCAGCCCGGTACCACTCTTTCTTATTCTAACAGCCATCATCAAAAATGCATCTGCAAGGCCATTGTTATTCCCATTATCGCCCCATAAAATGGCATAAAATTGTCTATTACCCTGACCTAATGAGTAAATGTCTGCTTCAGTGGAGAAGAGAAGACATTTATGAAAACGATGGTGCCAGAAATGACGATGAGAAATGATGTCTGACTAACACGCAACTATTCTTTTGACTCCATCAATCAACATTTATTCAACACCCATAGGGATATACAGTAATATACCCTTCTCATGAGGGAACCACCCACTATCATGTCATCGGTAGATTTGATTAGGCCATGAATGCGAAGTAATGCAGAATTGATGGGGCTTGATGCTCATTGAGAGCAAGTACAACTACAGAGCTGAGGAGATGGAGTGATTTCATAATTTCATGTGCACCATTCCCCCTCCAAATCTAATCATCATGATATCTTTGCTTATGGGCAATTTTCCACAGCTGTCCACTTTTGTTGAATGGGAAAAAAAAAACAAAAAAAAAACAGGACAATTTGCTAATTATCTTCTTTTCTGTTTCGTGCAAGAATATTTTTTTTTTATATTATTGTTTTGCATTTTTTATTTAGCTTAAAGGGATAGTTCGATCAAAATGAAAATTCTATCATTATTCATTCACCCTCAAGTTGTCCCTAACTTGTATGAATTTCTTTCTTCTGTAAAGAAACTATTTTGAAGAATGCTGTTCACCAGACAGTTGACGGTAGCCATTGACTTCCATAGTATTTTTTTTTCCTATTATGAAAGTCAGTGGCTACCGTCATTTATTTCTCCAAACGTCAATGTCACATGATGCTTCAGAAATGATCCTAATATGCTGATATGGTGCCCTATAAACATTCCTATAGTATTACCATGTTGAAAACAGTTGCTGATTATTTTTGTGGAAACCATTTAACGTTTTCTTTTTTCAAGATTTGTTTAACAGAAAGTTACATTTTTTATTTTTTTTATTATTTTTATTCTATTGTAACATTACAGATGTTTTACCCTTATTTTTTATTCATTTAATGCATCCTTGCACAATAAAAAAAAACATACATTTCTTTAAAAACAAAAATCTTACAGACTTTTGATTGGTAGTATCAAACATTCATTTCTCTCTCCTTTTTTTTCTTTTGTTACAGCTCTAAATTGTCTATTTTCGCATAGTCTGTGCAATGCAGTGATGTTTCCTATTTAATTAGCTCATTTTCTTCTTGTTCTTCCCATTCTTGCATGACCTTTATAATAACAGTAAACACAGCTGAAAAAAAACCCCCAACTCTATCAATTATCTGTAACTCTGACTAATCCCTGCTTAATTACTATTCAAACACATATTTACATTATGTAAAACTGAACTTATTGTACTGCAATTGCCTGTTTGTATAAATGACACCGTCTTTGTCTGGTTGAATATTATTCAGGTGTGTGTTCTCATGTGGGTTGGTACGTATTCGTCTTACGCGCATATTTCTAGACTACAAGGCATGCTTATATGTCGCTGTTGATGACTCTTTATTGTGCTCATTTATATTGATTGCACTAGTAAAAACAGGCAGACAACTGACACATGAATGAATCATTGGCTCGAAATTGATCTGTATCACTGGTATCTTGGCTAGAAATGAATTGCTGCATTAGAGTGCAAATACTATTATCATCACTCAGCCTGCGTTCACTCACATGGGCAGTTAATTAATGCTTTGGTTTGCATAGACCATTAATGTTGATAGAGCTCCCGCTGGTCTTTGGTATGCGTGTCAAAAGAGAGTGAATGCAAGGATGACTGGTGCACCCTGCTCTGTTCTCTGAATGACTGGGATCTTGTCAGTCACGGATGTGATTTAAAGTGCATTACCCACACCTCTCGGTTTTCACTGGAATCTTACCTCTCTGTCGATGCTGATCATCCTTTCTGTCTAAGCCTTTTTCCTGTCCACCCTCTGAGAACATACTGGTAACAAAATAACAATAGATTTCAGAAACTATTTTGGTCTGCGTTTCCATGGAAACGCTCGGGTGTAAATTGGGATAGGATTAGGTGGATATTGCCAATGTCTGCTTGCAAATATATATTAGCAGACTAAAGAACTACATGGCTGTTGCTTAGAAGAGATTTCTGTCTTGTCATCAGATTCATTATTGGCTACTAAATATGTCAAATGTCAAAGATGATTTCATGTTATTTCTGTATTTAAATAGACATTTTACTTGATATTTTTTTTATTTATTTTTTTACTTTTTATTGTCTGAATATATATATATATATATATATATATATCATACATTTTATTTTTATTTCAATATTTCATTGAATATATATATATATATATATCATACATTTTATTTTTATTTCAATATTTCATTGTATTATTATAATAAATTGAAATGTCAGACTGTTTGTGTGTGTGGTTTAAGTTGGATTTAAATCATATCATTAGTTTGTAAAAGCACATCTATTCTAAAAGTGTAAAATGATTGATGAAACCTGTGAAATTTTGTGTGAAAATATTTGCAAATATTTGCATTTGCTTTCATCCAAAAATATGTGCATACCTACAGTTAATTATTGAATTGTGTGATTTCAGCTATCAGTCAGAATCATGTTTTAACAGTGCTGCAGGTTTTACTTTGCTAATAGAAATTGTGATTCTACCAGGAACCACACAAAGACTTAGATTCAAACAAAATAGTATTTAATCCAAATATATCACAGGATAACTCAAGGAAACAGACAAAACACAGCTTAACATTGATGACACTGAACTATATAAACAGAGCTAATTAATAGGCTAGGTGGATATACAGTCAAGGGAAAAACTGGCACATGCTAGGAAACTGGGTCACACAGGCAAACAGTCACTGAACTTAAAAAAACACTGAAACATATCAAACCCCTGACATAAGGTACATTACTGGGATTTAATACAAATTGCATCTAATCTCTATTTCACCCACAAGTATCGTCATGAAGCTCTCCTCGACCAGTGATTCACCACCCCCATTTCTCTTCACTTTTAGATACTCTCACTTCAGTCTAGTTTTTGATTTTTATATATAGCAGCTTTCTAAAGTTCACTGTAGTTTATGCTCTCCCCTCTCTGATTTGCAGCTCTCCTGTACGCCACTATCTTTGGAAACGTGACCACCATCTTTCAGCAGATGTACACGAACACCAATCGCTACCATGAGATGCTGAACAATGTGAGAGATTTCCTGAAGCTCTATCAGGTGCCTAAAGGACTGAGTGAGAGAGTTATGGACTACATTGTGTCCACATGGGCCATGACCAAAGGCATAGACACAGAGAAGGTGAGTAAACCTGTTCCTTTTTCTGATGCACTTAACACAACCTCTGTGTAGAGATCTACTGTAAATGTAGGGTACAACGTGTAGAATAGCCTATAGTAAATTTCCACTTATTTATTTGTATTGAATATTGATGGAGAAATATGATTTGCGTAAAAAGAAACGAAAACTTTGAATATTTTAGTTTTGATTGAAAATAATGTAAATATAAAAGTTAGAAGGGCATTTTCACCCCACACTAAAAATTTCATCATAAAAATATATTGTCTTTAATTGGGGGGCCTTTTTTTAAAGTTATGAATTCCTCAGACATGGGCAATCATGGCTGATTCCACCATTTCTTGTTGACTAGGAAAGACACATTTTAAGAAAACCAACACTTTTTAATAGGAATGCACCGATATGAAAATTTTGGCCGACAACCGATAATTCTTTACATTTGAAAGCCGATAACCGATATATCGGTCGGTAAATTTAAATCCAAATTTTTGTATAATTTTGAGAGCCTGATTACAAAAACAAGTCTCACAATTCCATGTCCCAAGCGCACGATTATAATGATGCTCTCATTATAGTGTTATATATGCCGATATGACAGATTTGCGCTGCACATGTTGTACCGAACTGTATTTTCATTTTTTTGAAGAGATTTCAATCATATTTCAAGAAATTCAAAAACATAAACAGTGCTCAACAAGTGTCTCAGCTGAAGCGAATAATACATTATTTATCGACTTTAATACAACGGCCACATTTTCTTACCAGGCCGATAACGACAACATTAAAAATGAACATATATCGGCCGATACCGATATGGTGGCCGATATATCGTGCATCCCTACTTTTTATTTATTTAGTTCAGTGGGCTAAGGATTGTGTTTTTAAAATGAAAGGCATTGTTTAATTACTCTTTCCTTGTTCATTATAGTGGTAACATAAATAATGGCTCAAGGGCAGATCTCATATCATTTGTTTCTGAATTTAATTTAATGATGGACCCGAAATCAAGATAATCCCAAATGCTAAACTAAAAAGAAATAATTTGTTCTTTTTTTCTGATGGATGCTATCATTCTGTCAGAAAAGTTGGAAAAAAGAAGAAGCGAATCTTGTCCATTTTTTGAACCCTCTTTTTTTATTCCTTCCTAAAGAGGAATGGGAAATTGCATTATATCCCAGGAGACATCAACCCTCAGGGAATAGGGCAGATCTATTCAACCCCTGGTTCAAATTTAGACTTATAAAAGATTCTCCTAGCTGGTTTTCATGCAGCGTGGGGTGAGAAATCCTCTCCATTTATTGACGTATGACAATGGGCAAATTTGAACGTACCATGAGAATTATCACAGTTATTTACCGTATATACAGTAGTATGGAAACTTTCTGTTAACCAATTATCAGTTTTGCAGCGTAGCATTTTTATACAACCTTTACACAAGGTCTTTTACCGTTAAAATACGATTATTTTTTACAGTGTAGAATATACTTGACCAGAAAGATCCTAAACAGGTGACTGAGGCACAAAATATAATTGGTTTCTGCAAAGTTTTAATTGCATTCATATTTTAATATTTTACATGCACTGAACCTGCATACATGTGCTTCTGCCCATTATGGAAACATTAGCTTATGAAGCGTTCAGTACATGCCAAATTTTTTATGGGCACTTAATGATGTAATATTAATGCTTTAAACCCCACACACACTGACACACACACACACACACACACACAAACACACATACTGTACATTCATACCTACACACACACATAATTTCTGGTCAGTGCATTCAAATAATATTTTTTAAATGATCCTCACTGCTGCAATGTCTCAAACTTATACAGATGGAAAAAAAAGAGAAAATGTAATGAATCCACATTATTGGTCCTGTCAGTTATTTTAGAGTGACTGTGTAATCAACTCAAATATATACTTTATATGGAATGTATGAAGACAAATAGTTAGAGATATAAATTTACAGATAATAAGATGCATTTGTCTTAATATTCTCTGTAGACCCCTATTTGATATGATGTCAAATTTTGTGATTTTGCTATTGCCAAAATCTAAATTAGACACTTAACATCACTAATGATTGTTTGTATTTGGTATTTTATTGCAATCAATACCCCACCCCCACATAACCCCCCCACCACCCGCACACACAAACACACACACACACACAAAACTATGATCTTCACTCAGTAACAGGCTGAGTCAGTTTTAATTGGTAAACTCTCTGCTTACCAATGCAATTCTGTGCTGCAGCCTATTATTTTAATAACTTATTCCACATTCCATTTTTTATTTTAAATTAGCATTTATTCATTTCTTTTCATTATTTTTTATAAACTTTATTTTATATAATTATTTTACTTTTTATATTTTATCTTTTATTTTATTTTTTATAATATTTTATATATTATATAGCCATGTAAGAAGTGGGATAATGTGCAGTCAGCGGTTCATTACTGTAGAATAAACCCTGAGAGGGTAATCAGTACCCAAATATGAAGTGAAGTGCTCTGGTATCATCCAGAAGGATTGGTATTGTACATTATTCCTGATTTATTTGACTTTTTCCTTATGTTTATAGCATCATTAGTATGTATGCAGAGGTCAAAAATTGAAAAAATAATCTCAGCTACTTTAACAAGAAGTTCATTGAACTGTGCACATGAGTCTGAGAGTATGGGTCATTAAGACAAGGTTTCCTTGCTTTACTCGTTAGGTTCTGTCCATCTGTCCTAAGGACATGCGTGCAGACATCTGTGTGCACCTGAACCGCCAGGTTTTCAATGAGCACCCTGCCTTCCGGCTGGCCAGTGACGGCTGTCTGCGCTCTTTGGCGGTAGAGTTCCAGACCACACACTGCGCTCCAGGAGATCTCATCTTCCACGCAGGGGAGAGCGTGGACACTCTTTGCTTCGTGGTGTCTGGATCGCTGGAGGTTATTCAGGATGATGAGGTTATTGCCATTTTAGGTGAGCTAAATGATTCTATCCACTCTGGAAATAAAAACAACAATTCAAGGGAGACGTCAGGGGTTAGTTGTAACTTTTTTTGGTCTGGTTCTCAAGGGAGCATCTGGAGACACTTTATGCGCCAGATTTACCGTACAAGCTGTCATCATCACTTTCCTCCTGACTGCTCTCCTCACTATCTTCTTTTCTCTCAAACATGGTAGATAATGATGATGAAAATGTTTTATTTTATTTTATTAACACTAATGACACAGACAACTGCAGGAATATATGGCTGCTCTCACGACTAAATGCATGGGCCGAATATACTGTCACACATCCGGTTTCTTTCTCAACTGTTCACTTATAACATAAAGAGAAAATAATTGCTGAGATGGGTATTTTGACATCATTTTTTTGCGTGTGTATCTCCATTTAAGTGCAGAAGAAGAATCAATTTGGTGTTTGAGCACTAGTGATGCGCGGGTCTATTTTTTTCCCCCAACCCACGGGTCTCGCTTTTATGAAATTATTTGGTGAATGGATGAGAGGTGATGCCAAATCTAAGCCCTTCTGTAATTACGGCCACACTGATGCTTTTGAGAACATCTTCAAGGTTATGTAAGAAGAAAAATATTATTAACTGCGGTAATAAATGTACAATTGTATAGCCAAGTTAAAAAAATAAATAAATTAAAAAAATAAAAAGTCATAACTTTGGATTTTTTAGCCAAATGATTCCATCTTCCAGATCAGAAAAAAAAAAAAAAAAAAAAGGTTCAATATCAACCAATAAGATTCCATATACGATGTTGCGTTTTCATTGGTCAGTCGTTGAAGCCTTTGCTGATTGGTTGTTGCCGTTTTGACAGCGTTTATGCCAAGAGCAAAGAGAAAGAAATCGAAGAGAAGAGGAATAAGGCATGCGCGAATGCACAGGACACAGTCTAAGCACATACAAGCTTACTTTAAGTGAAGAAGAGAGATTTGCGATTAATGAACACGTTTTAAGTGTAGGCATATTCTCTGAGCGAGCCTTCTAAGGGTCTTGCACAGTGAACACTTTAACATCCATTCTCTGAAAAGTCCACAGTCCACATACTCCATGTGCTACAGTATATGTGGCATTTGTTGCTCTGTCCACGGTGTCTTCTTATCTGCTGTAATGGAACTGCGGGGACCGATTCTCTGTCAATTGATTGTTGAGTCTTTTGTTTCACAGGGATGTTCACTGATAGTTCACACAGTCTCAGTTCAGCCAGTGGCTGAACTTTTAAGCACAAATACAGACTGCTCTTGTAAAAGATGAGGAAGCTTGTAAACGTTTTATTCGAATTTGAGAAAGCAACAACAATCCTGGCAACAACAATCTCCCCCCAAAATTTCTCTGCAACAAAGGGACAGTTACTTATGCTGTATTTAACTCTGAGCCTGGAACCAATTCCACTATGAATAATAAAAACATATGGATATTTTGTTGTCAAGTAGACGTGTGCAAACAGTAACATTTTACTGTAAGACATCTCTCTCTCTCTTTGACTGGACTATTTCAACGCATTCTCACCCCAAGGCGTCACCTTTGACCATGCTTCAATATTTGACGTTTTAGGCACCCTTTAGCGTCACTTACATGACGCGATCCTACGGCGTCATCTAACTGGCGCTAAAGGAAAGCGTCAGTTAGAGCAGTGTTTCCCAAACTTTTTTTCTGGCGACCCACATTTTAAAGTCGATAAATCCTTGTGACCCAAAAAACATTAGGCCCATATAGTTCATATATCACGAAGAGAATTTATGCATTAACAAAATATGTATGACCATTTTTTAAGGTCATTTTTTAAGCTTCCAGTTAACTATTTAAAAGAGATACAGATATTTGACAAAGCACTTTTTTTGTTTAACCTGTTGTTGACAATATGCAGAGGTGAAATGAGAAAGGAAAAGTTGACAGGGCATCTCATTGTTTTCATATTCTCATAGTTACAGTGTACATAATTTACTATAATAATTATTATAGGCTTAAATTAAAATATTCTGACACTGAGACTTTGTAACCATGCATGGCTCACTACCACTGCATAAAAATGCCTAAACAGGCACAAAAAAAAAAAAAAAACTACACACACGATTAAATACATATTCCTCTACCCCCCTAATAAATCTAAGGCAATATAAATGACTATAACATAGCATTCAATATAAATATTCCACATTTATGCCCAAACCATGGTAAATTATTACATTCAGGCTATTACATGGTAAATGTTTGTAAGGGGGGTGATTAGGGCATTTAGTCTTCTAACTTTATTCATGTTTCTTCTATTTTTCTCATCAGTAGTGTTGGGAATGTTAAGACTGTTTCATCCGATTTAAAACTAGTTAAAATCATTGAGTGATGTGTGGTTTGTAAGAGAGAGGAGTACGTGTCCGACGCTTCTTAAAGGATGTCGCGCAACGTTGTTTAATAATAGTGTCCGGGACCGGGAGTAAACGCAACTCCTTTAAGCTTTGTGTTCCGTTATCCACTGGGCCGTGCTGCCTAGTTCAAAGTAAACTAGTGAAACGACTGAAACCAGCGCTATTTTGTTCTCTATTTGTTGTTACTTACCGAGAAACCGCTTCAGGTGAACAAATCCGAATCGTTTCAGACCGTTATGCACGCGCGTTTGGCCAATGGCCAATTCATGGAAAGGAAATAATCAAACCAACGAATGATTATTATCGCTGGTTCAGTCGACAGAAATACGGGACACACATAAAAACTGCTGAAATATTCGGACTGTAAACTTTTCTCTCAGGTCAGTCGGAGTGCTCATGGTACACACACAGTGCGTGCGTATAGTCATCCAGCTGCACGCGCCACTGCGTCCACGCGCATATCTAACCAAATTTAGCCGCGCGGCACCACCAGAAAATAGGAGGAGAGGGAGGTTGGGGTGCCCTCGGCCGTATGGAGATGATTGGCGGGCCGCACTTGGCCCGCGGGCCGCCAATTGAATAGCCCATATCTAGAGAGTAGCCTACAACACACTGAAAAATAGTGCTCGACTTGGCGACCCAGACAAAATCTCCCGCGACCCACGTGTGGGTCGGGACCCCGACTTTGGGAATGACTGAGTTAGAGGACGCGGTTAGGTTTAGGTGTGGGGTGGGGGTAGGGTACACGCGATCCTAGGGCGTCATCTAACTGACGCTAAAGGGCGCCTAAAGCGTCAGATATTGAAGCATGTCCAAATGCTTCCCAAGGCGTCAGTTAAGTGACGCCTTGGGGGTGAGAATGGGCTGACTATTTCTTGATCTCTTTATCTCTCAAGTCTTGCTGATGTACCGCTGCAGAAAGAATGTGACGTGCTCTTCACTGATGCGTTGTAATAGCAAATGACATGACATTAGACCTTATGAGACACCGTAGAGAGGAAGTTAAGGCCTCTTCTCTCTAATGGGGAATCAGATCAGATGCTCTTTTGTTTTAATGATTATGAAATGAAATAAGATGCGAGTGCTGTGAGTTAATTAGCCCCAAGGCCTTTACTTGAACCCACCCGACTAAACCTGCTGGGCTCCTAATGATGCCCCTCATCAAAAGAACTGAACACTGGGTACTTTGTACAGATTCTCTCATGAGTGTGTTGTGAGAACTTAAGATACTTAGGTCCTACAGTAGGAACAGAGGGCGGAGTGGGACCAAAAAATCTACCGGGAAATTTCGTAGACCACCGGCCCTCGTCACCGGCACGATTTTAATAGCCGATAGCATTTAGAGTTTTACTGATTTAAAAGGAACTTTGTTGTACAATGCTGGAGTAAAGTTCATAAATGGTCGTTCTTTCCCATAGTAATTTCTAAAACTATGTTGGGTGGACTTTGTGCCTCTAGGGGGTTCGGGGGCATGTTCCCCCGCAAGAAAATTTTTGACATTTTAAGGTTAAATGCATCAATCTCGTGCTCTCTGAGAGATCACAATTAAGAGCTTCAACCCATAAACTGCTCGTTGAACAAAGAAAAAGTATTAATTTGTACGAGGACAATAAAGAGGGCTCAAACATCTTTTTAGTTATGAGAGTCTCAGTCTGCATTACATTGTCAATGGTGTTTTAGGATGCCAAACAGTTATTATAATAATGTAATAATGATTTATAATTATTCCTACGATGTACTGTAAAATCCATTTAGCCTATAAATGTACTATGTAAATGAAAATGAGTATTTCAAAAGTATATTTTAACCTACATTACACTATAATGTAGGAAAATTAAAATACTTCTGTCCTAATTTCTTCACTTGCAAGAAATAAACCCTTGAGCTTTTATTTAGGAGAAAACACCAGACCATGATGATCGCGTGAGCAAAGTAATCACGCAGCACAAACTTGGTGCTATTCTAATGTCAGTTATTATAATGGCGCAACGACATATCATGGTTTCAATTTTAGTTCGTTGGCAAAATATAACACTAGAGATCTTAATGTTAGGTTTTACATTTTACATCTTTACATATGTGTTGGGAAAAGGGAGAAGAGAGAGTCCGGCAAAAGGCGGATTCGAACTCGCGTTCAGTGCATCAAAAGCTGTACAAAAGCATACAACAAATGTATGGCTGGATCTGATTGTTAGCCATGTTTTGTTTTGGGATGTCACAGCTTCCAGACGCTCAGACGCAAAAGCTTTGCGCGCTCGTGATAATTTAACTCCGCCCACACGCCACGCCTCCACCTGCTCGTTTTTTTGCAGAGTCTCGGTACAGCCTATCATTCTTTTATAAATTTAATAACACTAAATACTTTTTTGGAGATATGAAGGATGCAATACTACTCTATAGGTACTCAAGATTAACATAAGACTGAACGAAACTGAGTGTTTATTGAGTGTCTATAATTCCTCTGTTCTGTCCCAGGTAAGGGCGATGTGTTTGGTGATGTGTTCTGGAAGGAATCCTCACTGGCACATGCCTGTGCTAATGTGAGGGCTCTGACGTACTGTGACCTGCATGTCATCAGGAGGGACGCATTACTCAAAGTGCTGGAGTTCTACACAGCCTTTGCCAACTCCTTCTCCCGAAATCTCTTCCTCACCTGCAACCTCCGCAAGCGGGTAAGAGCCACATACTCACACTTGTCGTGACCAAATATCACATTCTAATTGGAAAAGAATTGAATCCATTCTGATATTTGAAAAGCCTTGGAGAATAGAATGCAAGCATGATCGCCCACTTTTTCTTCAGTCTTGGTTTAAGAAGACTTTTTTTCCCCCATTAATTTTCTGCATTGGCATTTAAAAATAAGGGCATTAAAATCCTGAACAAAATTAACCAGCTATGCGATGAATTACATGATGATAAACTGATTTAAAGCAAAAAGTACAGTATATGAAAACCAGAAAAATTAAACAACAATCACGCAAATCATAGGTTATCATAATCATCCCAGAAATTGAACAGGTGTTCCTATGTATATATATATATATATATATATATGTGTGTGTGTGTGTGTGTGTTTATATATATATATATATATAATTTATTATCTACTTATTTTTTCCATGTCGTATCAATCAGTTTATTTGTGTCAGAGACTCAGGCACATCCTTGTGCACTTTGACCTGAATGTGTGGTGTGCAGTCCTGCTGTGTGCCGTGTTGGCATGAGTTCAGACCTCTTTTGTGGCTTTCAGACCTGACCTCACATTCCTTAAATACATAAATGATTCATTCTGACAGACCGCCCATGGAGAACTTTGCATCTCGTGACGAAAGAAAGACCCTGTGCACTCACAGCACAATTAGGAGACCTCAGCTGTGCATTTTACTGCCATTGAGTTACATAATTAGTGAGCATTGTGTAAAACTATATTTAGATGCAAAGATTTCCTCAGTTGCTATATCTAAACTCTATCATTGAGGAAACGCTGCCCTGAAATTAGGTGTGTTAATGTCATCTTTAAATAATGAGGAAGGAGATCTTGCATTCTCCCAAGTAAACAAGTTAAATTGTTAAATTCTATCATAGAGCTGCTGGACTTCTTGGACACAGACAGGAATCACTGAGCCGTGATATTATTTCCTCTGGCCACAGTAAAAGAGGACCTGTATAATGAGAGGATACTTTGCTAAGGGCACCAATTAATTGATTTATAGGTTTATGGTTCTTCAAGGTCTCTGAGTAACTTTGAGGTCATGAATTTTGCATGCAGTTGGATTTTGGTATACATCTTTCATTAGTAGAGACAATAGGTTTATTTGAAAAATTCTTGTTGAAATATTATTTTTTTCGTAGTGTCTTGCATTCTGTGATTTATCTGATTTGGTGGTTTTACTGTTGATTATTATTTGAATATGCTAACTTAGGCTTACCATAGAGGTTACAGCAAGCAGATAACCATCAATTATACTGACCAGGATGAGGTGAAAATAGTGTGAAGTGTTTTAAGGGCAGAGCGTTGGTTTCTTTGTCAGTGGAGTGACAGAGGCCGTCCCATTGCCCCGCTGCTCAGTCGACTGGTTAACGCTGCTGATGGGCTGGCTTTACTGAAGAGGAGGAGAACCCCCCACCCCCGCAGTGCACCCTCTGAATAAAGCATGAGTCAAATCAACGGGAATACACGCACACACATCGACTCACACACACCACACACATTTATCATGCATAATAAAAAGAAGTTCTACCAATATTATTAAGTTAATGTCATTGTATCTATACCCTACACCCAACATGACCAATGCTGTTCACATTCGGTTGGTGTTAGTCAAACTTTGATTTGAATTACTAAAATGAGAAGACTAGGGTTCAGACTACATAATATTTTAATCTGTTACGAAAGTCGCTGTGTCAGATTATGCAATTTTGACTCCTCAATTTTTGTCTTGTTGTGGACAAGAAACATGTCAGACTACATATTGCTTCCCGGCCAGTCATCGTTTTCTGTGTGCGTGAAGGCGAAAGGGGTCGGAAACTTTGTTAAAGTAACTTGTCATTGCACTGGATTATTTTAATTATATTTTAAATACTGAATGTAATCAATTTAAACACATTTAAACAAAAGAAGAAGTCTCTTGAAGAAATGTTCTCATTCAAAAAACATTATCTTTCAATATATAATAAAATGAAATTTATTCCTAGATGGCAAAGCTGAATTTATCAAGCATTAAATTAAACCATTAAATAATAAAGTGTAATCAGATATTAAGCAGACAGTCTACTAATACTCTAATGACGGCTAGTTGACATGTTGTTGCAAAGTTACTTATAGTCAACAGAATGTTCAAAAGGGACCATCAAAATAAAATGTACAAATCATACTGACCCCCAACTTTTGAACAGTAGTATATGTTTATTTCTCATACCTTGTCCACCATCTTGGGCATTTTTTCACTGAGCTCATCATAATGGATGTGATAATGCTTTAGAATTTGACGTAAAAGTGTCTTGAGGCAGCATAATTATAAAAATTAAAGATTCACATGCAGCCAAAGTTCTCGTACTTTCTTTAAACGCTTTCTCATCAATCCTTCAGACTCCCTCATTATCTCCACTGGTCAATGTCTGGACGACTCACAGAGATTCCGATTGGAAGGAAAAAAGCTCAGTGAAAGCCCTGTAAATATCTCTGAAAGGAAAGGTCACTCAAAAAAAAAAAAAAAAAAAAGCTGCAGAGCCCCAGGCCTGTGGTCAATAGTGTGTTAGTGAGTGAATATTACCACGGCTCTACATCCTCTCATGGATTAGATGTGTGGTACGATTGGCCTGTAAAGGACGGTTCCTGTGAACCTTCATTTTTTATTTTGTTAAAGTAACGCCCATTTCACACATACTCCATTTGCAGTGCGTATGCGGTGCATATTTTTTTCCGTACCCATGTTAACAGGTTAGAGCTTTCACACTGTGGATGCAGTCCATCGATCCGTTCCAGTTGCGGTGCGTATACAGCCGAGTCTATTTTTGCTGTACTGCAAACACTGAATAAAAGTGATAGCGCATGGTTCGTGGTCAAAATGAACACAGATTGACCTCAAAATGTAGTAATTTCACCATAAATGCATTTAATTCAATACAATTAGGTATTCTCACCATAAATGTATTTAATTAAATATTACTTTTTTCACAGTAATTTTTTAAGACCAGGGATAAGCTAGGAAAATGATTTACCTCAACAAGGATATAATATAACGACACTCGCCTCATTCATGGAGGTGGTAAATCAAGTTATTTGTGACATGCAAGATTTATTGTATTAAAATTGAAATGCAAAAGAAAAGGCATTAGAGTCGGCTGTTTTTGTCAATTTTAAAATGTTTGTGATTTTAATATAAGTACATGATTAAATATTTGAGCAACTTAATAGAAGTAATGCGTTGAATAGGCACACATTGTTTAAATTGTGTTTAAACGTGCATACGTCCGTCCATTCAAGTTTGTATATATGAACAAAGAGAATTGCAATGCTGACAAAACTTTTTTTTTAAATAAAAGTTGCTGCATAACTTCTGGATTTGAAATAAAAATAGTGAGTAGGGCTATATGTTTGTGGTACAGCCGCGGATCAGTTACGCACTGCAAACGGAGCATATGTGAAAGTGTGAAAAGCATATGTGTGAAACGGGCGTCACTCTTGGTTCATGTTGTTGGCTAGAGTAGATCATATTAAGCTTTGCTGAACTGATGACCTTTGTTTGATATTGAAAGACAGCTTTGTGTAACATACAGTTCAAAAGTAAATGCCTGAGAGTATCTATCCCGTTCCGAGGCCACATGTTCTCTAGACAATCCCTTTGCTAGATCAGGAAACAATCCTAACCAATCTCAAACGAATACTTCACCATCACCCGCTATGCTCACAACTGTTTGTCTTTGGCTGCTGATTAGTGTCAGATCGGAGTCTTTTTTGCCCAAGCTGATTCATCTCAGCAGCAAACGTAAAGAGGAAACCGAATCCTCCACACCTGCCACGCTTTCCTCCTAACAAGATTTACAAGGCCTTCGAAAAGCTGCAAACCCTTGCCAATAAGGTGGGCGAAGCAACTTTATCATCCCCTCCATTACCAACAGGACAGGCAGAGAGATGCTCTCTCAGCAACAAGAGAAAGATTCACACAAAAATCATCAGTAAAGAGTGTGTCCACACATAACAGTTCATTTGTTTGGTGCAGTGACCGGTGTGGCTATTTGTATCTGTCCCCCAGTAAAACCTTTTCAAAAACTATGACGTTTGAATAGTGCATTACACAACGCATTAATAGTGCAAACACAACGTGTGTTTTCAATTAAATAAATCAAGACAATTAGTGTAGAATAGGCAAATATGAGGAAATCTGCTATTAAAGGTACAATATGCAGGAATTTTCGCCCCCAGGGTTCGCTAACCTCTTACAATAACAAAGGCGTATAATGATGACGTATTCCGCATTAAGCGTAAGTATGGATCTTGTCCTCAAGATGATGGATCTTTTATGGATTAATATGAATATGTTTTTAACATGACTGTGGTATGAAGCAGGGCGCAATTTCTAGATGTATACTAGCGCAAGTTCATTCTATTGAACTAGACACAAGTGCTGAATTAATACTCACACTCGTCAGTTTATTAGACGAATTAAACTTGAGGGAACGCAGCGCTGTTTCACTTGCTCTAACAGGTACAATATCACACTAAACGGCATTTGAGTACATTTGTTCACCTGTCTAATAAACTTGCAACACTCGCGTCTCTGTCAAGTCGAAGTTAGTTGCGGACGTGTTTATCTTCGTTTTAGTCCTCATTTTGTCTCAAAGTCTGCTTGCCATGGTCCACAATGTTTGAACAAAACAAAAACAGCGTGAGCATACCGCTAGGCGTAATGGCAATAACCCGGTTGTCAATGTCTGTCGCCATGGTTACTATTGCAGTGCGAGCGCAAACCTGGCTGAAAGCGAGGCTAACATGGATATGACGCCATCGACTGGCGACTCCTCACCCCAGCTCACATGCAGGTTAAAATCGCAATTTTCTCACGATTTACAAATAGTTTGAAACATTTGGGATATTGTATGTAATCAATAAAACAAAATATATAACATTGGCCTAGTGGTTTTTGAATATTTTACTGAAAAAAAATCATATTGTACCTTTTAAGCTGCAGTCTGATTTTAGTACATAAGGTTGTGTGTCTGTGTGCATACATGGGCATCTAAAAACGTGAAACGGAGAACATTCAAATATTAGATCATTTTGAGAGATGATGTGGAAGAGAAGTGCTCAGTTGTCTCCAAAGAGGCAAGACACATTTTTTTCCATTTTTCTTTGGTAAATAATGAATAGAAACAATTAAAGCTGCTCTGTCTTTCTGCCAGAGGGCACAGCATCAGCAGTATGATCTATCTGTACAGATGTTTCCTCGAAACTAGGCAGGACCCAAAACAAGTAGATCACTATAATGTTTTATAGCCACTGTGGACATTATTGATAAAAATAGTAACTCTAATGGGCCATAAGGCTTCCACAGAATTAATTAAGGGATAGATCTAAACTTCAAAGGCAATTTTTCAGTGTACCAAAATTACTTAAAGGGGTCATGAACTGGCTTTTTAAATTGTATTATATTGTTGTCCAAAGGGAACTTATGACATTCACTTGGTTTTTGCATTAAAAAACATCAAAATTAATAAGCAATAGGTTATTTTCTACCTTAGTTTTGAGCCCAGCTCAGAAACGCTCAGTTTGTATGGGCGTCTTGCACTAAGACTTGGAAGTAAATGCCCACTGCTGTGAGTGGAGAACAGTTTTGTATATTATAATGAGTTTCGACTCACCCGTCGGTGCATTTGGGGGAAATTGTTCTGAAAACGATCAATGTTGTAAAATGGCAACCGGAATGATTCGCCCATACATGTTCGACCCAGAGTCCATGTGTTGCACCATTCCTGTCAGATCCAATTTAGATGGCACAGCACCGTTCTTTACTCTTAATCGGTCTGCAAATCCCTTCTTGTTTACAAAACAATCCTCAGTAAATTGAAGCGAACAGACGGACAATGTTTTACCCTCATCTGCTGGAACGTCATTAAAAATAAAGTTTTGCATTCCTATTGGAATCCAGAGGAAGCTTATGCAGCGACTGTCTTCTTCCACAACCAGGCACTGCACAATATTTTTTATTTCTCAGTATCTTGATTCGGTTTGTCATCACAAGGTAGGCCTATGTTATTTAGCTATGGGTGCAATGCTTGAATCGGTGGGCGGGGCTAAACCGGAAATGTTGAAGTAGGCGTTGATCTTCTTCTGTGGGGGTGGTGTTTTAGCCTCTTTGTCGTCATAGTTCCTCACTTTGAAAAACGAGTCGTTTGCTGAGGCTGGTGTCAATAAAAGCTTTTATTGGACTAACAAGGACGTTTTCAGTTCTGAAACTTACAAGGTATTCTTATAATATGATGACCTCTTAGATGTCAAAAGCTCAAGGAAAATTTGATTTCTCAGTTCAACACCCCTATAAAAAGTACCAACGCTGATTTTGTACTGAACTATAAAGTCTATATTAAGTTCTGTGAACTTTGTGGAGACATTAAATAAATTCAATAATCCTGAGCACAAAGGTAAAATCTGAAGCTTGATATAGCGAACGTGAAACCTATTGCAGTGGAAGAGTTCCTTTCTTAAATTAAACCAAGTGAATTTTGCACCCACAAAATGTATATGCGTTTTATTTCTATGTTGTTGAGAGGTAATATTGAACTCGAGTTTTGAATGAATAATATAAAAACTAATTTTAGTTGACTCTTGATTGATTTTCTTCTTTGTTAGTGTCTTGAGATTTATTCCACTAGATTGTCATTAAATCTGCTGATCCGGAAATTATCCTTTAGGCTTTGCGGTATCTGTTGAAGTGGGCTGGCACGTCTGTAGGCAGAGACATGAATTAATTAAATGCAGCCTTTTGGCTCTGAGAGCGAAGGCCAAGATAGGTATTGATCCCCAAACAGAGACTCTAATTTTATGGCTTGCAAAATGGCACCAGCTCTCTGTAGCCATTGTATTTTTGACAGGAAGCATTATAGACCATTTTGCAAGATGTAAACAACACTGGTCCAGAAACACTTCCTGTTTAAGTTTGTAACTGTTTTCTTTATTTCACATGTAAAGAAAACATCTTAAAGATGTTTGTTTAACTTTCTGATTCAGTTTTATATGTTCTGTTGGTTGTATTTTATCCCAGCTTTTATGTAGTGTTAAAAAACTGAAACAGGAAGTGCTTCTGGACCAGTGTTGTTTACATCTTGCAAAATGGTCTATAGGTGAGTGAAAAGAGGCACTTGAATGTCTTAATGCAGAGAAATGGACAAGATTGTCTGAGAGGGACTATCATAGTCCTGACTCTGTATAGTGGGCAATAATCTGCTGATTGGCCGGCAGTGATTGGAAAATGCTGAGTGGGGTGTTCCCGGGCTGGTGATGCTTCAGCATTGGGAATGGGGGTGGTGTGGACCCAATCTTTGGCAGATCTTCAGCATCCCGCTAGACTTAAAGTAGCAAAGCGGAGGAGTGTTGAATGGGAGGGGGGCTGCGAAAGAAGGATAAAGGCTTGCCAGATCCCATTAATCTACAATGTTGGATTTTGCTGTGTTGGAAGTCTCAGTGCTCTTTTGCTTCAATTCCCTGAGCCTTTTGCCGTTACACCCCTTTGCACTGCAGAAAATCATCTGAGTCTTTCAAAACTCAGGAGCATATTTTCTTAACATTTCAAACGTCCTACAGTGATTGTCACTATAGTTTCACACCCAAACATAACTACTAGCACTAACAACAATAAAAACAAGTACCCTTGCGGGTCTAGTTTTTTTGGTTTATTTGCCCCTTTATTTATTTACATCCTATGGCTAATTTTCAGATAAGCAATCATAGACTTTTTGCAGTAAGCCGAAGTGCTGTCATCTTTCAAAATTTAGTTCCAGTCCTGCTCTAACGCACATTCCTGTCATTTCGAGTGAGCCTAATACTTAATTTGTGTTTGCTTGAACTTGGAGGATACCTCTGCAGGTAGACAGATTTCGGTCCCACTTTATATTAAGTGGCTTTAAGTACTATGTACTTACATTGAACAATAAGTACAATGTATTATTGTGTTCCTGTTGTATTGTAAAACACTTTTGCTGCTATTGAGGTGTGATACGGGTAAGGTTAGGGACAGGTGTGGTGGTATGGGTCGGTTTGAGGGTAGGTTGAGGTGTGAGGGGAGGGTCAACTTTGTAATTACAAATGTAATTGCATAAGTTAATTATAGCTGTAATTACATGCTGGAATTTTAAAATGTAAGTACAATATAAAAACATGTATGTACACAATAAGTCCATTCTATCAAATTATTAATTTCAATGTAATTACATGGTACTTAAAGCCACTTAATATAAAGTGGGACCCAGATTTCTATACTGTAAGTGCAAACAGAAATAAGCTCAAACAATCCCAAATGCATCTTTTGGTTAGTAGACTTTTTCTGTACATCATCTTTTTTTTTCCATAAGCCACGTTTTCACCGCAGGAACTTTCCCCAGGAACTATAGGGACCTTGGGGTGGTACTCTGTATGTTTCTCTGCTCACAAGGTGGTACTTTCCAATTCCAGGAAAAATTGGGGGTGGGACTTAATGGGCACTGAACATGCTGATTTGTTGAGTTCACGCAACATTTTATTTCAAACATTTTAAAAGTCTGTTGTTTTAAAAGTCTGCTATTCGAATCAACAATGGAGTTTAAAAAATATGGCCTATGGGCCGATAACAAGGTTCAGGCTTTATTAAGCTTATATGTAGAGGACAAATCCAACGGGAACTGGAAAGTCGTGCACAGTTTTATTACAAATGTATTACAAATTAGCACACTACACTAATTTGCCTAATCTTCACGGTACTTTAGACCGCAATGGAAACGCAGACTGGTCTGGGAGAAAAAAACGTTCCTGGGACAAATTGTTCTGGGTAATTTCGGTGGAAACTCAGCTATAGACCAACGCCACTTTTGCGTCATCGAAGGGTAACGCCCCCTTTTGGGGGATAACACCTCTATACTGTCTATGGGAAAACAAACGGATTCCCATGAGAACAGAACTCGCACTAGATCGGCAAAGTTTCTTGATAGCAAAAATGGCACAAACTTAAAGAAGCTAACGTTACTGAATACGGGGTTACAGAGGTGTCCCTTTGAAATGGTCGAAAACTGGATTAATGACCCCACACAGCGGCCAAATATGGACTATTCAGACATCTAACGGAATCACCAAGTAAGTTAAGCACGTAGCATTTTTTTCATTAACACTCACATTATGACAAACTAGACGATGAATGGATCATATTTAACTTGATTTAAGCTATTGACATAGTCTAATAAGGTAACGTTAGCTGCTAACAGCTAGTCTTTCTAATAGCTAGTCGACAACAAAACTGTCAATAGCTTAAATCAAGTTAAATATGATCCAAGTGACATGGCCTCATCGTCTATTAGTTTGTCATAGGCTACTGTGAGTGTGTAAATGATAAATAAATAAATAAAAAGGCTACTTACTTGGTGATTCCACGAGATAGTGGTAACGTTAGATGTCTGAATAGTCCATATTTGGCCGCTGTGTGGGGTCATTAATCCAGTTTTCGACCATTTCAAAGGGACACCTCTGTAACCCCGTATTCAGTAACGTTAGCTTCTTTAAGTTTGTGCCATTTTTGCTATCAAGAAACTTTGCAGATCTAGTGCAAGTTCTGTTCTCATGGGAATCCGTTTGTTTTCCCATAGACAGTATAGAGGTGTTTTCCCCCAAAAGGGGGCGTTACCCAACGATGACGCAAAAGTGGCGTTGGTCTATAATCAAGACCAGTGGCGTATTGAGGGATGTTTTTTTTATTTATTTTTTTTATCTTGTTTAGTTTAAGTCACTGTAAATGGCCCTTTTCTGTTTTTGCCGTATTCACATTTCACTGGAACTGTTTAGAAGTTTTTTTGACTAAATGAAAATCAGAATAAGCAAGCAATTATATAGTTGCATTTTGGTCATGGTATAGTAGAGCTGTGATCAGATTAGGTTCAGCTTTAAACCACTTGCCAGACTGGCATTCCAGTCCACAGATACTTGATTTATCTAATAGGTGGATTTCCAACAGTTTTAACAAAACTAAAGCTAGAACAGGTGCATGAAAGATCACAGAGACTGGAAGGCTTTCAACAGCTGCTGTTACTACACCTCAGCAGGGCTTATGTGAGTAATTTGAATAATTTCAAACCATGCACAGAAATAAATCCTGTGAGTTGATTATCATGTAATATACAAAAAAAGGCACCTTATCTGCACCTTGGTATAATACGACGCATGACCTTTTCAAACCGTGTCACAATGCAAACCAGAACCAGGGGAATATGTTAATAATCTCCAGCAAAAGAAGTGTCAACAGTCATGCTGTGCATTTGACTTTTTTTTTTTTAATTATTATTATTAATTGTCCATAGCTGTCTCAATATAGAATGATAAACACCAAATCAGTAAAGGATAATTTAGCTACATATGAAGTATAAATTACACTTACAGTACATGTGCACACAGGCATACAAACTGTGTACAGTTCATCACATCTCTTCTCTTGGATCAGAATACCCAAGATAACATAGGCTTAATAAAAAAAAAGCTCATATAAAAGTTTGCACAGTATTTTATAACAAAAAAAAAACAAAAAAAAAACGGCCAGCCAAAGAAGACTAGGCTGTCATAATGCAAATTTGGAATTAAGTGAGACGACTCGTTTTGGCAGTTCGATTTTTTTTTAAGTGACAATAAATTTATTTGTCATGCAATTTGATCTCTAAAACTGCAGACCTTTTTACATTTACAATAAGCTATTGCACTGCATGAAAGTTAATAATAATTAAAAAAAAATAACAGGGACTCTTTAAAATCAAGTGAAGTAAGATGAAGCAAGCACATTCTGCTCAATCATTCATGTTTGTCTTTTTTTCCCCTCTCTAACCATGTTTCTGAGCATGTGGATCTACTACTTCTGTCTCAAAATCAGTTTGCTTCAAGTCCATTCCATGTGGTTTTGGTGTTTGTGTTGCACTGATAATTTCTACCTGTAAACCTAAAGGGGTTAGTTCACCCAAAAATTAAAATTACCCAATGATTTAGACTACTCACCCTCAAGTCATCCTAGGTGAATATGATTTTTTCTTTCAGCTAAACATAATCAGAGATATATTTAAAAAATGCTTTATAATGAGTGGATGAGATTTTGAAGCCCATAAAACAACAGACAGTAGGACCCCATAAATTTCCAATGTATTGACACAACACAATAAATCTATTTTCTTAGGTTCCCTGTTTTACAAGTTTGAATTGCAGACAAATTTATCTGCCATTGGTTGGCCAAACAGATACCCCCACCCCCAGACTTATGCCATTGGTTGAGCTACTGTTGCTGTGTGGCCCTGAGGTTATCTCCGGAAATCTAGAAGAAATGCTGTGTAGATTTGTCCCTGATACTCTTACTGTGACAGTTCCCTTGAATTGCAGGCTGGAGAGTTTTTGCTGTTCGGACATGCAGCAACACTACTTTAATACTACAGCTCATTAGTTTGAGTTTCTGTCCAGAAATGAACTCACAGCTGTGTTAAAAAAAACAAGATTGGCCTGGCATGCCTGTGTAATTATTCCAATTATGCAATCCGTCTTTGTTGGAAGAGAAAAAAAGTCACTTCACACAGGTGAAGAATGTTAGAATAATAACTCTGGCTCCAGAGAGTGTAAATGAAATATTGGATTCTTCATTTAAATTCCCCATGGATGCTAAGAGATCATTATAAATCCCTAATCAGTTTCCCTCTGCAGCACAGATGCAGGCTGTTGACACGTGTTTTTTTTCTTTCTTTCTGTCTCTGCTTTTATTCAGCAGATAGCTTGAGCGTTGTAATAATTGTCATTATCCAATAAGCTGCACAAAGGGAATAATTAAGCAGCATGCATAGCCGAGGCCAAAGAGTAAATTCTTTATATTCATAGCATAATGGCACTCCACATAAATCACAGGTTGTTTTTTTTTCTTCCTTCTTTTCATGTGCACATCACATCACATTCATATATCATACACATCACTTTCATTGCATCTTTTATATTATGTATGTGATGATATTAAATGGTGGACAGGGGTAATTTAGTTTTATTAAGCAGCTAATCAACCCTAGGTGGGTTGTTTTAAAAGTTTTCTCAGATACACATATGGCTGTTTTAAACTTGAGATGCATTATCAGTATCATACCGGTTAATGGCAATATTATATACTCTGTTTAAATTGACTGGTATCAGTTTATAATGAATATTTAATTGTTCGCGCTCATTTTCCCTTTTTTTAGATTACTTTTGTTGTCATCTACGCATTTAAAGTTGATCTTTAAAAACACTCGTTTATAAAAACACTGTTAAATGTAATCTTTAGCGAATCTCAAAATGAATATCTATTTTTCATTCTGTATCTAATAATATTATTGCTACTTTTTGAATTTTATATTTACTTAGACAAAATAGCATTGAATTTTAATAATGACCATAATTGGACAAGCAGTTATGACATAAGAAAAAAAAAATAATTAATGGCTTTTCAGTATTGGCCAAACTTTTAATATCAGTGCATCCCAAATTTGAATTTCTGAATAGTGACTGTTTGTTAACTTCAGAATGCAAATTAGATGTCACAACTGTTAATAGCAGTTATATGATGATTTTTGTTTCCAACAAAACATATTTAGCGTCCATCTTTGCACACACCTCTGTTTCTGTTTCTGTTGTAGCATTCTCATTCTGCACCCTAGCGCTTATTTTGTATTTGGCTACACAGCGATATCACTTTTTTTTTTCTAGTTTACTCCATCACTCCCATCTCGTTCTGCTCGTACTAAGCGACATTTAAATAATATGAAGAGGCAGAAGGGAGCTGGATTCATTATTTACCAGAGTCCTCCTGGGAGATGAGAAGTGACATGCGCAACAGCACTTCAGGGTGCCGAAAGACTGCACAGGGATAACTAAAGGGCACGTGACACGCTCTGTTCTATTTTTAACTCTACAGACCAATGTTTGCCCCTGAGGAATTTTTTTTTTTTTTAGTCAGCACGGTCGCTGTTATGTTATCGCACACGACAGTGATAGTGATAAAAAAGAATGTAGTAATTTTTGGAGTAATTAGAGTTTTTACTATAATGTGTAAGTGATGTAAAGATTAGACCTCTCTACAACTGTAGAGTTTCACACAAAAACAAAATGTGTTATTCCAGGCTGTTCTGTGATGAAATCCCACGAAAAATAACAAGTCGTGTGGCCACATGACCTCCTCAGTATGTCAGGTGAGGTGGGGCTGTACAGATCTCCCTAGGGTCCTCAGCTAGGGGGCTTGGGAGGCTAATTAGTACTCTCTAATTAAAATGTACGCGATCAAAGCTAGTGCCATGAGTATGCACACAGCTGAAAGAGAGGTGATGAGGAGGGAAGTAAGAGAAGCTGGCGGTCTGTTCCTGCGAGATGCCATGTTACTGCTGGGTGAAAGCTCTGAAACGGTGTAGAAATCTGTGGCAGCATTGAGGTATTGGTGGTTTAAATACTAAAACGACAGCATGCCAATGGCACTTGACCCTATTGTTGAAAGCTTGAGAGCATTACTACATCTTTTATACTGATATGTAAATCATTAAAGGCTCTCGTTGAAACGAAACCCAGCTGCACAATAGAATAGCCCCCATTCCAAAATTCCAGTGATTGGTTCATTCAGTAAAAAGTTTATATACGTACACTATATATATATATATATATATATATATATATATATATATATAATCTAATTAATCACAAATTTGGCTGAGAAATTACCCCAAAAGAAAATTTTGATGTCATTATTGTCTAAAGCGTTGTAAGGCCTGTCCAATCGGTCCAACAACAGTTTCCGATAACCAGGGGGAAGTTTTGCTGCGTGTTACTGTCTTTTCAGCGTGGCAACGTAATTTAATAACAATTTAATCATTTAATAAGCCTCTTTAGAGCTTGAATCAAGTCTTTATTTAATTCATTCAGTGCCGACAAGGATTCCAATCATACAGATTTCTTTTACAGATATCATTGTGTCTCCACAGATTGTTTTTCGCAAGATTATCGATGTGAAGAAAGAGGAAGAGGAGAGGAGACACCAGAAAAACGAGGTGACCCTGTCTATCCCCGTGGACCATCCTGTCCGCAAACTTTTCCAAAAGTTTAAGCAGCAGAAGGAGATGCGTACGCAAGGTTCATCCCAGCATGACCTGGGGAGGAACCAATTTCAGGTGGAACATCACCTCCACCCACTGTCCCACCAGCTTCATCAGCAGCAATATCAGCCCCAGTACCAGGGCCACCATCCACTTCAACACCAACATGTGACCACCATGCAAAACGGGACCCCTGGCTCAGGAAACGGGAACGGTGGTTCTAGCGTTGTAACAGTCTCGCAGATAACCCCGATCCAGAATGCCCTAGCCTACGTTCAGACCGAGGAACCCAACAGCGAAGGCCATGAGGCTATGGAGCTCAAGCCCAGCTTTGGCATAGAGGACTCGAATTGTCTAAAAGTAACAAGTCCTGTGAGACCCAGAGGAGGAAGGGGACGAGGCTGGATGCGTTTCCATAACATTGCATCAGGATCATCTCCCATGCTTCCGCTGGAACTAGAGAAGCAGCCACAGCAGAAGGAAGAGGAGTGGGGGGATGTGTCCCAGCCCCTGAATGTGATCTCAGACAATGGGAAGAACAAGGAAGCAGAGGATGGGGGATCTAACGAAAGGGGTACGGGTGGAAACGGTAACAGTAGTGATGAGACTGATGAGAATACTGCCCTACACAAGACTGATTCTTGCGACAGTGGAATAACAAAGAGTGACTTGCGTATTGACCGGGTAGGGGATTTACGGAGCCCGTACGACAGGGCCTCGATAGAAAGGAGCCCGTATGATCAGCCTAGTCCCGGGGTGGGTGACGTGACCCTACGGGGGATTCAATTTCAGCCTGTCTCTGAACAGGCAGTGCTTCAAAACAGCCTGTATGAGGCAAAGCTGGAACTAAAAGGAGACATACAGACGTTAAATAGCCGGCTAGCAGCTCTGGAGGACCAGGTGGGGGAGATTTTGAGACTTTTGTCAGAGAAGAGAAAACCTTCCCCAACTCCTCAGACCTCCTCGCCAAAAACTACACATCAGTGCCAGGACATCTTTGCCCTTTCTCAGCCTGTCACTCCAGAGACAGAGGGGGACGATGGACCCCTTTGAATAGGAGAAATATATTTAGATATTGATATGCTGTTTTTATTTATCGTTTCCTTCCTCTCACTCAGGAAGGAAAGGTGAATACTGATGATTAGGGGAAGGATCCTTGCTGTTGTAAATATATACTTGCATGTCCAGCTGGAATCTGGCCTGCCAATGAACTTTTCTCTATGGATAGTAGTTGCTTGTAAACGTATGGAATCGGTTGCATGCGGAGATGATTTTATTCTGACATTGCACACGGAATCTTCTAACCAGGTGATATTTCAGGGCATTTTCTGTTTGAGTGATGGCTTGGTGCCCCAGATGTGGGATCTTGGGTTGCTGTAACGCAGAATCAGGCTTGGTCAATACCTCGGCCATTCTTTATAGTGAAATGGATATAAATAGCTACAGTCATTTAAATGAATGGCTTGTCCCAAAAAAGAAAGTTTTGCCATCATTTATTCACCCTCGTGTCGCTCCAAAGCACAAAAGATGATATTTTGAATAACACTCTTTTTCTTTTTTTTCAAACTGTGTGACTATTGGTACTTTCAAAGCAAAGAATGTGTAGTGATCCAAAATGAATTTACTTCCAATTAGGGGTGGGGATCTTTAGGCACCTCACAATCCGATGCGATTCCAAAACGATCTACATTTCACATTCTTAATTAATTCGTTTACCGACTTTTAACCTCAAATTTTTGTGTGCATTTTTATTGAATTACTTGCATAAAAATAAGTACTTTTTAAAACAATAAAAATGTAAGTAAAACAGTTGTATCTTCCACTGACTAAATATAGCTTTAAAACATACAAGCAAATCGTGAATAATAAAGAGGAGTGAACCATATTACAAGAAATAAATGATGTGCTTAAATATCTGAATGTTTTTCAGTCAAGAGCAGTGATTTTTCTCTTTCTCAGCTTTACTGCTGTTTGATTATTACTGAGGACATCATAGACTGCAGGAGGTCTAATAGACTGCATTCACACAAATACACAGATCTATTTTTGACATATCAGATGTTTTGTCCTGGTTGTTTAAGACATAACAGACCGTGTTTTGCATTAATTCCGTGTCATAAAAACAGTTTGAAATGCAAAAGCATTTAACCGCATACTTGACAGTCGCACACAACCGCTTTCCACAAGCGCTCCTCACAAGGCCCACATGAGCATTTGAAAGCAGACATCTGCCAGTAAGTTAGTTTTGTGTATTGAATATATATTTGCCAATTGCATTTCATACTATAGACTTTCAGTGTATGGACAAGAAAAAAAACGCCAAGGCCTTTTTTTAAGATTGTGTGAATGGCAGAAGAAAGTCATACAGATTTGAAATGACATCAGGGTGAGTAAATGATGACAGAACTTTCGTTTTTCGGTCAACTATCACTGATTGCTCAAATGATTGGAAGTTTGTGAAATTGTTTGCCTAGATGATTTCTTGGATGTGATTAAGTAGATAATCCAATAACTAAACTCACTTTTGATATGCGAAACCCATTTCATAACCACCATTGTTTCAAATTCCGTTATCATTATTGCCTTGTATTTCTTTTGTGGAATTTTATGATAGATAAGAGAGAAATGACTTAGCCCAATTTTTGGGGAGCTGTTTTACATGTTTTAGAGAGATATATCTGCATGCTGGATGGATTTAGCTCTGGCATGGTAGGACTAGGGACAAATTGTTTTTTTCCCGTATCAATTATGCAAACATACAAAGTGCAAGTCACAAAGGGGGAGGGGAGGGGGGTTCTGCATTTTGGGAAAGCATGAACACATTCAGGTCATTTGGAAATTATACAAGCATGCACTGAATTCTTTGCATGACATCAACATTGTGTTTCATATAAAAGGTCATGGACCCCTGGTATTTTTTCCCAATATAAAATACCCACTATTAATTTCAGTCCAGATGCATATTTCAAAGCCTTCACATTTAATCCACTACCCAAACTAAACTGAACTGCCTACTTTCAAATGACCTACCATTAGGTTCTTTCAAAAACAACACCTTGGTTGTTTTTGAGAGAACCTAATGGTTGGTCATTTGAAAGTGCTGTGGGGAACTTTCTTAATATTATGTTATTATATCCACAGGCGGTGACTCACTGCATATCAGCATAAAGGCTGCTTTAGAGGGTTTATAACATAATGACTAATGCTCCTTCACCTCTTATTTCCCATCAGTTCTATTGTAATGTTATTAGTCTTTCTGGTGATGTTCATACCAACACAAGGGATGTTCAGTTGTGAATGGGGTTCAGAAGAGAGACTACTAAGATTAATACTACACCAACAGGAGTGTGGTTTTATTAATTTGACTTTTAATGCCTATACAATCCTTTACAATGAAAATGTTCCGTCATAATGTAATCCACAAACAAGCAACAGTTCTTCAGTGGTGTTTCAAAGCAATAGCCATTATTGCACATCCCTCTACTTATTCCCTAATTTGGATAAACACATGCTCATCACTGTGAGTGCTCTGATAATAATAATAGTTCACTGCTATTGTTTAATCATCATTTCAAAAGTTATGTTCATGGGGACCAAAGACATTAGAACTTTTGTACTAATAACATTACATCAGTGCCCTGCTCAAATTCCTAATCCCATTATTACCTGTCACCAGTGGATGGTGATAAAAGCCTCATTAGGTTATACTGATATGTAAATGACATCACTGTTTTGCGACTTAAGCCTTGTTCACACTACATGATTTTAAAGCGTCGGGCTGAACTGTGCGGTTCACACTACATGACTTGCTCTCTGTGAAATCAGGAGTGTTCAAGTTGTTGAGCTGTTCACAGTACACACGACACCACGTGGTTGATCCACAACAGGAGGTAACGCGCTACACGAGTTGACAACAACTCTGTCACCCAACGATTCTATCTTGTCCACAAACAATGTTTTGTCACGAAAAATCACGCGATAAAGCGAACCGACGCGAAACAGCACGTGCGCCAATCCCCAGCGAAGAAGAAGAACACAACACACGAATATGGACGTCAGACAGAAACGAGTTCTACGAACTGTTTGTGCGATGATTTGCTCTAAGAAAAAAAGGCAAAAAAAGAAAAAATATGATTTATCCGGTGACCTCAACTCATGCCTTGGTCTGATTGGCTGTAACTCATGACATCACATGAGGTTGAGTCGTGTGACAGCTCTGGATATCTAGCATGCTAGATAATTTTCTGTCATACTAACAGATTGGCGAGCATTCATTGCCCGCTAATCCCACGCGATTTGGACGCGATAACACCAAGACCTGTCTGCAAGCTCAACGATTTGCAAATCGGGCTTACAATTATGTAGTGTGAAATAGGCTTTAGGCAAAATAAACATTTAAAAGATGACAGATCATTTTATTGGCTGTAGTATTTCTAAACCCCATTATTTTAATATCGTTTTTTTTACAATCTAAATGTTTTTCAAGATAGTTCACAACAATAATAACAACAAAATTCTATCATAATTTTATCACCATTTAATTTCAAACCTGTATGACATTTTTTTCCTTTGAGTAACACAAAATGAGAAATGTTGATGTACTGGTCAATTTGTACTGGACTTTTTTAGCTTGGATTCCCATTAATTTAAATGTGGAAAACATGGGCTAGTACATTCTTTAACATATCACCTTTTCTCATATTAGTCATATGTCATAAGGTTTTAATGATATGAGAGTGAGTAAAGGACGACAGAATTTTCATCTTTGGTTGAACTTTTGAAGCATGAAAACATTAATAACAATCACACCTTGTCTACATCGGACTTGAGGCTGTTTACAATGGACGTAACAAAGCGACCACTGCGATTGTTCTTCATATCAGAAGTAGCGCAAGTGGTTGGATTGCATCAGCAAAAGAATGGGGGGTCAGTTTACTGACGAAGATCTGCCGTTTTGCGTCGCGCCAAATCCAGTGTAGACAGCATCACTGATTATAATGGGTTCTATTAGCTTTAGGCGCGCCGTATGTCTGGTCTAGACGTGGTGTAATAATATCTTCTAATAATATCTCACACTTTGATCTGCATCATAAAACATAAAACACCCTTGATTATGCTTTTTTCATTCACTGGTTTCATGCTTTGAGATTTCAGTGTCCTGTGCTCCTTCATTCTGTTTGAGTTATTTTTCCTGTCATTCTGCCCAGCAGAGAGGAGCACAGACAGTGAAAGGATTATTCTTTGAGTCTCCCATGAAATTGAAGAGATGGATATAATAGATGCTAAAAGCTGTAATAGTGTGGCAGATGACGCGGGTCTCTGTAATCGAATGGAGCTGGCTCGCTGCGTGAATCCCAGGGTGCCTGTTCCGAGGATTACACACAGTTTTCAGAAAATTATGAGGGTATTCAACTCCACTGGGTATTGCAACTTTTTGGAGTGGGGTGGGTTTGAAATGACGTGCCCGGTCCTTACACACACTGGGAGCCAATGGTGAGCACCATGTGCCTAGTGAGGCGTTGGGACTCTGACTGCATGCTGCATTTTTGAACTGTATAAAACTTAATGCCAATGAGAATGATATTTGCCTGCCAAAGCAGTGTTTTGCTGCAACTTTTCATGCACACACACATAATGGGCAGAGGCCTGGGCACTAAATCACAAAAAACACATCTCAAAATACAATATTGTACTGTTCATTAAAATACATTACATGCCAATACAGGAAGTTTTTGATGACTATCAATACATTCTGGCCATAGCAACACAATCAGCAGATTAATAGTAGGCCTAGCTGATTTTAAATTGCCATTTATCTCCAGTCTCAATAAAAGGAAAAACATGTCAAACCAAAAGATGGGATGAAGTTAAAAGAAAATTCATTCAATGCATTTTTTGACCTACAATAACACAATAATATTGATTGTCTCTCACCAAATATTAGCTACAGTGCCTTTAAAAAGGATCCATGCCATCAGAAGTGTTTGTGTTGTATTGTTTTACAACATTAAACCTCACTGGCGTTTTTAAAACAAATATTTTATGTCAAATGTCTACATTGCCCATTGGTCAGAACATATTACAGTTGTTACACAAAATTATTGCCCCATTCATTCCTGAATGGAGGAATATCTTAAGTAGATGAGCTTTTATCAAGTGTAACCCATAAATAATTAAAAAAAAATGTTTGACATCTGGACTTTGGATTTGTTAATATTGAACATTAGCTTTAAACTTGAGGTCACCATTTTGCTGGAAATTGATTCCTTTGTAGGTGTCGTTGCTGCATTCATTTTGCAAAGAAGCATCCCCATGAGGGTGTGTTTCTGATCATGTGTAGTTTGGCTTACAACAAACATGCTGTTGAGTCTGATGGTCAGAAAGCTTAATTTTATTCTCATCATACAACAGAATCTCCCACGTCTTCTGGCAAACTGTAGACGAGATCTCATATGCAACGGTGACTTATCTTTGTCACTCCCCTATAAAGCTGTGACTAAAGCTGGTCTATTTCATAATTATGGATTTAACTGTTTTTGCATCCATTTCCTGGCTTGTGCCTTTCTATTGCTTTTTGTTTGCAGAATTGCTTGGAATATTAGTTTTTCTTCATGGTTTTATGTTCTACAGCCACAGTTCTGACTCACCAAAACTTGGACATTGCAGATAGAGGTATTTCTAATCATCAGAGATTGCACACAAGTGAGATGCATTTAACATTGACTAGTTAAATGGCTATATGGCTACAAACCACTTGGCTACACCAGTGATGATTTGAAAAGTCACATTAACATGAATACTTACCATTATTGTATTTATAGTTATTTTAATCACCGAAGATCTGTTTTACCTTTCAAAATTAAAGTCTTTTGTTGTTGATCATGACAAAAATCCAAATGATTCAGTCCACCATGATTCAGTTTCAGTGCTGTACAACAATAAAACATGGAAAATAGAGTGAATATATTTTATTGGCACTGTAAACGCAAAGATTAGATGTTTACTTAAAATGAACCTTGTGTTTTTGAATTGAAAAAAGCAGCCTATATTTTCAAGATTTGTTATCACAACTTTTTTTTCTTTTGTCAAATCAACTTAAATAATTTATTTAGTTCAGATAACGTATTATTTTGAGTTTCTGGTGATTAAATCAATCTCCTTCATAGTATTCACTCAACTTAAAATTTTAAGGCAACCAGGTTACTTATTATTTTTTTAAGTTAAACCAACAATATTTTTTAACAGGATAGAAATAGGTGTCAGATAAGTTATTTCAGTTCATTCACACACTTTAGGGAGGGTTAATCATCATTTTCTTTTTGGATGGCATTTTTTTCAGACCTCAGCAGAATTTCATTGCTTTCATCTGTTCTCATAGCTGAAGTGCTGCCCAGGCTCCTCTTACCCTTTTGGAAGCAGTGACCACTGAGTTTATTACTAAGCTCCTTTTCCACTGTAATTGAGACTGCCTTTTTATCAGTGTAAAAAATATTGTTATGATAATATTTCTGAGGAAGGTGGGGGAAAGTGTTTATTTTTACCACACTGGCATGAATATTAATAATTTGTTATATACAGTGTAGTACACTGATGTTATAAAATAAAACTTTTATTGTGCTAATTTACTCATCTTGTCATTTTTTTTCATTTAACTTATATTACAATGATGAACCTTGTTTTTGTATCAGTAGAAATGTCTTTGCATTAGCCTACACATTTTTTAATATGGTCCACTACGTCTGTATTGTCCTGTTTCAATTAGTCAACTGGTCTCTGATAATGTAAAAAAAGCACTGAATGATCTGACAGACTGACCCAACTCCAACAGAACCTCCACTTGCTGGACTAGCTGTTTCCTTGACAACTTAGACCTTAATCTCTGTGGAAATGTTTTACCTTGCCAACAGTGTTGACCTGGGGACTTTTAAATCTATTTTCTATAATCAGATCCTTCAAGATGGACTGGAGAGTTACTCTGTACATCAAGATCATTCTGATCATACCGAGGTAAGGAAGTATTGTAAGGAGAGCGCAAATACACAATTCAAATCTGCTACATTGATGATACACAGTGACGTTTATGGATCAATCTCACCTTTTTCTCTTTATATGGTTTAATAAGTGCACGTGTATTAAGCTGTGATAGGTACAATTTTATGAATTACCATGCTTTTAAAATATATATTATATATGTATTTAATTAATATTCTATGGCATTTTTAAAGGTTGAAAAGTGAAAAAGGAAACTATGCCTCATCAGACTAACTGTGATGCTGCTTCATGTGTGTGTCAAGCCAGATGGTTGAGAAGTCATGTAATGAGGCATTTGTCATAATAATTTGACAGTGCTTAGTTTACATGATATGTGTACTTGTTGTAGGAGGGAGGAAATTTCACCAAGGTTTTGTATGTTACAATTATATTGCATCATGATTCCAGCATTGTTAAACGGGATTCTGAATGCTCTAACTGTTTTCCATTTTGGCCCAGAGATGCACAATACCTCACAAAACTCAGTCTCAAGAGAAAACTTAACTGTTTTACATTTTGGCACGTTTTGGCAAATTCATAATTTTCAAAGGACAATGTATGATTTTGAGAAAAAAAAAAAAAAAAAAAAGAAGCACGGAAGTCCCCCTCTTAACTTAACCCTTAGTGGAGTTTATGCATATTGTTCATTCATATACAAATTAGCAAATGAAAAACAGCTTTCAATTGGCATGAGACCATGTTGACAATACTGTAAAAAGAACTGCCGCTTATCCAACTGTCTAACTACTAATATTTTATGGTCAATTTATTTGATATGAGTTATGTCCAAACACCACAAGCCGCACAAGAAAACATTTTACATTTCAAAATAAAACATGCACTATTTGTGCAACACAGCTATACTTAGCATGAAGCCTTCCTGAAGAGTTGGGGCTACCACCCACACAATTCTCTTCGCTTCATATAATTCTGTGAAAATAATATCAGGAAGAGACTTGCGGTTTGATATTAAATTATTTTTCTTTTCTTTTTTTTTCTTTCTGGGACAAGCTACAGTATTTCTCAGAATACTAGAGTATATGAATATCTTTCAGAGTGTTTCTTTCAACACAGTGTGATGTCTCGCCGAAAAACACCATCTTTGCAAGAAGACATTAGGCTTCTCTAAATACTTACTGGACTGAAATCAAAGTCTGCCTCGCAGCTTTCCAGGGGCAGTCGGCCAATGTTGTATTTTAATCTAATTAGTACATCAAACATTCATGCATTTTTACAACATTTGGTCATGTTTCTCAAGTCAACATGTTGCTGTTGATAACATACACTGTAAAAAAAAGCTGTAAATAAAACAAAACTTAGTGTGTTTTACACGAAAATGTTATTTCAGTCTTTCTCATTTAAAATTTCACATTTAAATCAGTTTGTAACTTGACAATTCTTTTTCTTTGTAATTATTTGTAAAATTGATTTGAAATTTGAGTGAAAAACTGTATTAACCCTGAAATGCATGTTTCCCCAATCATTATTAGGCCTACATATTCGGGTCTTTAGCGACCCAGATACAGATTTAGCTCTACCTTTTTTTTTTTTTTTTTTTTTTTTATTGAACACAAAGCACAGGGGATACATCAAGTAGAAAAATAGATAAAATTAAAACAAACAAACAAACAAAAAAAAAAACATTATGCACAAAGACGACGTAAGCAAGGCAGTACAAAAGGGACCGTTAATAAACAAAAAAACAAAAAACAAAAAAAAAAGATCACAAAACAAGCACATCAATACAGGAGGTGATTTACAAAGAAACCATGATTTTTTTAAGCAACAAAGTAGTTTTAGCAGCTTTCTTATTCGCTGATAAACAATTGAGAGTCGTAAAATAATTTTAAATCAACACAAAAAAGTTTAAAGTTGGGCTAGATTTAGCTCTACCTGTCATGATAATATACAACCCTTCTGATATCAGAGTAATAATTACAGAAGAATAAAGTAAAGCATGATGTGTTACCTTAGGGAGATTGCAAGCAATGTTCAGAGCAAGCTGACGCGATACTAAAATATGACGTAAAAACAATGCCAACTGCTGATTGGTCAGAGAAAATCCTCAATATTCACTACGTCATCATTGCACGTGCCAGATGGAGTATCGAGAAAAACCCCGCCATTTTTTGTTTGGCCAGAGTTACTAAACTGATTATTATTATAGCAACTCGGAATACGCCGGGTCAAACGAGGAGGTGCAGACTTTCCTTTGTACAAGATTTGTGTACTCGCGTATAATTTACGTCACGGCAGTTTCCCGCGGTGTCGCTATGACGACCGGGTATATTTGTGGCGACTGTCTGCAATGGAAAACGGAGCGAAAAGCGAACCGAGTGAAGGTGAGTCGAGTCAAGCTGGTACTGGTAAGTACCATATAGTATACAGTATTTTGTTTAGGGTGAGGGCAAAGAATATACAGAATCTGGTTTTAAATATTGTTTTTTACTTTTAAAGGGGATATGTTCTCGCTCAGCACAGTCATAAAACAGGCATTCTGCATTGTCACGAAGTTTCCACTTGAAATGACGTTCTGACCATTTTCTGGTTGCATAATACAGGAGTTTTATTTTTATTTTTTTATCGTATCAGTATTTATAAGTATATATAAGTTATACATGATTAAGTTGTAGCCTAACTATATGTACTGTCAATATAATAATCACAATTAATCTCATGTCTTTGGCAAACAAAGTGATTATTAATATCAAATTTGGAAAATGTGTTAAAACATAATAACTTAAAAATGTATTTCATTGACATCTTATGTTATCACACTTGACAGCCCCAAAAATTGTCCCCTTAAATTTTTCATGAACACCCCAAGCATCTCCTTGAAGGTCGCTAGAGCCAATTTGAAGATCACTATAACAGAAATCACATATTTGATTTTTCACATAACAGAATATTAATATACTTTTTCAAGCCAACATAATTTTCATTAAATTCAAAGTCAATTTAAAACCAGTATAGGTATGAAATAACGGATACTTAGTGCAGTTAAAAAATTTTGTAGTCTTTTTTGGCAAAAGGTCTCATACAGGATAGGCCACTTGAATGCCTTTACCTGCAAGACTAACTTTATTAAGCCCAGAGGGAAATATGGCATCTCTCGAGGACAGCATTCGCAGCTTGACTTCTGACAAGCTAGAGGAAGAATTCATCCCTCTACTTCTAAAGCCACTCGAGCATGTCTTGTCATTTTTTAGTGTGGAGAAATCATAGGAAATCTGGAGGTGATCTGGAGGGGAGTGTGAAATTGTGAGATACAGATAAGAAGTCATTGGTAGATGAGGCATGGTGGGTCTGCTGGTTTAATTTTTCATTCCTGTGGACTGTTACCTTCCCTGCCTTATTACCCTCTGGGCAAAAAATAAATAAATAAATAATAAAACAATCCAATAATAAGCCCTCCGCCAGCGCACAGGGGAGCTTCTTTAGCAGAAGAGCTGAATTTATCCATGCAGGCATTTTTTTATACAGTATGATGGTGGATGTATCACCGTGCTGCTTGATATTTTAAGAACAACAGTTCTACATGGTTCTCTGTACTGAAGAACAGAAGTATGACAGAATGCATTTCTTATATCTTCTTTGGTAAAGGAACACATGTACCCATTTTTTTCAGACTAATTGTAGTAATGACGGATCAGACCTGTTTGCTCAATAGTGGCAAGACACATATGTATATAATATTTAACCGACGCTGATTTGGGTGGGTTTCTCCCATCCCCAAACAATGTCACTTCTGTCTTTCACTGCCCTGACATGAACTTCAGTCTCCTCCTGTGAACCTCTCCTTGTGTGCGCCTGGAAAATTCGCCAAAATAATAACAATTGCTCATAAAGGGTATGTTGGATGATGCTCTGATTTGTTTATTTCCCGTTATGCCCAAACCACACCTATGGATAATGAAGCTATTTCAGACCAACCCCTTTTATCCCAGTAAAATTGCAACAGGGTCCAAGACCCGCCCACAAAGTTACTTGCGCTTTGCACTTGATACTTGCGTTTCAGATCGTTAAAATAGGGCCCATTGAGTCGCTTGATGGTCATTTAGGACTACTCACTGTAAAAGCACAATGATTGTTCTGTATTCATTTTCCCTCAAAGCATTTTTGAATGCACATAATCTCATGAGCTCTGGTTCCAATTAAACAAATTTAAAAACTCTTTAGTAATGCCTTTGGACCTTGAACAGGAAATGCTTAGTTGCCTTTAAAAGCATTACATTTCTAAACTGAGAAGCTAGCTCTTTGAGAGTATTCCATCTGCTTGTGATCAAAATAACCATCCCTGTATATCTGAGCCATTAATGGCTTTACTGTATTGTGTAATTGATCACAGTGTGGAACAAAAAAAAAAAAAATCCACATTTAAAGCGACTATATGAAGGAATTGTTATGTATTATTCACTTTCGTATTGCCAATGTATAAAAAGCTTGTAACAATAAAAAACGAGACCTTCCCCGATTTCCTATTGTTTATGAAAGACTGATCTTTATATGAAGGACTTCTCTTTAATTCTATGACACATACTTATAGAATTTCCAGGATAATGCCAAAAGAGCCCTTCTGTACTGTAATGTCAATATGTCAAGCAAAGAAAAACAATTAATTTAAACTAGATCTTCATTAACAGTATTTCACTGCAAAGGTATTTCCAACTTCTTTTTACTTCTAGGCTAGCTAAGAATAAACAAGACCTGCGCCGTGAGTATATCAGGGAATTAATATTAAATCAAGTTCAGCCTCTTGTATTTTACGTGAGCGAGCATGAGCAATAAGTTGCTAGCTGCAGATAATTTAATAGCTAACAAGTCACTAATAACAAGGGTTTCTGAAATCTAAAAATAGCCCCTTTAATAATTTAGCTATTGAGTGCTGTTATACCTATGTTCGGTTGACTGTCAGCTCTAAAAATGCCTGGGGCTCTAGGACAAGAAATTTAGCAAAATCTTTAACATTTCATGGTATTTTTATTAGTATGTGGCACTTTCTGTTTCTGCTGAAAAGGTCTGTTGTGGAGAGGATTAGAAAAGGAGATGTGCTTGGTTCAGATGTGAATACCCCAGATTTCCCATCAGAAAGCAGAGCTGTCAGGAGTAATCACTTTATGAGAGTCCGTGTGTGCACGTAAATGTGTGTGTGCATGGATGCATGAAATAAGTGTGTGTAGAGACGTGCCTGCAGTATGGGAAGAGGGCTGTTTTGTTGTGCAAGGGTTTCTAAGTGTTTAAGTGTCTAAAGGATTTTAGTGATGGCCCCATTGATCAGGACTTCTGCTTTAATATATAGAAAACTGAATTTCTCCACCCAAAGGATAACTGATGATCGAATAACTTTATAAAATAAATAAAATACAAGAAATAAATTATTCATTGTGTGTGTTCAAATATTTTCTGATGGTCCTGAAAGAATGGATCATTTAGAGAAAATACTGTCAGTCTGTAGTATGTGCATCCTGGCACTAACATCTCTATGTGTAGTCTGATTGACGAGGCTTGACTTTTGTGGTTCCTCTCTATTTACCTGCTTCAGTAAACAGAGTTCCATCTTTATGGAGCCACTCACCCTGATGTACAGAAAGAGCTTGTGTGTTCAGCTCCATTAAACAGACTCATCCCTTGAGTCAGGTTTATCTGGCCCAGAACAGGAGGCACACATGAGTGAAAATCAGGTATAATTAATGTGCGTGAATTGGTACATACACACTCTGGATAAATCAGCAAATGTTATATTACTCCATTTACAAGATTTGATTCCATTCGGATTTCAACATGATTGGTTTTGGGTCCATTTGTCCATTTGGATATATTTGCTTATATAGAGGCAGAAAGATTTGGACTGATCAAGTGTTTCAGACTGATTTAAGCCGGTATCTTGTCTTTTTGAGATATTAATTAAAAACGTATAAGAGTCATTTGTAACGGAAATCAGGCTTCCCTGCTAGCACGTACTGTATGGCCATGAGGTCAGCAATAAATTCAAGCTCCTTGAAGTAAGGCAGAATGAAGGTTAAAATTGTTATTCTGATTCCTGTTTCATACCGTACCATTCCTGTTTCAGGTTCTTTGTGAGAAGAGTGTTTTAAAATCGCCCAAACTATGGGAGATTACAGCTATGAGGGAGCTCTGGTTTTTTAACACGCTTAGGTGTCTTTTTTGTTGTGTAATGCAGCTGTAATACAGTGAACCATTACAGTAACTCATCTCCTCCAATCCCGATGAAAGTTTGATATACCCAACTAACATTAATGAGGAACCCCAATCCACTGTACCGTATTTTAAAGATCAACACATTTACACTGAGCCCATTTTCTGATGACACTGTGCGAGTCACTTAGAGGCAGTTGATGAATTATGAACATCAGGTAGGCACAATGTGTTTCTGGGATAGTGCTGAATAGCATGATGAATCCTCTGGAAACAATGGTGACATTCTGAAGGTAAACAGAATGAAGATGGATGGCTCATTATATGCTGTTTCTTCAGATTTTCATTCATCTCAAGCCATTATTTTGTTGTGAAGTTGCTTACCAAGTTGCTAAGTTTTGAGTTGGCAACTATTTGTTCCATTTTGGACTCAATTCAGCTTCTTAAATTAAAGAACACTCTGCATTTGATTCAATTTAACACAATTTGTATGGTTGAATCATGCAATGATTCAACACTTAACAAGATCTGAAGTGGCCACATTTATATTAAGTGGCCACAATATATCTATATTATATATATATACATTTTTTAATCAACCTGTCTGTAAATATTGATTTTTTTTATCATATTTTTTTCTCTTACAGTTATTAAAGGATGAGGTTATTCCATTAGAGGTTAGAGGTTATTCCATTATCCATTAAGTGTACAGACATTTCTTTCAACAACCCCCCCCCCCAAAAAAAAACAAAAAAAAAACAAAACAAAACAAAACAAAACAAAAAACAAACAAACAAAAAAACCTGATGCAATGCGTAATTAAAAATACAGAAAAAAAAACTGTAAAAAATCAACAGGCTTACATAAAGTTCCTTCATATTAACATAGTAGTACTCTGGAGCCTAGTTTATGGACTTTGTGTATGTATCTGCTCACCAACCAAGGTAAATCTACTGAAAAACCAAACATGTGTGTACATGTGAATGACAGAATCGATAGAAGTGTGTATTGGAGTCGATTCACTGGTGAAAGGTTGTTACTTCAAACATATTGCCATACATTATTAAAAGGTCTCAATCTTTCAGTATAACTCTATTATTTCTCACTTTATGAAATCATACATATGCTGATTAGTTGCCCTGGCAACAAGGCACCTGGTGCCAACCAAATGCTACATTTCTATAACTAACCTCAGTTTCCCAAAAGAATCAGAGGGACCTCGCGCTCAGAACGTTTATTGCAGCTATTTTGGGGGATTCTGGGTGCGGAAGAGTTTTGTGAAAAGAAAAGGCAGTATTTGTTTGTGACTTTTATCACTTTTAAACCAAGAAAGTGCACCAGTAAGCATGTTTTAATTTCCATTGGTGTCAAGACTTCATAGCAAACATACAAAAACAGCATGAAAAACTGGGCAAATTCACATTAACACACAGGCTGACAGTATTACATGAGTAAGTGCTGAGGAGGAAAGTACATTGAGGATAAAATACTGAATGGCCTTTGCCAGTGTTTGTGGGGAGGGGAAATGTTTGGTGGTAATAAAGTTGATTTACATGACAACTTGCAAAAACGAGCAAAGCTTGCAGTGAAAAGCGTAAGGCCCAAGTAAAATATATGTGCATGTTTGCATATGCATGCTGGAACAAGAAGAATCTGAGGTGCTGCAAATAAACAATATTCAGAGGCAGATTGGAAAAAAATGTTTACAGTGTCTTATCTGTCATTTAAACTAATTAATTGCCCAGTTCTGCCAAAGACAACATGCAATTACTTTCTGCAACATTGTAAAGAAAAACAGAGTCTCCAGTTTTAACAAACAACCTAACCAGTGGAAACAGACTTTTTTTTTTTTTGTTCTCAGCATAAATTGCCAAGGTTGTTTTTTTTCCAGCCATGCTCATTTTGTTTCAGTAAGTAATAATGCTGTACACAATTCATACTATTTGCAATAAATAAATAAATAAAATTAGCTTAATTTGTCAGCAAAGCTTGAAATGCCTTTTTTTGTTGCTACATTTTAAGAGCCTAAATATTAGTAACGAACAGTCACAGTTATATTTTCTCATTACCCACCAGCCACATCTGAAACATCCACACTGGACAGTAGAAGATCAATATTGTTCCCTCCTTAATTTATAAAGATGTCAATTCACGTTAAACTTTAATGTTATTTAATTGCAATGGAGGAGTCGGTAAGCAGTCATCCGTGAAAGTAATTATTCAGTTTAGAGTTCTGCCCATTCATTCTGAGTCCGCAAACAAGGCTGGGAAGGTCAGGGACCATTGCTGAGATCTCTTGGAGACCCCAACTGTGTTTTGAATGAATGGAACAGTGGAGAGATAGCACAATAAGAGAAAGTACTGTACGTTTTAGTGAATAGAGAGAATAAGGAGGACTCAGTTTAGCTAAGCTTTTGGGTTTGCTCCAAATACTTCCCCGGTGACTTTGGGTTCTGCAGTGAAAGAAGAGCTAAAGAAAAAAACGAGGGTATTGTCGCATTACACTTAGCATATTGTAGAATAACTTCGAAATCGAGGGGGTTAACATTTTAAAGCATTTTTTGTTAGTCAAATGTCAACTACCATAAAAACTTTGTGGTCACATTAACAAGTTTGGGTGAAAATTTGTAGGTAAAAAAGAAATGTCCATTGTCAACGTGCACAGCTCACACAAAAGTCACAAACTGAGCAACTTTCTTCAACAATGTGCCAAATTTGCTTAAACTGGTGTGGGGAAATACTATTGACATGACTGAATTTCATCAAGGAAAATTTAAAAAAATGCGACGTACCCTAGCACCTTATGATATTTATTATAAAATATTTTTAATTAAATGTTAGTGTTTCATCCATTTTCTGATCGCTTAAGCTTCCGACTGTTGCTACGGTTACCTCCTCAGGCGAACACGATTTCTGTTCTTGTCTATTTACCATCATTAAAAAAAATGTGGCCTGATTTGTGATTGTTTGATGTTATACTGAAATGAAGCTCAATTGAAAAAATGTTACACATTAAGTAAAGTATTATAAATAAAGCCTACTCATACGTTTGGTTTTGATATCCTTTAAGGTGGTCCATGCTTTAATTAAAAACACTTTTGGTTTAATGATACAGAAAGGAAAGAAAATGGCACAAAAGACGTAGACAAAAAGTTATTGTGTGAAACTTGTCCAAGCTTGATGTAATTACCTTGCATAATTGCCACGGTGTTGTTATGGTGGTACTGAACGTCAAGGTAACAAGAAATGAAAGAGATGAATATGAACAGACATGCTGTCATCATTATCAAGCGATTTCAATTCATAATTTATTATCATCTTTAGCATCAAATAAAGCTGCCGTTTCAGAGGTTTGACATCCATAACCATACACAAATGATACACAAAATTAGGCCAGTGATCAAACCTGAGGCAGGGTCAAAGATGAAAAGGGTTTACAGTATAGTGTGACTGTGAGTTGCCAATGTGAAAATAATTGCTTTTAGATTTATCGTCCGATACCGAATCGATATCGGTTTCACTGAAGGACACGTGTATTTGTAACCTATTGTAGGCTACCATAAGAAAAGGGCAATAAACTGATTCAAAAAGAGCATTAAACTGACTGCAGCAAACTACCAATATGGAACATTTTCACTCATATTTTACTTATGAGTGAAATATATATAGTGATTTGGAAGATGAAAGTAGACACTTTATTTTTTTTTTTAATGAATATATAAAATCACTTTTGTCAATTTAATTTGATGCGGACACAAAAAAAGGGTGATAAAGACATGGTGTCTTTAACCAGGCAACAGTTCCTTGTGAATCTGATAATACAATTGGGATGTAGTATCTTATTATGCAAAACGGCACATTGTTTCAATAAAAAAAGTGAAGAATGCTAGTGTGATTTGAAGGCGTGAAGCTGTTTTTTAGCTGGTATGGTGAAGCAGAGGCAATTTAAATAAAAAGCAGCCCTGTGTATTGATTTAAAATACAGACTAAACTATAGCACAATATTCTACTTATGGTTTAAACAGTGAACTTATTGCTTTGTGAAGTCATTAAAAACTGTGCTAATGATCAGGTGCAGTATAACATTATTATAGACCATTTTTATAACGTCCTGGGTGAATAATCTCAATTAAATGTACAAATCTGTCAAGAATTATGAAAAAAACAACAACACCATAGAAACATTGTTAGTTTAGCTTGTGTTAGACAAGAAACATATTCTCTGTGAAAAAAGTCACATGCTCTATACAGCCTTAGGAGAGAAATTCATAGAAGTACACTTTTGTGTCTGGTATGCCTCCAGAGACACACACACACACACTTGGGCCCTTGTGTATTGGAGGGAGGGGAATTCAAATCTGATACACATCAGTGCATTTCAGGTCCCCTGTGCATGTGTGCGTGTCTCAAGGCATGACTGTGACGGGAGTCACTCGAGTCTCTCAGCCATATTCCCTCTACAGTCTCCTGTCCCAAAAGTCCCACTACTGTCGAATCCATCCAGAAATCCACCAGGACATTGGGAAATAAAACTGTTTTAAATCTAGGAACTGGCTTGGTAAGGCTAGAGGTTTGCCAAATGTTTGTTTAGTCTTTGTCTTTGTCTTTGTGAAAATGACTTAGGGCTAATACTTGTATGCCTTGCTCCATTTTCAGGTAAGGGCCTGTCTCTTTAATTCAGACATGTCTGTTAGAATACTTTCTGCATATAAAATACTTTCTGTCTCTTTAATTCAGACATGTCTGTTAGAATACTTTCTGCATATAAAATACTTTCAACAAATGTTTTTACCCTCGCCCTCTGTCTATCAATCTCTCTCTCTGTTTTTTTTTTTCTGTCTTTTCCGATCTCCCACTAGCTGTAGCGCTGTGTAGTTGTGTCTCTTGTGTCTCCAGGATTAGTCTAAATGTGCAGAACAGTAACACAAAAAAACAGCCATGAACAACAGGAAAAAGGGACTTCACCTTGTGTCTTATTTCTGCTAACATTAATGTGGCCCGATGTGCTAAATCAACTGTGCTTTTTCAGTGTGAACTGTCTGTCCAAAGGCATCTGTAATGACAGGGACATGTCAACACCTCTTTTTACCATGGCAGGTTTTGACCCTAAACTACACTTATGGCAAAATGCGGAACCTGTCTAACAGGGGTTTCTATTTTGTTTGTGTGAGGTGTAATGTGATGACCATGTGCTGGAGTTTAGCTGTGTGCCAGAACTGTTTTTGGAAAGATGTCTCTTATGCTCAAGAAGACTGCAAATATTTTTTATTTAAAAAAAAAGTAATATTGTGAAATATTTTTCTATATTGAATTTATTTTAAAGCTGCAGTCCATAGCTTTTTTTGGGCAGTTAAAAATAATCCAAAATACATATTTGAGAAAAACATAACCAGCTAGTGTTCACTTATAGACAACAGATTCCCCCGTTGCAAAATGCTAAAGACTTCGTTGGGACTTCGGAGTGGATACAGAAAAACGTGTCTGCAACCGGCCAATGCCAAAACAAGAATACATATCGGAGGGACATTACATGTAGTCACGCAATGCTTACGTTGTTAACATTAACAATTTGAGAACAAATATAATTTGCGCAGTTTTGCGTGATATGATAACTTATAAGTGATTGTTAGATTTAATCAGCGCGATTTACTGCAATGTCAGAACCAAAACAAAAGTGGATGGTTCTTACTTGTTCAGATGATATTTTCCAGTCAAAATTCTTATGTTGGTCATACTTTCAAAAAGAATAATCTGTGATTCTGAATGCCAGTATCCACATCGGCGTGGCGGCCTTACAGTCTCCTCAAACATTGTGTTCATCCACTCTGTGCCGTGTCGAGGGTGTTGAAGTACAACTCACGTAAATTTGATAATTCCGCGAATGACTGCAATTGCAGATTTCGAACAGAGATGGCGACAAAGAGGAAAAACACCGGACTACAGCTTTAAAAAGGAATGTATTCCTGTGATGAATTTTAGCACACTCCAGTCTTTAGTGTTTCATAATCCTTCAGAAATCATTGTCATATGCTGATTTTCTGCTTAAGGAAAATGTATTATTATTATCAATGTTGAAAAAAAGTCATGCTGCGTATATATACTGTCAGGATTCCACCAGCTTCACTCACTCCTCCCACTCGTTCACAGTCCTCTGAGTTTTAATCACCATCACCTGCACCTCATCAGTTCACCTCCCTAAATATTCAACTCCTCCTCACACACTCATTGTCTGGTGTAATGGCATTTAATATATGACTATAAATATATATATATATATATATATATATATATATATATATAAAATTCAAGAAAAAATTTAATTTGTTGAAAAGCACGGAAATTTAAAGTCAAAATATAAAGTTTTCAGTTTTTACCAGGCAAATAGACCTGATGTGGTTCAATACATCACATGTATTTATTTATCTAAACAGTAAAAACATTTTTGGCAAGAATTATGACCATATTAAAATTTATAAATATTTTCAATATTATAAGTCCCCACTGCTTGTGAACCTCTATTTTATGGGCTATTTACACGTCACTGTTTTTAACTAAAAACAAAACTTTTTATGCGTTGTGGCCTTGTTGTAGGCTATTTACAGACAATGGAGTTTTGGGGGCCTGAAAATGCAAACTTGTGACAACGGGTTTCAAGGTGTACGTTTTTGAAAACAACACCCTCATCATCTCTGAGTAAACTACAAAAATGCAAATCTGTGAAGATGTAGACGTCAGCACATACATGTGTTCAGTCTATAGGCACGTGGTGTTTCTTTACAAAGTGACATCGCCAACTACTGGCCTGGCAGCATAACACAGCATTTTTACCAATCTGTGTGAATGGGGACCATTTTGACAACGTTGTCGCCTGTACAAAGAAAAAACTTTTTTTTCGTTGTCGTGTAAACGTAGGCTACTCTTAGAGGGGTTTATATGCAACAACACAACTGGCAGATGTGATTGTGTAGCTCTCATTAATCCATTGCTTGACATTTAAGGGCACAGCGGCACACGTGTGTTTGCACACAAGTTTGATGTCACTGAAATCTAATTAAATTAGGACAAAGGAGACCCAGCACAGCCCACTTTGCCCTGAGTGGTACAATAGGAAGCAGAAGTAATAGTCAGCCTGTACTCTGAAAAGCAACAAAGCCGTAATTGGGGTGTCATGAGCCACAGGTGTGATATCCTCCAACATGTTTCAATGAGCAATTTAGGATGATTCTGTGTAGACATGAGATACCTGACTCTAATTAATGAGCCGCTTCAGGAAGAGCTCGCTATGTTTGCTTGCGGATCAGTACATGGACTACTTACACATACTGCATATTGTCATGTGTGCATTCATCATCCTGATCCTAATAAAAACATCAAGCTGTAAAAACAAATGGTGGGATTTTACAATATTTAACTGTAATTTACTACAATAAAACTCTGTATTTAGAAGTTTATAGTGAAATCAATTCAGGCTTGGTCTTTATTTTTTTATTTTTTAAAAATCAATAATATAATATAATGTAATTATTTGCCAGGACATTATCCATTAATTTTACGGATAGGGGAGACCGGGGAGTGTTGTACTGTCAGTTTTCATTTTTATTTTTTATTGCATAACAGAACAATAACAACATACAATTGAAGCTGCAAGCAGCATCGGTGTTCAAGCAGTTAAGGCATTTAAGATTTTAGATTTTTAAGCACACAAGCATCAAAAGTTTTACGGAGCAAGCATTTGACCTCTGGCATCATTGATGGAATAGACCATGTTTTTTCAAAAAGAATCGCTACTTTTCCAAAAAAAAAAAAAAAATGTAACAAAATAATAATGTAATGTATGATAACATTGTAATAAATGTATAATTACAGTTTGAAATCCATCGGAACCGTTCGAGAGAAATTCGATACACAGACAGACAGACATTCCTGTAATTTATAGATAAATAGTATAATGTTTATTATTAGTCAAACGTTCTGTTTGTGTATTTGGTATTTTCCGTACATAATTATTAAGTTAATCACCAAATTTTGATCCAAACACTTATTTTTATAATAACAAAATTATATCTTTACCAGCTTTATGAATTTAAATATTAGATGTCCAATATCAATCCAAAACAATTGGGTAAATACACATTCAAAGAATACATGTTTTATGGATTCTTCTTCTAAATTACAAAAGATGCATTTTGTCTCCTTGTTTCTAAAAACGCGGATTATGCAGATCTTGGCCTTTCCATCCAGAGCTTTTTTATGTGATATATCGCCAGAGGTGGACAAAGTACACAACTTCCTTACTTGAGTGAAAGTAGGTACAGATACTGCTGGTCAAATATTATTCATGTAAAAAAAAAATTTACTTAAAGGGATAATTCAGGATTTAGCATTAAGCTTTGTATTAGTAGAAAACCTGAAGTATTTTCGAATTACCATGCTTTCCACCCTCAAATCGCTATTTTGTGTCATCGTGGGATTATTTGGCCAGAGGCTAAAGACTACAGTCAGCAGTAGGGGCTGTCCGCATGTTTTCAGGAAATCTCACTCACAGAATGTACACATAGTGTCAGCCATCTTTTTTTTTTTGGAAGCTAAGCTAGCAGGCTTTTGTTCTGTGGAGAAAGCTGAGTGGGTTACCATCCTCTTTTTCCCGGACATGTCCGGCTGTCGATGTCCGGGATTCAGCTTTCTGTAGTCGACATTCATTGTTAACATGTACAGCTTTTGTTCCAATCTAACTGAATTCATTACGATTGGTGAATCTCAATGTAGTGTTTACATAAACGCTAAAAAAGTGATCGGTTGATGTGTGTTTTAACATTGCTAAGAAAATTCCCGCTCCTCCGTGAGAGATACGAGACCGGTGCTTCTCACAGGTGTTACTCATCGTCATCGGTAATCATGCCACCGGCCTTGCGTCGTTCTGCCGTGGGCCTCAGTCTTGTCCTGCTCGCCACAGTAAACATAATGAATGGTGACTGTAGAACACAAAAGCCGAATTTCAGACATTTTGGGCAATCTTGGGACACATTTTTGTGTAGACTCATCACGGAGACTCACTATAGCCTAGACTTGTTTAACTACTGTGCTCTGTTACTGGTAGGCGTTTTTTCAGTCTAAAGTTCCAAAGTCAAAAATAATTTTACCTTTTTTACTACATAAATTACCCATTTTAAATACACATTCATCTTTCCTGAGGTGAAGTATCCATTTAAGTAAAAGTACAAAAGTGCTCGTTTTTAAAAGTACTTAAGTATCAGTTAAGTAAAGTAAAAAAAACAATAAGTAAAAAGTAAATGTCAATGTATTGTGTGTAATACTTGTACCTTATGCCTCAGAATATATGCCTGCCTACCTATAAATATAAATATCAAATTTATTTCTAGAACACAGTTCCAGTGGTGGGATTGAATGTGAGATTGAAGAAGTGCAGTCAAAAACGTCTACAATGGTTTCGGACACCCAAATAGTTTGTTGTTGAATTATTGTTCCCTCAAATAGTGTCCTATTTAAAGTTTTTTGTCTTTTAGTATGAATATGTTAGCCTTAGATAACAGTAAGTTTGGTCTAAACCAATGACAAAATTTGCATTCAGAAGACCAAACGTCAGAGCAAACGGATGGCGTCAGAAACCAACATCAGTTGGGTTATAACACCAATATACGACATCGGGTTCTGATGTTAACCCGACTTGCATTTCCAACCAAAATCATTCCCTGACTGACATTTCCTGATTGACGTATTTAAGAACCTTGAAAGAAATGTAGTGGAGTAAAAAGTAAAATATTTGGCTTTCAAAGTGGTTAAAGTAAGTTTCCAGAAAAAAAAATTATACTCAAGTAAAGTGCATACTCAAGTAAATGTACTTTGTTATACTGTCCACCTCTGGATATCCCACTTGAATGGATATAGATAGTCACATAAAAATAGGTGGATGGCAACTAAACCCTTATGTGACTGGAATACATCAAATTCAAGTTCTTGCATACATTTTAGTGTTAAAATGTTAACTTATTTAACAAGTAACAACTCTTTGTATTTGACATAAATTGGACAAGCTTATGTGGCGTGAAGCAAAGTTAGAGAGATCTAACACAAACAAATACCAAGTTTCTGATGTTAAAGCAAAACGTGCTACTTCCATTCTCAGACTTCCTATTTCTTTAAAACAATGCAATGTGTATTTTTTTATAAATTACGGGTAACGCAGGTGTGAAAAAATCAATACTTAAAATTCCCTCATATTAATACAGTACAGTTTTTTAGAGTGTGTTCACTGTGAAGTCATGCAGTTGCCATTTAACTAAATCGGAGAACTACTGCTATGAATAAAATAATAAAGCATCCATGTAATTTTTTTTATAGTGTACCACAATGAGAAAGAGCGTGTGCACTGTGCAGTTAAATGACTGCTTGACCCGTTTATGTCAATGTGGAGACAGAATGACAGCAGAAGAGCAATAGGTGTGACCATCAATATAATGAGCATTTAAATGTGTCCCATTAAAGCTTCACAGTTGGATTTCTTCTTGGTTGAGTTACTTCAGAACAGGCCGCCAATGCTCAATCTCTGATGCAGGAACAGCTCTAATTTTAATCATTATATAGTCGGACACACATTAAAGATCCAAGAATGGAACTGACTTTTAAAACTTTCAAAATCACTGAACAAAATTTTGTTCATTTACAATGTAGAAATGGTAAATCTAACCTAGCTGAAACAGGAACCCTTACGAAAAAGAAGTTTATTCAAGTGTGCTGTTATACTTTTAAAGTAAAAATAGGTAGGCTATACAGTACTTTCAGTCAATACTTTTAATGTACTTCTCTGAAATATAGGCCTAATTAAAATCACACTTAAGTATACTTGGCTTTACTGATAGAAAAGCCTAAGCATATTTGGCCTATACTCAATCTTTTGATCAAGTTTTTTTTCTAAGTAGGCTGTACTAGGCTTTTAGTTATGTTTACTCTTTTGATTGAGTAACCTATTAAAATTTTTTTTCCTCAATCTTAATTTTTCTAAGCAGTCGTTTACAAAAATGTGATGCTCTCAGATTTTGTTTATAATGTTGCTTTTTTATGGAACTACATTCATGTCTTAATAAAAAAGGATGCATGAAGCTAGAATACATTTTTTATGTGAAGAGTTAAAGTATGTTAAACGCACATTTCAACTATAAAAAAATGAATAGCAAATAGGAGTACAAATTATTTATAATAGAAAACTATAAGTATAATTTTCGCTAGATAAGATATAGGCTACTTGGAGTATAAAACTACTAAACTTGTAGTCTACTGAGAGTAAGTTATACTTCAAAGTATATTTTCATAAACTAAAAAATGTGCTGCAAGTACTGTATTTGACTAGCAAGCAACTATCAGTGTACCTATAACCGTCACGGTTTTGTTCATGTTTCATGTCCTTTTGTCGCTATTCATTGCCTTGTGCTTCCCTGCTTCCCTTGTTTGTGCCATATCTAAGTCATGTGATCCTGCCATGTGCTCTCCTCATCATGTGTTCTACTGTCTGTTGTCATGTTCTCATTGGTTTATCGTTTCGTGATTGTCTTGTCAATAGAAGTTTGTGTATTTAAGACCTCATGGTTTGTGTCTTTGTCAAGTGTTGTTTGTGCAAATGGTGAGTGTTCGTTTATGTCAAGTGTGATTACAAATGTATTTAAATGTTTGATTTAGATTTCCAATACAATAGTATTTTATGTTGAGAAAGTTCATAAATGATGAGATTAGGAAATCTCTGCAAACGGTATGGGTTCGCAGCGGGATATTCCTGACTGTCCTTTCAAGTAGTTCTTGTCTCAGTACAAGAAGTCCTGTCCCATCCTATTCTCGTGTCTCGTGCTGAGCAGGCTCCAAAACCTGCATATCTCATTTACATGCTTTGTTTCAGAGTGTATCGTTGATTAGTTGATACTTGAAAGGTAATGCATACTGCCTTAAGCAGACTTGGCTAAGACTTGACTTAATGAGGACTAAAGCTACCAACAGCTTGTGTTCCCAATAAAGAATCTTGCTGAAGATACAACCAAGTCATGGTATTCGCTTCTGAGTTTCCTACACTTTAGAAGAGAAAAAGTTCACAACACAAGTTATGCTTAGTCAAGTCTTTGTTTTGTATTTTGATCACGTTTGGATGTAAATAAACCTCCCTTTGGTTCTGCAACTTGCCTACAGTGGGTCCATTACAATAACACAAGTAGTGTAGTTGCAGTGCAAAAGAAAAACTTGGCTGTATACTACTGTTGCAGTATTCTTAAAGGGGAACTATGCAGTTTTTGTTAGCTTAACTGAACTGCTTCGGAGTTATTTGAATGGTTATATGACAGTTTTCGGGTTGAATGGTGGCCGTCTCGCACCCCCCTGGTGCCTGTGAACGGAAAAGCCATACTTGCAACTTTGGGCCGGCGAGTCTTCGGACTAAGCGTCAAGAAGTATCGCATGATTTCAGCATAGACAGTAAAATGATATCAGCTCTTGTGATGTAACAAATTGCTTTACGGCACTGCACACATACACACACCCATCCAGGCTGCATCCAGGATCCGGCTGTAGCTATAAGAAGGAGGTGGGCACAGTGTTTCCCACACATAAGCTGTGTCCCAATCTAAAGGCAGCATACTCGCACGCACACTCTCACTCTCACCGTCTTCAAACGGTCTTGTTCTTTCTCGCACCCTCGCGCATATTATTAATCAAAATCAATTGAGAATTGACATGATGGTAAAAGATCGAAAGATATAAGTTCACGTGGAGCATTCGTTTATTTTTTCCCTTCATTGCTGGAAGTGAAATGTGCTAAAAAAACGCTCTGTGTGAGAGGTATTTACGACAACAAGTTAAGTCCTACTCCGACAAAATTCCTGCATAGTGTGCCTTTTTAAGAGTTTATACTTTTATAGGCCTACACTAAAATTTTAGTCCCAAGCAGGATTGAAACACAAGTAGGCTATATCTAGTACATTTCTATTAGTAGCTTATACTTAGCTTACTATAAGTATACTTAAATATACTTTAAATTAGCTCGTGTTGTGCGTGTCTGTAATGTGATTCTTCTGCACATTATAGTCTTGTCATTAACATCTGATCAGTGTGACTTCCATCTGCCACAGCACTGGATTCTGCACAAGTCCATCAGGCATGGCTCATTCATCCTGAAGGGGTCAAGCTGTCAGAAATAAGTTTAAGGTCCATGCAGTGTCTGTGACCAGGAAATAGACCGTATTGTCATTTACACTGCTAGACACTGCACAAAGAATTATGTTCAGCTGTTGTGTAATGGCAGATGGTAACTCTGTTTTTCATTACAGAGGACGGAGGGATGTTTTTTTCCCCCCAGTGGTGCTGTGAATATACTGCCATCTATTGAGGCAGACAATTTATGGTTCAATGACAAATTTGAACACATTGGTTGCAGAACTTTTGTGGTGCATTTCTGATGCTATTACAGTAATAAACTAACATATAACACAAAACAGTTAGTTTTGGTGCCATTACCTAATTGGCTGAGCATTTATAAAGCAGACAGGGGTATTTTAGGATTAATATGGCTATATTGTTCTCTATTCACCTAGATTTGAAGCTTTATATTAATTTTAGATTTCAATCAAATTGTGAAAGAAAAAAAAAACATGTTAACGACCAACCAAAGCTAATGTTTACCGATCTACTAAATGTTACATTGTCGCTCCTTTATTCAAATGTGTTACATAAAAAATTCAAATGTCGCTAATGGTTAGTTTAATGGATTTACAATGTAAACATAAGCAGTTTATGTCCAGGACAGATGCTATATTTTGCGTAACTGTACGAAAGAGCAAAGTCTAAACTAACCTAGTGGTTCCTATACTTGGCCACTAGATGTCAGTCGTGTCTTATGCAAACAATGCAGGCTATCTTATTTCTCAGAAATACTTAATTGATTATTTTTATTATCATTCCTATATTATTATTATTATTATTATTATTAATCCTGATGATTCCCATAATTGATCATAAAATATCAGTTAAAACAAATTGTGACTTTTACAAACTGGATGTTTCAAAACAAATACGTGCATATTACAATGTGAGAGCGTTTGCTCAGTCTCACCTTTAACGGAAAGCATTCGACACACTGTAGGAAGTGCACTCAAGCGAAGGGAGTGGCTTGAACAGTTTCTATCTACCTGACTCTGAGAGCTGGACTTTGACTGGGGATCTTAAAAGGAAATAATAATAAAAAAAAATAATAATAATTAAGAGAGCACAACTTTGCAAGGTTAGTGAGCAATTTTAATTAATACTGCGTTAACGGCGATGGGCAAACCATCTTACGAGCTGTTGTTTTCCATGTAGGCTGTCAGGTCAAGTTGTTAATTTTATAGTAAGTAGGCTTACACTCATTAAAATCACAAAACGTGCAATAGATTCCAAAGTGTTGTAATATATGGATATGCTATTAATTTAAATACACACTTTTACATTACAACTCTTTTTCATGCATTTATACGGCTATGTTTGGTGTTTTGGGAGGGCAAGTCTGCGCAGGTAGTGTTACGTGCACGCGCATTCCAATGTCTTCATAGAGCATGCATTCTGGCCACGCAACCTGCTGCTATCTAGGATTTAATAGGTCTGTCTTAACTTAGTGTTTATTTCTTGTTTAGAATTGTTTATAGTTTCTTCACTAAGTATTCATCATTTGATAGGCTTTTACAGCAAGTCAGTACGGTACAGTTTTTTGGCCTGTTTTAGCTGAGGATGATTCATGAAACCACACACAATTATAGGATTAAATGCTAAATAAGTGCATATATCATTATTCCATTAGAGTTCATAGTGGAAATATCACGACTATCAGACTTTTAAAATGTCCATCATTATCAGAGTAAAGTGTAAAATAACAATAGAACACGAGTGTGTAGCGAAATGTATAATTTAACCTATAACATTATTTATTTATTCATTCGTTCTTGCTGTCTGCATGTGTCGGCGAACGAAGGCATGTGATTAACGATATAAACAACAAATTATAGAGCTATATAATTAAGTGACTTATAAAAGTGTAATTGAATTTTTTTAACATAAAACAAACTAAAATCTGTATTTTCTTTATTGTTTTAGAACTTAACTTTAAAATATGTTATCCAGGTTTTTGAAAATGCTGTTTGCACATAGATGAACCCCTCCCTTGTCCTAGTTCTGTGTGTGTGTGTGTGTGTGTGTGTGTGTGTGTGTGCTCTGTTGCTCTGACCTAGCGTTAGCTTGTAAAAACTACAGCCTCCAGAGGTCAAATCCCACATACTTGTTATCTGTGTTAGATTAACTATTTCAGAACAACTAGTCAAGGCGTTCTGATTGCTACACTAATGTTTTATCTTTTTTTTTTTTTTTTTTTTTTTTTACTAACCAGACTTTAAAAACAATGTCTACTTTACTGATGTGACACTGTAACTTTAGTCATGTGTAAACAAATGATTAGTCACATAAAATAAAGGCTTAAATGAAACCAAGTAAAGCTGGCAGTCATGCTTGAGCGAGTAAAAAAAAAAAGTAGCTTTACTTCTAGAAATTCATTGCCTCAGGCAAACAAAACAGGAAGACAGGCCCTAAAAGAGAATTCACAGATTGATATATGCTCACATACATACAAACAAACATACATTTAAAAACCTCCTATAAACTAGAATCTTGCTGTGCCTTTAGATTTGATCAAAAACCCTCTGATAATCTCAGAACAAATCAATATTGTATCAGCTCCATATTCCAAAAAAATACAATCACATAGGTGTGGGGACAGAGAGATGTGATTATTTGAGCACAGAAACAAAATCAGTGTGAGCAAACACAGTGTAAACTTTGGTCTAATGGATTTTGAAGGATGTGGACATACAATATCAATTTTGAATATGCTTTTCAGGTTGTCTAATAACAATGCACAGTACTGTATATGGCTAGCCTATCATACATCAGTTATCAGCCGATTTTGTGTGTGCGCGAGTGAGTGAGTTTTACCAGTATTTGTTGATATTGTATATTTAATTGTGTATGCTAATTTCCCTTATTTTTACATGTAGATTACATTTTCCATCATTTTGTTGTGGACACAGAAGTGGCTCATCATCTAATGGTAACTTAAATTAAGGACACTGTTAAATGTAATCTTTAGCAATTGTTAAAAAATGAAATATCCTACTGTAATTAATTACAATTCCTGCTGTAAAATGGGAAAAAGTATTATATACAATGTCATTAATTGTTAAAGCTATAGCACATGCCACAAATGATTCATCTAACTTCAAACAATGTTCTTGTTTTTCCAAACTGGCCTTACTACCAGATGAGATGAGTGTGTAATGGTGTGTGAATATCTTTGAGGACGTAACTTGGACATGGCGAGTGATGCAAGCACCCTTTCCTGGAAGGTACCCACACAGGACTGGGATGGGGGCATCAAAAGCCCTGACTTGGGTCCTGTTGGAAATGAGGGCCCTGTGAAGATTATCAAAGTGTGCTTCAGTAGTAGCAACAATCTCAGCAAAAACTTCAAACTGGTCAAATGTAACAGCACATGGCAGATCAAGGTATACATACACTGCTGTTCAAAAGTTTGGGGTTGGTAAGTTTTTTTTTTTTTTTAATGTTTTTGAAAGAAGTTTCTAAATAGAAATTTAAAATAGAAATCTTTTGTTACATTATAAATGTCTTTACTGTCACTTTATCAATTTAGTCGATTTAATGCATCCTTGCTGAATGAAAAAAAAAAATGTTACTGATCCTAAACTTTTGAACGGCTGTGTATATGATTGGCAAAACAAATTCATAGTATTTCTAGTAATACTATCCCAAATGTTGGAATACTTTGTCTAAACACTTTGTACTTTTCATCCTTTGTATTTTATCCATCAGACTATCATCCAGTCTATTCTGATCAGTGGGCGTTTGGGTCCAAATGTGCAGAACGCAGGCTGCTTTGGGCTGAGGCTCAAACACCTCAAATCTGAGGAGCTCCACTGGCTTCACCCAGACCTGACTGTAGGAGAGGTTGAGACACGCTATGAGAGCCATCATGCTGAGGCAGAGTGGAGGTGAGGGACAATGACGCTGGTCAACACTCCCACCCACATCACCAATAAACTGGTTGTTATTTTAATGTTGCATAAATGTGTGTTTTATTTCAGATATGACCTTAGAATTCGCTACATTCCTGTTGATTTCATGAAGAGGTTAAAAGAAGACAGAACCTTCCTGTTGTATTTCTATCAACAGGTTAGCAAACATCTCCAGATTGTAACTTGTCCTGTATGTTGTCACCTTATGTTGCTCAGTCCATGAAAATACCATTTCTCTTGCGGCAGGTGCGCTGTGACTACATGCAGCATAATGCTAGCAAAGTTAGCGACGGCATGGCACTTCAGCTAGGCTGTTTAGAGATCAGGTAAAGAACAGCAGACCCTGTTTGTCCGTTATCGAGTGTAACTGCAGGACTTCATGAGCAACAATTGAGAAAAAAATGTTGTTGAACTGTTGAATTGGGAGCGGTAATGTCAAAGTAGTGAATGACATACTGTATGTGGTTTGTTCTGTTTTTCAGGAGATTTTACAAAGACATGAACGCCAAAGGTCTAGAAAAAAAGACAAATTTTGACTTGCTAGAGTAAGTTTATATTTGTCATGTGTACAAGTCATTTTAAAAAAGGTGATTTCATTTGCTAATATCATGCCTTTTTTATTTAGAAAAGATGTTGGTCTGGACCTGTTCTTTCCTAAGGGACTTATTGACAGTATGAAGGTTAGATTTGTTTTCTTCTTTTCAAGAGGTGATAATAGTTGATTGAATGGCGATTTCGCAAGTTAAAAATTACTAGTTATCATTTTCCCTTAACCAGCTGTTGAGCACAACCTATAATACCAAAACCTTTACCGATAAGACATTTAACCTCAGCATAAATTCAGATTGGCTCATGGCCTGGGTTTCCCCATACTGCCTTGCCGCAGCGTGATTTTAACGCACGCTGCTAGTCTGGAAACCATGGACCAAATTTTTGGACCTAATTTATGTCGCTCTACATACGTCATCTGGTATAATTGTTTTAGCAATAATAATCTTAGCACCCAATAAATGGCTTTGGGCATTTGTAAACCACGCCTCAAATACGAGAAAATGAACATGTGGTTCCTGACGTTAGCCACGCTAATTGGCTCATG